>NC_064817.1:22910321-23101704 GCF_023721935.1 Panthera uncia | reverse complement strand
GAGAGGGAGAGAGGGAGAGAGGGAGAGAGAGGGAGAGAGGGAGAGGGAAATCCTAAGCAGGTCCTGTGCTATCAGCACAGAGCCCAATACCCGGCTCCATCTCAGGAACCCATCAACTGTGAGATCATGACCTGAGACAAAATCAAGAGTCAGACACTTAACCAACTGTGCTACCCAGGTGCCCCTAAGGGAACTGGCTCTTGCTGGAAATACTGGATCAGTGACAAAGTTCATTCCCTTTAACCTACTAGCCAGCAAGACAGTGTTAATCAGCCAATTAAACTAGGATATGGGTATCCCTGAATTAATTGGGAGGTATAGGAATGAAACTAAATGTATTAGAAGTCCCATAATATGAGTAACAATACATTTAGTAAGTGTGTGCCTACTTTATGTTAATGTTTTTTGTTGTTTTTTTGAATTGTCCTAAGAAGGTACACGTGCACCCTCCATTAATCTTAAATAAGCACAATTTTCATCAAGTGCAATGAATTATTCACACCCCAATTAATATGCTAAAAGGTCCCCAATTCACACTGCCTATGTGTTGACCTGTGAAATCTTCCTATTTTTTAAATTAGAAGGTGGCTTAGGAAGCAATAACCGCATGCCTGCCTGGTAGATTGGACCAGAGTGAGTAATATGTTAAGTCAATTTTCAGTGGAACAAAACAAGAGTGGTGCTTAATTTATGACATTAAAATACCTTGTCAGTCTCACTGAAAATGAATATGATCAAAACTCCTGAGGCTTGAGGAGAAAGGACAAAGACCAATATAAGCATATACTGTAGGACTGAAACAAAGGAGCTGCTTTGCGGTGGCCTATATGAGAAGATGGAAAAGCAAAGTGCAGCTAGGGACAATGTTCTTTGGTTTCCTGGGTAACAGGAGTCAAAGACTGCAAGGAATGGAGCTGAGAAAGGTGCTTCCAAAGGAAAAGCAAGAAACAGGCCCCCACTCAAGATTCTCTGCAGGTAGATAATAGTACATGTTCAACAAGTTTAACTGGGCAGGTTTTCAACCGGAGGTTGGAAAGATGAACTAACCCAGACTTCCTCTCGAATTATTTTTGGAAATACATTTCCTCAGCAGGTACACACATTTACTTAACCAGCATTCCTTGTCTTGCCTAATTGAAAATTGATTGAGAAGATGTATTTAGTGCCTTCAAAGAGAAACAGACTGGTGCTGTACATAGGAAAGGACTCAAAAGTCAAACCACAGAGCAAGGCTTCCTGCTGACAAAGGAAGGATCTGAAGCATCTCTGGGTCAGTAACATGGGCCCTGCTGGTTCCTTCTGTAAGTCATCATTGTTATTCTAGACACAAGCTGCCCTAATAATCCTATCAAATTCACTTGAACTCAATTCAGTAGAGGAAAATTAAAAAGATTCATCCAATTTGATCCTTCCAATACCTGCAAATGGGCAAAATGTGTTTTATTGCCATTCTAAAGCAGGGCTTCCTCAAAATGCTAGGTGCGGTTTGGGCCTTGAGACTACATTCCCTGGAGTTAATTGCTACATGAAATAGAGACATTTTATAACGAGAGCATAATGAGATAATCACAACAATTTCTAAAAATCAACAATTTAAACCTGGCAATTTGGATGGACAGCACATCTGCAGATGGCTTAAAGACTAGCACATCATTAAAGGCATATCCTTTTTTTTTGTGTGTGAAGAGAAAAGGACTGTCCTGTTGATTTCCTGTTGGATGGCAAAACATAGTTTTGGCAGTGCTGCCTTGTGAAGGGTTGTTTACCGCTTGGAAAAGGGTTTCCTATTAGACATGTACTGAATATGTTGCAATGTCACTGAACAGTGTCAGCTGTGTAGCTGCCAAAAATGACATCAATTCTCACCCCCACAAAGACAGACATTGTTAGGGGTACCATTAATGAGGCACACACTTTTTCTTTCCTCCACTTTTGCTCTATGGAGGAAGAGATCAAGGCGTTCTAGTGGAATTATCTTTCCACAAAATAAAAAAGACTTAAAAAAAACTGAACCACAAAAGGTTTTAAACAATACAAAAGTTAATGGACAAAAATGGTAGCAATGGACTCAAGGACAAAGTTTTCACATAAGAATATAGAGACATAAATACAAATACAAGCAGGCACATATGTGTGTATAAACACATTGTTCTCACAAAATATTTACTAAATGAACTGTATTGTAATCCTCTCAAACTGAACAGTGCACTCATCTACTTTTTATGTTTTTCTCTCTGATTTAAGTGTTACATACAAACAATTCACATGCAGTAAAGGTTTTCCTATCCTTCGTGCTTCATAATAGTCATTAATAAAATCAACACTTAAATTATTTCTGAAGAAAGGCTTTTTGCCTGTAATTTTTTTCAGTAGGTTTTACCTGCCGGGTTCTTTCATTACATATATAATTACTACAATGGTATGCCTATAAGCTACTTTTGATCACCCTCTTCTGTTACCAAGGAATAAACAGTTCTGAAAGATCACTGGAAGAGACCAGAGCCACTTAACAAGCAAATGGCAACGCTGGGACTCAAAACCTATTCTTTCTGATTTCAAAACCTGCACTCACTCTCTACTATGACTGGCCACCCACTACCACTAATATCTTATCTGAATATTTCCAATACCAACAAAATATTACTAATGAAGCATTAATAATTACACCATAGTAATTAACTGTTAAATGAGTATCTGACCTGCAATTCCCCAACATTAGATACACAGTGAAAAAGGCTGGAAGTAAAGAAGAGAGGGAGGGAGTACTCAAAGAGAAATAAAGTGGTTTCATTCATTAATTTATCAAATATTTACTGAGTGATAATGATTTCCCAGACTCTGATAGGAGATAGAGATACAATGGTTACGGAAATCATTCACTGTCTCTGACCTCACCGACTTTACACTCAAGAGTGGGAAATTTTCATTAATAAAATAATCACACAACAAACTCTGTTAAGGCTACCTGGCAGAGGTACAGGGCACTACTTAAAATGTGTAAGACAGTCTACAACCAGAGAGCCAATGAAAAAGGAGAACCATAGACCAATTTCCCTGATGAATATGGATGCAAATGTCTTCAACAAGATATTAGCCAACCAGATCCAACAATACGTTAAAAAAATTATTCACCACAACCAAGCGGAATTTATACCTGGGATGCAGGGCTGGTTCAATATCCACAGAACAATTAACATGATTCATCACATCAATAAAAGAAAGGACAAGAACCATATGATCCTCCCAATAGATGCAGAGAAAGCATTTGACAAAGTACAGAATCATTTCTTGGTAAAAAACCCTCAAGAAAGTAGGGATAGAAGGAGCATACCTCGAGATCATAAAAGCCATATATGAACGACCCAACGCTAACATCATCCTCAATGGGGATAAACTGAGAGCCTTCCCCCTAAGGTCAGGAACAAGACAGGGATGTCCACTCTCGCCACTATTATTCAACATAGTATTGTAAGTCTTAGCCTCTGCAATCAGACAACACAAAGAAATAAAATGCATCAAAATTGGCAGGGAGGAACTTTTACTCTACACAGATGACATGATACTCTATATGGAAAACCCAAAAGATTCCACCAAAAAACTGCTAGAAATGATTCATGAATTCAGCAAAGTTGCAGGATATAAAGTCAATGCACAGAAATTGGTTGCATTCCTATACACCAACAATGAAGCAACAAAAAGAGAAATCAAGGAATGGATCCCATTTACACTGGCAACAAAAACCATAAAATACCTAGGAATAAGTATAACCAAAGAGGTGAAAAATCTATACGCTGAAAAGTAAAGAAAGTTTATGAAAGAAATTGAAGAAGACACAAAAAAATGGGAAAAGATTCCATGCTCCTGGATAGGAAGAACAAATATTGTTAAAATGTCGATACTACCCAAAGCAATCTACATATTCAGTGCAATCCCTATCAAAGTAACACCAGCATTCTTCACAGAGCTAAAACAAACAACCCTAAAATTTGTATGGAACCAGTAAAGACCCCGAATAGCCAAAGCAATCTTGAAAAAGAAAACCAAAGCAGGAGGCATCACAATCCCAGACTTCAAGCTATAGTACAAAGCTATAATCATCAAGACAGTATGGTACTGGCACAAGAACAGACACTCAGATCAATGGAAAAGAATAGAGAACCCAGAAATGGACCCACAAACGTTTGGCCAACTAATCTTTGACAAAGCAGGAAAGAATATCCAATGAAATAAGACAGTCTCTTCAGCAAGTGGTGCTGGGAAAACTGGACAGCAACATGCAGAAAAAAATGAACCTGGACCACTTTCTTACACCATACACAAAAATAAACTCAAAATGGGTGAAAGACCTAAATGTAAGACAGGAAGCCATCAAAATCCTTGAGGAGAAAGCAGGCAAAAACCTCTTTGATCTTGGCCACAGCAACTTCTTACTCAACACGTCTCCGGAGGCAAGGGAAACAAAAGCAAAAATGAACTACTGGGACATCATCAAAATAAAAAGCTTCTGCACAGCAAAGGAAACAGTCAGCAAAACCAGAAGGCAGCCGACGGAATGGGAGAAGATATTTGCAAATGACATATCAGATAAAGGGTTAGCATCCAAAATATATAAAGAACTTACCAAACTCAACACCCAAAAAACAAGTAAACCAGGGAAGAAAGGAGCAAAAGACACGAATAGACACTTCTCCAAGGAAGACATCCAGATGGCCGACACATGAAAAAATGCTCAATATCACTCATCATCAAGGAAATACAAATCAAAACCACCATGAGATACCACCTTACACCTGTCAGAATGGCTAACAGGAACAACTCAGGCAACATCAGAGCACCGGCAGTGAGATGGGAGTATGGCAGACATAAAGCTGAAGAGGAAGTTTGTGCTAGGTGTTCTAAGATTATGTTAAGGAGTACTGGATTTCTCCTAAGAGCAACTGGAAGCTAATGGAGGTCATTGACTATGTGAAGGTCTTTGAAAATGATTGGCTTTCATTTTGAGGATATGACACCAAGAGAAAGGTTAGGATGCATTGCAAACATCCAGTCAAGGGAAGGAGCTGTGGATTAGGGTGACAGCAGTAGAAAATTAAAGAAGTGAATACAATTGAGAGCTATTTAGGATGTTTTAGCTATGGTTATTGTTGTAGTTGTTGGCTGTGGTTCTAATTCTGGTTATGGTTACAGTTATGGCTATAGTATGGTTATGCAGGCTGAAAAATAAGGTTTAAATAATAACTCAGGTTTCTTGCTTGACAAACAACACACAAGGCTATTAACCATTGAAGGAAGGAACAGAAGAGGATGAGACTTGCTGGGACATGATCATGTGTTACCTTGATGACCTTCACATGTGGAGTTTACTGTACCTTTGAAACATTCCAAAAGAGATGTAAGGTAGATAGCTGTTTGGCTCCATGGTCCTGGAACTTGGGTGGGGGAGGGGCGGGTGGCAGGGCCTAGTAAGAGGAATATTCCAAGTCAAATGTAAACAGGTAGTATGGCAATCCTGAGAGCTGTTTACCAAATATTTCCAGTTCTTTGTCCCCTGGGTATGTGGTAGAGTTCAACATCCTAACCCGAATTTATCACTCAGGGGCTCATCAAAAAGAGAAACTACTTTAACATTTCAACACAGGTACAGGGAATTTAGTGCAGGAAATTTTTCTAGGCAGGGGCTCAAAGAGCTGAGAGGCCAAATAAAGGATGGATAGCAACAGAGGACAACTCAGCCAGATTCTCAGAAGGAAACAGTCAAAAAGGAAGTAGTGTTACCAGACTCCAGAAGCTACTTGTGTAAGCTGGAACCACATAAAGGCTATCTGGTGGGAGTTGAAATCACAGAGAAGCTGGCACTGCTGCAGATGCCCTCCAAAACTGAAACAATCACAAAATCAAATAATCTAGTTTCTACACTCCTTCCGCCTTCCATTCTCCCATCGAGATCTCCCAATGGCCAAACTACCTGGAATCAAAGAACAAGAAAATCTGGGAAATAAAATCCCTGGCAAACCAAAATAAGGTTGAGAAGGGGGAAGAATGGGCTCAGAGCAAACAGGAAAAAGAATGACACCGGGTGTTCATTCATTCTGGTCAATGAGTTGAGAACACAACTAAGATGCCACTTTTAGAACATTTAATTACCAATGGGGGACTCTCTGATGCTCTTTCTCTTCTCATAATCACCAGTAACATCCTAGATAACAACTTCTCCATCAATCAGTGTCCAAGAGTGAGAACAATATGGAGTAGAGGCCCCAGCTGACCCCACAAAACCAATATAGCATACAACCTGTGAGAAATAATTTTTTTAAGATACTGAAGTTTTGAGATTTGAAAATTGTTTGCTACTCACAGCATAAACTAGCCTATACTAAGTGATACAAGAATTACAAATGGTAAGTGGGGTGATGTCCAATTCAACCTTAAAGGGTCCACCAGTGATCAGTGATGAAATTGATACTGAAAGCTAGGATTATAAACCCAGTGATGCTGTAGGGACGTATCAGGTCAATCAGTTGTCAACAACAGTTTAAATTGCATAAAATATGCCTTAGAATAATATCTTTTCTAGATATAATTCTTAGATGTGCTTGCTGTATGTCCTTTCTTCCCCATCTTATACTTTTCTTTCTTTCCATTTACTATAGGTATGGTAAACCACTCAGTTCTAAAGACGCATGTCTGGTTCTGAGGTAGTAACTACCATATTTAGGGATTTTTAACTTTTGGGTGGAACTTATAAGTCATCTCCCATGAGAAGTGAGTTTATTTTTGCTGTCAGGCCAAATAGTTGAGAACCACTAAAGTTTGGTAGTCATGGTAGTCGTGAAATAATTTCAATGTCTGTATTTTGGCTCAGTGAAAGGGTTACATTTTGGTGGAGTCTTACTAGTTTTGTCCAAAGAGTTCTAAATTCACATGTGATCACAGGAGAGCTGATTTGAAAATTCTAGAACTTTCTTTCCCTGTGACAAAGAGAACAGCAACATTTCAGATACCAGTTGATCCAATAGCCTAGGTCTCATGGGACAACATGATGCAGAGCTCTGAGTTGACCACTAGGATATGTAACAGGACTAAGAAATAACTGGTACTGTTTTAATCCACGGAGATTTGGGGTTATTAGGACTGTCATCTAGTCCACTCTGATTTATACAAATGGTAATTAAAACCAGACATATAAAGTGAATGATTCTGTGTAGAAAGAGATTAAGATTGGGCTCTAGAAGGGGCGCCTGGGTGGCCCAGTCACTTAAGCGTCTGACTTCAGCTCAGGTCATGATCTCACGGTTCTTGAGTTTGAGCCCCAAGTGGGGCTCTGTGCTGACAGCTCAGATCCTGGAACCTGCTTCGGATTCTGTGTTTCATTCTCTCTGTGCCCCTCCCCCACCTGTGCTGTCTCTCGCTCTCTCAAAAAATAAAGAAGTGTAAACAAAAATTAAAAAAAAAAAAAGATTGGGCTCTAGGAGAATACACCATCAATAGGAGCAGAAAATATCAAGAGGGGGGAAAACTTCTGCCTCAGAAGCAATTTGAAGACAGTACTTCAAGAAAGAATTGTTAAGTGTTCATTATGGCTAAGAGATCAAGTTTCAAAGAGGAATGAACAAGTGTTGGCAAGGCTGTGGAGAAAAATGAATACTCATGCCCTTTAGATGGGAACGCAAACTGGTGCAGCCACTGTGGACAACAGTAAGGAGGTTCCCCAAAAAGTTAAAAATAGAATTACGTTACAATCCACCAATTGCATTACTGGGCCTTTACCCAAAGAACACAGTAACACTGGATACATGCACCCCTATGTTTATTAGCAGCATTATTTACAGCAGACAAGATATGGAAGCAGCTCAAGTGTCCCTCAACTTATAAATGGATAAAGAACATGTAGTATATATACACAATGGAGTATTACTGAGCCATAAAAAGAATGAAATCTTGCCATTCCCAACAACATGGATGGAGCTATAGAGCATAATGCTAAGTAAGTCAGTACAAGACAAATACCATATGACTTCTATGAGAAATTTAAGGAACAAAACAAATTAACAAGGGAAAAAAAGAGAAACAGACTCATAGACAATTAATGGTGACCAGAAGGAAGGGGGGGGGGTGGCAGGTTGGGTGAAGTAGGTGATGAGGATTAAAGCGCACTTGTGATCAGCAGAGCATGATGTATGGAGGTGTTGAATCACTAAACTGTACACCTGAAACCAATTTAACACAGTAAGTTATCTATAATTTGAAGTGAAATAAGAAAGAAAACTTCCACTGAATTTAGCACTAACATGGACATGATGAGTTCAGCAAGAAGTTTTGCATCAAATAAGGGAGACAAAGGCCAAAATAGTATGACTTGAAGATTAAGTGGGAATTTGAAGAAATGAAGAGAGAAAACATAACTCCTCAGGAAAATCTAAATGGAGGAAGAGACTGAGTGCAACAAGAGACAGCCCCAAAACAAGCATCGTGACATCAGGTTTTTCCAGACTCTTCTCCAGCACACCTCCTTATAATTTTATTAGTTAACACATAAAATACACTTATTTGGAAGTCTAGCTGGTGAGGTGGGTTAACAGTCACCTTTAATGTGAAAACTAAAGCACTTTATATTTGATTCCCTAAAAAACCTGCTCTGTACTTGATTATTTTTTATAAAGAGAAATATATGCACCTGCACACTTAGAGCTAAACCCAACTGTAAGAGATAATTGCAGATTTTAACATTACTAGTTAGGCTTCCATATGCTTGTATCATGATCAAATTTGGTTCTACCAGGCAGAAACGTGTGGTCCTGAGAGAACACACAGTTTATATATGGAAAACACTATACTGATCCCATGTTGCAAAAAAAGTTACTGCATAAAAGCATTTTTTAGTTTTTTCATTTTTATATTTGTAATGCCTGGAACATCTACCGTGTGCCCTTTTCACTATTTTCTGGTGACATCGTTTCAGTCAAAAAGTATAGTTACCAGTGAGCAGCTTGTTAGTTGCTGATGATCTGGTTAATCCTTACATTTTCAGGGAATTTCTTATTCAAATAATTTTCTGCAACCCTATAAAATAGAAGACACTTTCCAAATGAAACATTTAGACCTCATGCATAGCTTTTAATTTCTGGTATACCTCTTTGTATGCACACATGTACATTTAAAGGCAGCAAGGAAAATACTTGGACGATGAAAATAATAACAGCAATTTTTCATCAAATCCCTCAAATGTGCCAAATCAGTGTTGAGTGGGTTATATATCTTAGCTCAAATGCTTCCAATAAATTTAAGTGGTAAGTATTCAAATTCCTGTTTTACATGCAAATGGAGGGTGGCACTTTATATAGGTAGCAGGTAACAGAACCAGGATGCTAACCAAGCCCCCTTTGTCACTAATTTGCTGCACATAAAATTGTGGATATTTTCCATTACAAACCAAAATATTCAATCTCCAGATTTTCAAGGGAATAGGCATAGAGTTTCATTCAGCTTTCTGAAGCTGAAGGTATAAGGTAAAAATTCCTTTGAGAGTCTGATAAAGACTGTCATTAGGGCCCTTAAGTAGAGTTTCATTGCACAGCATTCGCAAAAGAAATTGTGTAAGTCAGAAGTTGTTTTTTTTTAATTTTTTTAACGTTTATTTATTTTTGAGACAGAGAGAGACAGAGCATGAACAGGGGAGGAGCAGAGAGAGAGGGAGACACAGAATCCAAAACAGGCTCCAGGCTCTGAGCTGTCAGCACAGAACCCGACGCGGGGCTCGAACTCACGGACCGTGAGATCATGACCTGAGCCGAAGTCAGAGGCTTAACCGACAAAGCCACCCAGGTGCCCCAAGAAGTCTTATTTTATGAAATACTTTACCTATTTCAAAGGAACTTTTGAGTTCTCACAAAGTGAGTAAAATAGCAACAGTTAAAAATCCTTTTAGAAAATTTTTTGTGAGATAAATTAATGGGGGTGGAAAATCCCTTCTCCTTCTATCAATATTTATTCTTCTCTATTAAACATTTTCAAATTTATCATTTGCAGAGTCAAGTTAAATGTGAGACAATTGGTTTTATGTTTGTATATATGACATATTCATAATTAAAGGCTATTTTCTTCCCCACCCCAACTAATAGAAAATGATAATTTAAAAGTAGATCACCCATGGGGCACCTGGGTGACTCAGTCCATTAATCATCCAGATTCTTGGTTGCAGCTCAGGTCATGATCTCAAAGTTCATGGGTTCAAGCCCCACATCAGGCTCTGCACTGACAGTGTGGAGCCTCTTCTAGATTCTCTCTCTCTCCCTCTCTGCTTCTTTCCCACATGTAGGTGTAAGTTCTTTCTCACAAAAAATCTTTAAAAAAAGTAGATCACACCTAGAATGTGGTTCACATTCTACCTTTGTCAATAACTTTCACACCATGGGCAGGACAATAAAAAATTTACAGATGTTATTTCTCTAAAGCTGGCTAACTTCCTCTGAAATTCCAAAATTTGAACTGCCCACAGAATGGGCAGGTTACATGGATAACGTTAATTATCATTCATTTTGCACAGATTGTATTTAGTTAACAGTTACAGTTCCAAGAACCAACCAAATAAGCAGCTTAATATGGGGTAAATGGAAGCACTTCTAAAAATCAGAAAACGTAGGTTAAAGTAACAGATAGTATACAAATACAAGTGTTTTTGATAAGCCATGGAGCCCCACTAAGCCCTATTTCCCTACTTTCACAAATTAAACAGGATACTTAATTCAAAAAGTCATGATGAGAATAAAATGAAAAAGCACCTTGCAAGCTATAATGTCAACTTCAATAAAGATGTGATGTTTTATAACACGATAGATATCGTGTAAATGAACGCTAATTCCTCCAACAGGTAGTCATTATTTTATTTGGTTGAAGTAGTTGTTTACTGGCCAAACATTAATTTTTTTGTCCACACTAAAGCTGATGCCATTATACAAAATACAAAAAAAAAAAAAAGTATAATAAAATCTCAACTCTTCAAACAAAGGGAACTCAAAACACACTCAGAGTTTAAATTTACTTTTGACATACCCTAAATTTGTAATTCAGCAGATTTGCTTACCTAATAAAACTTTTAATACCATCGCTGTTATCATTTCTGTAAAACAACATTAAATGAGGGTGGTCCTGTATGATTTGAGGAATCCTAGGAAATAAAATAAAAATCTGTATGGTATTTGCAAGTACTAGAGGGAGTACATTCCTAGTGGGATGTAGAGGCATTACAGGTTGATTTCATTCAAGGGCATGTGTGACCTTAGACGCTTCAAAATACATGACTATAAAACCTAAAAAGGAGTATTAATAAGGCCCACAGGCCCACAGGCAAAACTGAAAGGCCCACAGGCAAAACTGTTTTCTTATAAACTCTAAAAATTCTTTCAAAGAAAATCATTTTATTATTTGAGAATGTGGGATTCCAGTCTAGCAATAGCTGTTTTACATTTCTAAGGCTTTAATTCTACAAATGTAAATGCATGATGCAAATGAAACATAAGTATCATTTGTTAATTACTCTAGCTTTGTCCATAGTATCTTTTACTGTCCCTTGGAAGGCTTTTACTGTCCCTTGGGTCAAACAGATGCAAAAGGGAGGGGGATAAACAAACAGAGAAATTCCTCAGAGTCAAAAGACTTAACATTTAAAATGGGTAATTCCAATGTCATTAGAGAATTAAGGCAACACAATTTTTTTTAAATGACAAATTAAGTAGTATGTCTAATTTCCCTAAGGCTACTGAGGTGTTTATTAAAAGCTGACAATAACTCTGATCATTTACTACTATAGTAAACAACTTTCATTCTGATGTTGTTCTCTGGAAAGGTAAAGTGTGTGGGTGTTGTCTGGCCAAGGGTAAGGGTTTGCTGCCAACCAAGTGTCCAGATTCATTTTCTTTTCCAAGTGTTCACACTGTACTCTTACTGTGGCAATCACAAATGGCCACCAGTATTTTTGGTTTAGCTTTGCTCCGAAATATCTCTAGAGAAAATGAGAAAGGATTAAAGAGCTGCCTCTTTGGAAGTCTAGAAGGAAGCTAAAACAACTGAAGGAAAATCCATTTTAATGATTTTCCTTCTCTGTTATCCGTAATTAAAATAAAAATTATGCTTTAAATATCTTTAATACTCATCTGAGATAAAAACTGTAATTCATAAGAATATGTTTTGTTTACTTCAGTATGTTATAGGTTTATTGATGATGTATGATCAAGGCAGAGTTGATACAGATATAGAAACAACAGAGAACAAGGCATGCCCAGCCCCTGATCCAGAGAACTTTCAGGCCAGGCAGAGTCAGTTAATATGATCAATTCAGTCCAAAAAACCAACTGTTGTAGGCTACGTGAGGTTCACCAAGGAAAATGCAAACTGTGCAAGAGAAATCCCCATTACTGTTACTGTCACAATTCCACCTCATCTATTCAACTCTGTCAAATGCATTCTTTGAACGGTGACACATCAGCTGGTTCATTTACATCTCAGTTTTATTCATCAATAGCCATACTTTAAAAACAAAATTACATCAATGAAGAAAACCTTAAGTTGGAAGACGTTCTAAATCCCATTTTGTAAACATTCCTAAAAATTATGCAAATCGGAATAGAAGATCCTCCTGCTTAGGGTCACCTAAATGGCCAGATTTCATGAAAAATAACTTGCCAATGAATGTAAGACAAATCACCATCTCCTGTATACCACTAAGCCAAAAAAAAAACCCCAAAAACAAAAATTCAAACACTACTAATTAAAAGATGACACACCACAGATTGTTTCCTGGTTTCAGAGATGCTAAGTGTACACTTATAATGGATTAAATATGGTCATTTTTTGTTTGCTTACCTTCTTCATGTAGAACATGTAAAAGCTGACCCAAAAGAAGTTGACAGGGAAGCTCATTCAATAATTTAAACTCAGCCTCGTTCCATACATTGGGAAAGTATTTTCTTGGTATAACCTATTGGTATACTGTTAAGTATAACCATGACTGTGTTATGATTTCCAAATTCTAAGCAACTACCAGCCCAAATAACTAAATGCAACATAGGGGTTGAGGAGACGGACTAAAATATTGAAAAATAAGGATGACTTAGGAAGGTAAACCTCACCAGACTAGATGCTGGCGTGAAGAGGTAGCTGGGGTTTTTCACCAACCAAGTAAAGCAGTTTATATTATAATTGTAAGGAGATTATAAGGAGAAGATTGTTGGTCCAGTTATACAAGGTGTTTTTTGCCAACTAGTTACAGTATCATAGAAACCAAATATGTTGTTTAGTACATTATTCAGTTGGTAGAAAGTTAACTAGTTTGATATTTAAAATGATAGCTTTCTTTATTCTAACCAATTCCCTAAGTCTCCCATAGTAAAAAGCTCTGCCGTTACATACTGTTTTATTTAGTTTACTTTTGTTCCCTATTTTGGAGACAACAGAAGAGCCTCTGGAAACCCATAAAATGTCTCATTTAAAAATGATAACACAACTAACAATTATGCTCATCAATGTGACATTAATTTAAAAATTAAATTAAAACCACAAATTTAAAACTTTCAGTTCCTTTCAAAGCTTAATATTTAGTCAGTATTCAATAATTAAAATCTTCACAAATTTATTAAAACCCTACTAAAATCCTATGGGGTGTTAGGTACTTGGCTCATAGCTAAGGACCACTAAGTAAATAAAATGTGATTCCTACCATCAAAAATAATCCCAAATTTATGGACTGTTCAACAATCATATATGACATTACCTACCATTTATATACCAATAATTTGGCTTCTAACACCTCACAATATGCAGAAAAAGCAGTTTCCTTTCTGTCTTCTGGATAGACAAAATGTTAGAAACCTGTTTAGTTTACATCATAATAGTAAAGGTACAGTTGTAACACAGTAAAAGACATCAAGAGTTTTACCATGTATCTCCTAACATAAAACCCGAAGAAGCAGTGCTATTTTCATGCCTTCTGAAAGGCACTAAGTATGTTTAACATGATGAAAAATGTCCACAAATCAACCATTGTATAACATCTCATCCTTCCATTTATTCAAAGACTAAGGAATTAAAGTACTGAAAATTATCTTCATCCAATAGTGGGTAGAATTTTGCCAACACCAAATATAGTCTTAAATATGTGGCATTCAGGGGTCCCTAGGTGGCTCAGTTGGTTGGGCATCTGAGTCTTGATTTTGGCTCAGGTTATTATCTCACAGTTCTATGAGAATGAGCCCCGTGTCAGGGTCTGTGTTGACAGCATGGAACCTGCTTGTGATTCTTTCTCTCTCCCCCTCTTTCCCTCTCTCTGTGCCTCCCCCACTCATGCTTTCTCCTTCTCTCAAAATAAATAAATAATCATTTAAAAATATGTGGGATTCCTATCACAGAACTACCACTTACTCTGAAAATTCACTTATTGTTTTGAGTCCTAGTTGTCCCTATGAAAAAGTTGACAATGAAATGAAATATTAATACAAAATTACTTTGTAAATATAACAAATTTAAGATATTAGTTTTCTATGAGTAAACATACTTGTCAATAAAGAAATCTACAAAGTGCTCAGGAGAAGAATGTATTCTGCTTTTTTTCCCTTAACATAAAGAAGTTGTCATGCTGTTGTAGGCAGAACAATGGCCTCCAAAGATGCCCATGTCCAAATCCCTAGACCCTAGGAACATGTTACTCCTTACATGGCAAAAAGGACTTTGCAGATATGATTAAGGATCTTGAGATTATCATGGATTATGTATGTGAGCCCACAAGGATCCTTGTAAGTAAAAGAGGAAGTAAGGCAGAGAAGTAGATATGAACACAGAAGCAGAGGTCATGATGATGTGATTGTTGGCTTTCAAGATGAAAAGCAGGCCACAAGCCAAGGAATGTGGGAAGCCTCTTGAAGCAGCTGGAAAAGCAAACAGCTTCTTCTTCAGAGTCTTTAGAAAAGAATGCAGCTCCACCAACACCTTCATTTCAGCCCAGTGAGACCAGTGTGAGGCTACTGGCCTCCAGCACAGTAAAATAATAAATCTGTGCTGTTGTAACCCACTAACCTTGTGATCTTTTAACAGCCCTAGGAAACTAATATAAATGCCATAGGAGAGTGCACAGTTGGATTCTAGTCCCCTGGGCTCTAAGTACAAGCACTGGGCTATGTGATTTTAAGTCCATCCCTCCCTGTTTTAAGTAGGGTAGTTGAATGAAAGTGATCTCTCAGGTCTCCTACATCTCAAAAAAAAAACAAAAAAAAAAGTAATTAAACACGCTAACTTCTCCTTTCTTTCTCTTTTCCATCTTCTGTGCTTCCTCCCCTCCTTGAATTAAAAGAACTATTTCCTTTCTGTTGTATTTTATGCTTCAGGAAGAAGGTAATTCGTTATGCTAGCTGGTCTGGTAAAAACTGCTGAGGGATAATGAGACCCACTTACCCTGATGAGCCATGTCAGCTGCTTTCCTTCACTGACAATAAGTATGGAAACTTCCTTTGCCCACTCCAATTTTCCCTGAGTCTATTTTCTGGGTCTCAAAATACACAGGCAGAAGTTACATAGGAATCCGGTATGAACTCAAGGTCTCTAGAGAGTAGCTAGTTTCCTGGGCAATTATATGTAAAAATGTTCTCATCAAGATGATTCCCTTTAAAGACTGTCTTCAGCTCTAAGATTTTAAAAATTCATGATTTGTCATTCTCAATTATATGCAGGGAATTTATAAGAATCTGTGGGGGAAAAAAAAAACAATCTGTGGTTTCTCTATATAAGGCCACTAACAACACAGTCAACCCTGAACCAAAAGGGTCCACTAAACTGCATATAACAATAGCCAGTAGCTAAAAAATGTATTTGTGCTTTGTTCAACCCTAAATTTTAATCATTTTAATGGAAGTCATGAATTTCACGATTAAGATGACTGAAGTGTTTAGGCTTTAATTCTTTAAACATCAGTTTTGTCACAATATTAAAATGGGTGATTATTCAGTATTTAAAAGAACTTGAAGTTTTATTTAAAATTTTTTTTATTTTTGTAATAATTTTTTTTACATTTTTATTTATTTTTGAGAGACAGAGCACAAGTGGGAGAAGAGCAGAGAGAGAATGAGACACAGAATCAGAAGCAGGCTCCAGGCTCTGAGCTGTCAGCACAGAGCCTGATGCAGGGCTCGAACTCACAAACTGTGAGATCATGACCTGAGCCGAAGTTGGGCACTTTAACCGACTGAGCCACCCAGGCGCCCCTAAAATTTTTTTTTTAATGTTTATTCATTTTCGAGAGACAGAGAGAGACAGAGCATGAGTGGGAATGGGCAGAGAGAGAGGGAGACACAGAATCTGAAGCAGGCTCCAGGCTCTGAGCTGTCAGCACAGAGCCCGACATGGGGCTCGAACTCATGAACTGTGAGATGATGACCTGAGCCGAAGTTGGACGCTCAACCGACTGAGCCACCCAGGTGCCCCTGAAGTTTTATTTTTAAATAGTAAGGAAACATTATATTACAAGTACTCATACCCTTGTGAAAGAAGGCTGCATAAGTTCTATGGTTAAGATATAAATTCTACTCCTAGGTATTTACTCCAAAGAACTGAAAACAAATATTCAAATACTTGTATATCAATGTCCACAGCATCACTATTCACTATTGCCAAAAAGTAGAAACAACTTAAGTGTTCATCAACAGATGAACGGATAAACAAAATATGGTATATACATACTATGAATTATTATTCACTCATAAAAATTATGAGGTATTGATACATGCTACAACATGGATGACCCTCAAAAACCCACTAAGGGAAAGAATCCATACACAAAAGGTCACGTATTGCATGATTCAATTTATATAAAATCCAGAGTAGGTAAATCTATAGAGAGAGCAGATTAGTAGTCGCCAGCGGCTGGTGGTTAGGAAATTGGGAATGAGTGAACACATGCAGGTTTTCCTTTTGGGCTGATGAAAATGTTTTGGAACTAAATAACATGGATGGTTGCAGAACACTGTTCATGTTCTAAATTACACTACATTGTATGTTTTTAAATGGCTCATTTTATGTTCTGTGAATTTCATTTCAATTTTAAAACAAAGTTCTATGGTTAGACATAAGAGAATTGACTTTTGGCCCTGCCACTTATAATGCAGCCTTTGGCAAGTTAAACTCTCCACTCAACTTTCAGAGTCATTTAATGAAGATTAAATGAAATACAGTATTTACATTAGCTGATGCATAGCATGTTATCAGGAAATTGAAACCTCCCTTTTCTGTATCTTTTGTTTTCTTATAGACTACTGAGACTTTAGAATACCAATTTATAAGCATAAACAAACAATCCTCAAAAAAGGAAGAGGAAGGAAGAAAGGAAAGTGACATTGCTATGCAACTTTCAGACAATTATACTGAGGAATTAAACAGATGAAAGGATGACCTTTGGATGACCTTTGAATCTCTGAAAGTATACATCACACACCCTCATAGATATTATACACACCTCGGTGTTGTTGGTACTACAGAGTAATCAAGTCTTCATCAATAAGAGACTGGTTAAGTAAATTAAGACATCAATTCAACAGACTACTACACAGCCATTCTAATCACAGTGTAGATTTGCATTCAATGACAATGAAAGATATCTATGCCATAAAGGGGTTGGGGGTAGAAGACAGGCTCAAAATCGTTTACATTACATGATCCCTTTTATACCACATATAAACAAAAAGACTTTAAGAATATACACATAAAATGTAAACATTTTTAAATGCTGGTGTTAAGGATGACATGTGTAACAGTTTCAAAGTCAATAAAAACATCTATTTTGAAAAAAATATGTAATGAAGACAGTTTTTTAACATACCTTTCTCATTACTGTAGTATAAAATTAGTTGAGTTATAAATGTGTTCCCCTCTACTTGTGACATAAACAATTTTTTAACTCCTTTTCACAGAATTTTCTTTTCTAAGAAATATATAATTTATTAGCTATGTGGCTTCTGAAAAAAATCATTTAACTTCTGCACATCAAAATACTGAAAAGTTGTGTTAGATAGTTGGTACAAGAGTATCAGTCTTGTCACTGTGTGTGAGAGAAAAGGAACCAGGGTGAGAATCCACACAGAAGATAAAAAGATCTTGCATACTGCAGCACATCCATGTGAACTTTTAAACCCTCTCTTTCTCTGGGTGTTTAATTTGTGATGAAGCGGACCAGGAAAGTATACAGAGATAAATGCCAATGTGCATTCTTCCTAATGTCAAATCCTCAGTTTTACATTTTTTTCAAAGAACTTAAGGATGCTTTACAGTCATTTTAGCAGTTAAGTTTAGAGGATGGAGCAATGAAATGAAAATGTGGTGGATTAAAAATTAAATATGGTATGGCCATTATCATTGAAGGTATTTAAGCAGTCAAAAATTTGCATTAACAATCACGGAGGTGAGTTGTAATTGATCCCATCTACCAAAGTACTGTGCTTAACATTGATAAATTAATAATTCACATAGTAGGAAGGTACACAAAGTAGTATGTAGTATGGAATGTAGTCACCATAATGTACTCCCAACAACTAAATTTCTACAAGGCTTTGGGACTTGGAGTTGCCCATATACATATCCTGCATCATGAAGGGTTTTATCAGCACAATCTAATACCATTGTCTATTTGTTTTTGTAGGATTTCTAGTTATTTTTTATATGGCTGTTACCCTCAGCAATAGGTCCCCTTCTTTAGATTTCTCCTTACTACCCTCCTATCTGATGCTGCCTCCCCCATTCCTCACCTGTAAGTCTCCACAGTACTTAGCAAAATGCTGGACATTTGGTAGATGCTCTAATATATTTGTACTGTCTCAGTTAAAAGAATGACACAATATAAGCAGCAAATAGGTCTTGTGATGCAGCTTGTCTGTCAGTCCAACAGCAATGCCTATTTACACCAACCCACTGGGGCTTGGCAAACACGTAGAACAGCTGATGTGCTCAAGCAACCATTACATGACATGTTAGAGAAGCAGTGAGGGTTACAAAAGATGCTTTGAGGATGCCCTCAAATTTATCTTTCAACATTACTATAGAACTTGGAAAGCTCAGTTGCAACAAATAGTGTAGGCTATAGAAAGGAGAAATGGGGGTATGCATTTTCACTATTTGAAGCCCAAAAGTGTAAAGAAGGAAAACACACACACCAAGGAAACAACTGCTCACTGCTGCTATTGTATGTATGTCAAGAATTATCTTTACCAAATGGTGGCATATATTATGGTCAGATATCTAGTTATTTCAGCCACATCCCATGCACACCCACCACTCACACATGCAAAAATATGTCCATCTCCCCATCATTTTCAATCATTACTTGTGAATTTCCCTATGTACCCCATCCAGGCTATTTTTAAAATATATGTACTGTGTATTAAAATTAAAATGAGAATATTATTTATATCTTCCTTGTTTTAAACTCCTACTTCCAGGCACACTGACCTGGAGATTTAAGTGTATAAAATCAGTATATATCATGTCAAAATAGACCAGTATATTTTTCAAGTTCATTGAGTTAATTTTGATCTAAAAATCAAACTTTTAATAAGGCATGCATATCCCCATAAACTTATGTATTCTCCAACTTTAAAAAGATTAAGTTTTTAATTTTACTTTTTTTAAGGCTATTAAAACAAAGTTATTTTGATCCAAGAAAAAAAAAAGTAAAATTCTAAGGTGGTTATTTTTTCCAAAATAAATACATCTGCAATAGAACCGTATTTTCTCAGGCCAAAATTAGGACACATCTCTTGAAATGTAGGTAGATAACTCAGACTATCTGAAAATCAGGACAGTTAAAACATATCTAGGATAAATGGTGAGTGCACCTATTTTAACTCCAACAACGAAAAAAATTGATACATAAAATTTTCCTCCCTCAAAATATTTTGTTGGCACAAAGTCAATAAAAAGGGAACCATGATAGTTGTTTTCATCACCACACAGTCTATCTCCATACCTGACAGATAATAAACATGTAATTTATATTGTTTCTTTGAGTGGAAGTGAGGGGAAAGGCGATTGTGGTTGTGTGTGTGTGTGAGAGAAACAAAGTGGGGGAAGAGGGAGGGAGGGAGAGAGGGAGAGAGGGAGAGAGGGAGAGAGGGAGAGAGAGAGAGAGAATGAATATGAGAATGAGATTTTTGCCACAACACCAAAGAAATACCTTGGTCAATAGGAGGCACTTAAATGGTTTTCTTTTTCTTATTGAGCTCCATACTAATAAAGCAAATACAATCATTAGAAAAGAAGAATAAATGTGACTACAACAATAGTACATTAGTCAACTATTATAAGCTAAATAAGCTTCTACTTAGTTTAAGGAGTAAAATATAATTTTAAGTAATTATTTAATTGAAGACAAACAATTACATTATGTGATTTCAAAACAAAATTCAAAGGACAATGGTTTGGTATACCATTAATCTAAGACAACGCACCTTCAATATACTGAAAGAACACCCCGGCTTCTCTATTATGTCTCCCAGAAAACTCAAAATTCTTATTTGATTATACAGGCCCACGTAAAGACACAGATTTGTCACAATTTCAACAACTGTGACCATGCCCAGGGCTTTTGTAGTTTAAAACTGAAGTTAGAAGACAACTAAAATAAGTAACATCCATCCTTACAGCCAGTGTCATTCCTAGACAATTTGTGAAATAGGTACATTCATTTGTTCATTCATGTATTCAACACGGCAGATCTACAATGTCAAAGACACCTGCAAGTGTGGCGAAGATAACGATCACCAAGAGTCATGGATCATGCCCTCCAATACTCTACAATCCCAGTTTGTCATGTCCTACCTCACGTGTTCCCCTGGCACGGGCCCAGTGCTCACATGGTACTCAGCTCTCTCTAGCCCCAGAAGGCAGTGATCAGGGAAAAGCCCTCTTATACTAAGATATATGCCACAGAATGTGCTATCCACACAGGGATTATTAGCCTTTCAAGAGAAGACCCTGGAAATGAGGAAGTAGAAGGCACAGAACCATGAATAATTTTTCAGAGGGGTGAAATGAAGTTGTCCAACTAGGACATTGGCATTAAGGGATTCCTATCTAGGGGGATGGCAAGAGTGGCAGTAGCTGTAACTGTTGCACAACCACTAGCAGGTAGGTTGTAAATATTTAAAGCATAACCCAGAGTCAGAAAATAGAAGTTAGGACGCCAAAGCCCCATTCCAGGATGAAAACTGGACAGAAGGCAGGTGAAAGCAGGGCCGAGCATCAGTGGTAGCCTCAGCTGTGCAAGACATGGGGACAAAGACGAACTGGGGTAGCCCATGCACCACCACTCCTACTAGGTGGTCATTAAATCTTTGTCAGAGCCAAACCTTTCCTCAAGAGAAAAGACATCAGCCCCCTTCAGCTTTTATCTTTTCATTCACTCATTTAGCAGCTTTTAAATGAGTGATCAATAATCTCTCTCATGGTAACAAGATTCCTTTCATTTATCACATTTAGTATTCATATAAAAACATTATCATTTTTTTTTTTAACATTCCTTCCTTGCTTCACTAGATAAAACACAAAGGAATGTCTCTGGTTTACAAAGTTCAATTATAAGGTCTGAGGGATAAATTCAGTATCATGAACATTTAAAAGTGTAATTTGTCTTTAGAACTCTTCTTAATACCATCATACCCATACAGCTACAAATGTTGATATTTAAGCCTGTGGAGATTATGCGCTGTGCAGGCACAAAACCACTACTGAATATAAATTATTTTCAGTAAGAAAAAAGGGCTGTAATTTTTCTTAGTTATAAGAGAACATGTCAGAAAACGAAAATAGAGAAAAGCTAATCAAATTGCTTACAATTCTCATCCTGAGAAAGGTGAATCAATTTAACACTATGCTCTGAATACTATAAAGCTCATTTAGGAAAACACTGGAAAATAAATAAATACCCGTGCAGACCTACTGGTTTCAATCATATTTCATATTAAATTGGCCAGGCAGAGCAAACATTTCAGTAACTCCAGTGCTCCTTCTACTGAAAAAGGCCCACATGTTAAGAATCTGTAGGATGGCCCCAGATTCTGGTTTAGTAGTCTGGCGCACTAACTTATTGAAAGCAGAAGTTTTTAATTCCTCTGGCTAAAACAAATTTCTTGGCCGACCCAATGCATTAAGTTTCTATGGTTTGTTCTTGCAGATTCCCCTCTTGTTCAATAAATGTAGCCCAGACAGTGGTTTTGAATGATTATTACCCTGCTGGACTGGAAATTATTACACTGGAGTGGAAATCCAGACTCCTTTGTCATCATAATTTCTTGGTAGACATCACAGATATTCAGGGGAAACTAATAATTTTAATGTAGCTCTTAAGTAACACATGGGCACTGGGCTACCAATTCAGTCTATGTTCACAACAGAAAGACTGTAAAGTACAAAATGTATTACTAATTACAACCAGTATTTTTTTTTTACTATTAAATATGCTTATGTTCTTCAGGCTAGCAAGTGTGTTGGAATGAATTTTTCAATTTTTGTTCAACTGAGATACCCAAGTATAACTAGGATACTCCATTTAGCAGCTAGCAAATTCATGGGGCCCCTGAGATTAAAATACCATTAAAATTTAAAGGCATAACTTGAAATGACCATATCCCTTTGTCGCTTTGATTGACCTGTGAATGCCTTTTCTGGTTTTCAAAAGAGCCTTTCTGAAGGACTTGAGGAAAAAAGTAACTAATTCAGGAGCAACCGAGCCAGTTGTGAGCATTTCAAGAGGCCTGAGATTTAAACTGCAGGAGAATTAAATTATTACTTAATCACTGCTATTCATTAGGAGTTTTGACCACAGGTGTACTGTCTGCATTTACGGATATGAGCCTTGAAGTGTGCACATGGAAAAATATAACTTATAGTTTAGTTCTTCTCAGCATCATACCTTGGTATAATGATATGAATCATCTCAATCAACTTATCACTATTATCCCATGACTGGTCATCACATCAGAATTTCAACTCATCCTTTAGTGGGTTATAATCTCTTTTTTAAGTTATCATATGGAGCTTTTTACTATAAGAAAATTATTTTTAGCATACAAAAGTTTGGGTTGAGGGCAATAAAGCTTGGGGAGTTTGTTTCCTCAAGTTTCTATTATTAGAGGGTGGTAGATCTGGGACTAGGACACAGTCATTCTGATTACAACCCCTTTTATGTTTTCTTTATACTGGGATGTTTCTTCTTGAGTGCAAGGGACAATGTTGCTCTACTGTGAAAACTTTCAGGGTCCAAATAAACCCATAACCTGCAATTACAGGGGCTGATTAGGGACGGAATCCTTTTTTTTTTTTTTTTTTTTTTGCCCCCATATGACAGGTGAGGCTGTTTTTTTTTTGTTTTTTGTTTTTTCTTTTTAGCTTTAACTTTTGGCTAAAAAGCTGTTTTCCCAAATTTTTTAGCCTCAAGGAACCAAAGTCATTTTGGGCTACATTTCCTCAACTGCAACAGGTCATATATACTATGATTGTTTCTAATAAATTTCTAGGCCCACTTAATTTGGCAGCGACCTGGACCAAAGTAGCACTTAAGAGAGAGCTTGTTGAACTAATGACTCAGCATTTCGAATATCTGTATTTATCTACAACATAGATAAAATATGTTGAACAAAGTCCATCTTTGTTCAACATAATATAGGAGGGCAATTTTTATGAGTGTTTCCTGATTGTGAAGTATGTGTCAAGTACTTAAGTTTCTTCACTTAATCTTCTTAACCACCGTGAGAGAGAATGAGTAGTATGATTATCTTCATTTTGTTAAAATGCAAAGCAGGCACAGAGAAGTTAAGTAACCAGATCACTGGTATAACACAAAAAAATTCAGCTCCAAGTCTGTTTTATGACAAATCTCATGACTGTACCAAGTTGTCTCTGGCCCTCAGTGTATGAAAACCTTGATAGCTAGAGGATATCATAAAAGGCAATACGCAGTTTCCAAAGCAAGCATTTGCCAACAGAGACCTTCGACTAGGAGAAATAAGGCACCCCAAGAGCCGGATGGACATGGCTATTTGGAATCTAGGACTAGGAATTTATGACATTAAGTAGTCATTCAGGACACGTTCATTGGCTACAGGTATTACAACTCATACAAACCTGGGGGCACCAAACTGTGTAAGAAAGCAGTTAGTTTGGAGATGCAGCCTAGAATCCAGTAGTACTGCCAAGGAATGGCTATAAAGAACCCCCTTGAAGAATTTCCATAACTGACTGCAAGCCATCCTAAATAAATATGCAATTTAAGTAAAAGAACAACTGAAAAGCAAGCAAGGCTTCAATGAAAATTGCTTTTCTCCCAGATCCAAACAGCTCCCCAAGCAACGCCCACATCCAAACTCTAAGGCTGTCACTGTTTAAGGTTGAGGTCAGAATATCAATTACCAGGAGAGAAAGGGTCAAATATGCAGTCATCAAAAAGATGCTCAGATTCGGACATATGGGAGAACCAGATAGGGATAGAGTCACTAGCATGGGGGAAACAAAGACTTGTTGTCAGTAAAAAGACCAAAGTACATTTACTAGGATTAGGGCACAAGAGCCAAGTCAAACAAGCAGCTGTGGATGTGGACCTAAACAAAAGACACTGATGAGTCAACGTAGCCCTCCAAAGTTGTCTGTGCTCTATTAGTTTTCTTTCACATTAAGTTTTTAGTTTAGAGTTGCAGTACAAACCCATGATACATGAAATCTATACTTAAAATTCAGGCAGACCCAGTTTGTGACCTATTTTACAAAGATTATTTTACAGGGTAACAGTACTGTAAATCTAGGTAAGAAGCTAATTAGTCACCATAACTATCTCGGGTAGTAGGCACTGTATATTTCCCAAATGTGTATTTTTAAAAGTTAATTCAGTCGACATCATAGCTCAAGAATGATTCCATTCACTTGCTTGGAATTAAAATAAATCATGACCATCTTGAAAAAAGTTACACATTTCTTCAACAGAAATCGTTTTCTACAGTGAATTTAAAACTATGCCTAAAAGAAAACTAGAATCAACATGTCCTTAAAAGTAATAAGTATCTTTATACTACAATAAAACTGTCTTATTCAAGATGCAAATTGTTAACATACAGCACACTTAGAAACTACTGCTAGATAAATAACTAGCAGTGGTAAAATTTAGCCCCCAATACATGGTGGGATTAAATCTTCTTTTTTTTTTTTTTTTTTTAAAGGCATCTGGCTGAACACAGTCACAAACTTATCCGGCAAGATCATTAGCAATTCATTGTGGTTATGTAGCAAAGAAAGCCAGGTGATAGCAAAAATAAATCAGAATCACCTGCTTGATTCAAAGTTCTCACAACAGCTGACTTCAACTGGCTACTTTTTTTTTTAATGTGGATTTATTTTTGAGAGAGAGAGAGCACGCGAGCGAGCACGAGTGGGGCTAGAGCAGAGAGAGGGGGAGACAAAGATTCTGAAACATGTTCCAGTTTTGAGCTGTCAGCACAGAGCTCCCCGCTGGGCTGGAACTCATGACCCTGAGATCATGACCTGTGCTGAAGTCAGATGCTCAACCAACTGAGCCACCCAGAGGCCCCTCAACTGGCTACCTTTTTAAACCTAAAGCAAAAGGACCAAAAGAAATAACTGAAGATTCAAATTAGAAAGGTTTTACAGGTGCGTGTATTCATTCACACTTGAATCTTAGTAACCTTAATAGGGTCCTAACTACAGAATAGATTTCGTTTGTAAAACAATAGATTTCATTTTAAAACTACCCACTAATAAACTTTCTTTTGTACTCTGGAAGGAACTGATTAATTACCTTCTTAAACATCCAATTCATCTCTCTTCTTTGCCGCGTTTTCTTCTTAGGTCTCCTCTTTCACATGCTCGTAAGATCCAAGAGAAGCTCTTGACCACCAGCTTCCCCAAAAACATTAGATGAAACAGAATGTTAAATTCTTTCCATTATCCCCATTCGCAAATAGGTAGGGTCTACTCTTTTCTTTTTAGCAAGTTCAAAATCCACACAGGAAATGACTGGACAATTGGAGGCAATTTTACAGAACTTTTCACGGGATTTCCTGGTGTGCCATAAAGACAGCATTTCTTAACGTCCTAAAGCCACCCTTAGGGCAGGAACCCAGGCTCACACCCAGTCGCTCCCTTGCTCCCTCTCTCCCTCTCAAGGAGCTCCACCAGGGGCTGGGCGAAGTCTGCAACCCTGTCAGGCTGGGCCTGCGCAGGCGAGTTTAAGTCTGCGCGGGGAAAGTGTGAGCCTGCGCAGTGAGCGAGGGCTCTAGCGGCGTGGTCGATAGTGCGATAGTGCCGCAAACACCAGAGACCAAGTGTTGTTCTCCCCAGCAGACAGCGCTGGTGGGGGGGGGAGGGGGTCGTCTCTCATTTTTCACATTCCCTCCCAATTCCATGATATTTGGGAGTGTGGAAATAATCTTATTATTCACTAACCTCAGGAAATGTACTTTTTCAAATAATCTTGGTTGCTTATAAAGTATCACTCATAAGTTGGGTTGCCAGGTTTAGTAAATGATACAGGAATGCCAGTGTCATTAATATTTCAGTAATCAAAGAATAATTTGTTTAGCATAAACGCACTCTGAAACATTTGAGGCATACTTACACGAAAAAATTTTCCTTGTTTTTCATCTGGGCATCCCGCATTTTATCTGGCAAGGCTACTTATCAAGTTAAAGGTCTTGTTAAAAAGTATGGCAATCACACCCCAAAAATTTTGCTTGTGAACAGTGACTCCTGGTCTTGGCTGACCACATTGCCTTTCAGTCTCAGTAGTCTGTCAGTTAGTTTTGCCCAGCCACAAGACTGCATTTGTAGTACAGACTTGTGCAGTGAAATAATATGTGTGCTTTACCAGAGTACATGCATTCTTAAGAATTTATTCTAATAAATGTTTAACCGTGTCTTGTTTAAGGAATCCAACACACTTTGTCCCCAAGTTAAATGTCTCCCTCTAAAAATCAAATGGATTTCATTTTTTCTCATTGCCAAGTAGTATTCCACAGCAACGTGGATGGAACTGGAGGGTATTATGGTAAGTGAAATAAGTCAGGCAGAGAAAGACAGATACCATATGTTTTCACTCATATGTGGATCCTGAGAAACTTAACAGAAGACCATGGGGGAGGGGAAAGGGGGAAAAATTACTGGGAGGGAGGGAGGCAAACCATAAGAGACTCTTAAAGACTGAGAACAACCTGAGGGTTGACAGGGGGTGGGGGAGAGGGGAAAGTGGGTGATGGGCATGGAGGAGGGGACTTGTTGGGATGAGCACTGGGTGTTCTATGGAAACCAATTTGACAATAAATTATATTTTTTAAAAAAGCATATGGAAATAGGTGTGGATGTATTTATGCCATATGGCTTTATCTACTCAGAAGACCTGATTTAGAGTTTAGCAAGTGGCCTGTATCTGGGCTCTTCCCTTCTACACGGGAGGCCCCTGGGAGTTGCCTAGTTCACCCTGCAGTAGCTACAACTCTGTGTCATGGCAATAAGCCCACCAAGTACAGTTCTCTGGGTTCTGAGCAAAAGTTAATCTTCCTGATTCACTACTGGATCAGGGCAGAGTACAGCTTACAGATGATGAACATGTGGGGAGAAAAAGGTTATGAGGTGGGGACAATACACAGTCTTGGATGAACTCCACAGAAAAGGGTAGAAAAACCAAGGAAAGACGAACAGTACCATTGGTGACACTTAAAAGTTTAAGCTTCTGGAATGACTGGACAAAGCTAGCAATATAGAATCACCTTGGGGGAGATCAAAAAGGAAATTCAGTAGAGCTAAAATATTCATGCAACCACTTGTCACCAATGCTAGCCAAGGATGGTTAGATAGAAATAGCCCCCTGCAGATATTTTTTGAAAGCCACTCCCAATAAAATCTTATTCTTTGAATTGACAATGCAGTTTTTACGCTTATCATGTTTTTCTGAAATCATGGAATTCACATAGATATAAATATAGAAATTAAAAGTGTTTTCCTTCATATTCAAAAATTCTGAAAAGATACATTCTCAGATCAATGACAGTTCAGCTGAAAGCACAAGTGAATTTGCAGGGGGGACAGTTAAAATGTAAAATTCAAGGTGTTCCCTGTGGATTTATAGTTTTGTTTGAAAAGTTAGTTACATTTCAAGGAATTTGATTTGTTGTCTTCTATTGGTATAGAAGAAACAGGAAAGGCAACTATAATTATGCATACTTTGTAGTGACTAGGCATTTAATATGCAATAAGATATTTGCTAGAGAAGTATGTCTATGGTTAGAACAGAAAACAGGCTCCAGGGTTATGTCAAGCTGCAAAATGATATGTATGCGAATGAATTCTTAGGCTCATTAATCATTTTTATACTTGAAGTGCTAAACTGCTAATGTTACACTGAGAGTGAAAATGAAGTAATTAAGGAGTTTAATAGCTACAGTCTTTTGAGGAGAAAACAAGTTGATAATGCTCCTTTTAATACGTTACATAAATTGGATGTTTTGTTAAATTACAAAAACCAGGTTCATCTATTGTGCAGCTTTAAATGGCACAAATCATTTGATTATGTTTGTATATGAGGTCAATAGATGGCTATGTAAAGGCAAGGCAGTTCACTAAACTATCACATTTATAAGAGAAAGTCTGTGTTACCTAGAGCACAAAAACACCTATCAGCCTGTCACCTTTTTCCCTTTTGGTGTTCTAAAGCACTATTTCTCACATTATCTGTGGTGAAGGGCCAGTTTTTGTTCCTTTGTTCCCAACTCATCACAGATAAATTCTTTTGTAAGCTACAATACCAATTACTTGAAAAATGAAGCAAAACGGCATACAAAATACTAGCCTGTTTTTAAATTATTGGATTCAATGGACAGAACAGTAATCAGTCACATTTCTATAAAAATGTCTAATCTCAATTACTCCACAGACCGGAAACAGTGTGAACACTCACAGCAGCCCACGCTGAGATGAACTACTCTAAAAGCAGAAGTCTGGGGGCCAATGGTTTGGTTATCCACAGACACCAGTTTACATAAGGGCTGCATGCTCAGGTCGTCTACAGGTCAGGGATGCCAGTGAGGAGCTAATACTCCAAGTTAGCCTCCTGCTGCCTCTACCAAGGTTTATGAATTTGTCTAGGTAAGGGTAAGAATAGCACTCATGGTTAAGTATCTCTTGTTCCTTTCATAGGAATTCGCTTCTTTCTTCCTTAGTAACTCTAAATACATTTTCCCCCATTCGTTCCCCCTTCCTTTTCTTCCCTTATTTCTTCTTCCCATTTTAGGAGTGTTTCCATGCAGTTCAAAAACCTTGACCTTGGAGATGGGTAGAACTGGGTTTGAACTATGACACTGCTGCATTCTGAGGATGAGAAGGCAGTCCCGGGACTCAATCCTGCTAAGTCAGGGTTTCTCGTCTGTAAAATGGCAGCAATATTATCCTTCACAGAGTAGAAATGGCATTCTAAAATTAGATAAAAGGAAATAACATGTAATCATCAAATGCTGCTCACTTCTTCAATCCCTTCTTTTCCCATTTATTTCTTTTTTCTCTTTCTTTCTTTTTTATTTTGGCGGTGAGGGAGAAATGTCTAAGAGAAAAAGCTCTATTGGTATATGTTCAAGTTAATGTATTAGCAGTTATACTTGCACCTTATAAATAGGACTCTGCTCAGAAAATTAATTAAATAAACCCAGTCAATCAACCAACAAATCAGATAAGCAAACAACAGACATCACTCGGCCTTTTTTCCTTTCTCAGCTATCAGTACTCTCTCCACAGTGGCCAAAGCCAGAATCCTGGAAGCCAGACTCACACCTATCCCAATTCCAAATGTCACCAACCTCATAAATTATCCGCCCCCCCCCCCGCAATGATTTTCACATCCGTTTCTATACTTTGCCACTGCTTCAGTTCTTTTCTGAGGTTTTGAAATTGATACTCCTATATATTTTCTCAAACCCGTCTAGTCAGTCATCTTCAACACTGCTATCAGGAGGCTCTTTCTAAAATAAAATCCTCCTTATAAGTAAATAAAATAAAATAAAATAAATAAAATCCTCCTCAAATCAATCTCCTGCTTGAAACCTTCCACAGAGGCTCTTTTACTATATGACCTATGGAGAAAAATTCAGAAGCCTGAAAGTTTAGAAGCTGTCACAGTTCTTAAATAGTTAAACTCTTTAAAAATTAGTTGGTAAATAACAGTTCCCCTAGACCCAAGCCCAAGGCACCTCTCTGTGACCCTGCCATCATCTAGCATCTAAACAGTTGATTCGTGGTAAAGGAAAGGACCTTCCACTCTCCAATAGAGCTGTCCTGATAGGTGTTATCCCAGCCTTACCAGATGGAAAATATTTTGAATATCTCTCCTGCTTACAAGTCCTGCACTGTCTAGTCTTGGACTACTTTTCCCTTTTCCAAGCAGGAAAAGTAGTGTACATATGGTCCCTTCCCTGTTTTTTGAACACATGCTGCACTAAGGCAGGGACCAGCATGCAGCACAATTTGACTCTAACATGAAACAGACATTTGAAGAGAAGGTCAGGCTTGCCATTTACCACACTCAGAAAGGGCAAAGGTATAGCGGATAACAACTTTAAGGAATATAGAATGTTCTTTGATCATCAGAAAGGCTTATTCTGATATATCCAATGGATATCACGTGTAAATTGGTTTTCCTTATTATCAACTCATGTTCTATTTTGCATATTAACATTTTTATTAATTATATTTCCATGGTAGAAATAATCGTACATTTTATTTTCCATCTCCTGAAGCTAGAGTTTTTCCATGTAAACACAGAATACTATAATTATAAAAACCTAGCCCGTTTAAAAGATTTTTCACTGTGATTAATTTAGTATAAAATATATTACTAAGGCTTCTCAGTGATCCATTTAATTTCAAGATTACTTAGTATAACGAATCCCCACCAAGCAAAAATATTTGGAGTCAAACTTGACCTCAATCAATTAATAAATTTTTCAGCATTTACTTGTTAATGTGCACGTATATGAACTTTTATTAGCTGGATGTTGTTACAGATGCTAATTTTCCATTTTCTTTTTAATGACACAGTAGTAACCCTCAACTAAATTTTACCTTCATGCATCAATTGCATATTAATCTTGAACACATGTATGGCACTCTATGGAATTAGATAGACTTTGTTAAAGAAATGCTAGTATTTATAATTTTGTTTTAAAGACAAACTTGCCATCCTCAATTGAATTTTATTTTTATACATCAATTCCATATTTGACTTGAAATCTAGATGGCTGGTTTTCCTGTAAGAAAGAAGCAGACTTAAACACAGGAAACCTAAACCAGACTAGACTTGGAGCCGAGTATAAATCATAGCACCTTTTTTGGTAATATAGAACATTTTAGAATGGAAAGAGGCCAAGGTGTACATTTAGGTCTGGCCCATCTTTGAGTTATAAATATTATTATAGCCTACTCTGCTTTCTCCCCAACCTCTTCTTGCCAAAACTATTTTTACATTAGACTTGTAATACTTTCTTCTTTTGCTGGCCTTGCTGACTTATTCTATGTTATCCGTCCCCAGTGTGATGAATCTCTTTATATTTCTTTGTGACTTTTCTTTGATAGAAGCTGGTGGTGTCTGCTGGCAGTTGACATTTGTTCAAATAGTTAGGATCACCCATCATATCTATTACCTAAGAACTGTGCCGGTAGGAAATAATCCCCTCTTAATCTCTTCATTCTCAAAGTACATAGTTTTGAAATTTCCTTTTTCTTCTGTATAACAATGCTCTGGAATATACACACTTCTAGTTACTTAATGGCCTGTCATTCCTTAAATAACAAATTTATAACAAAATAATTTGAATTTGAGTATTCCACATCTAATGTTTCATATCTTACTTCACCCTTTATTTCTTTCATCTAACATAACTCTTGGCTTTTCTATTTCAAGGAAAAATCACAAGGTCCTTGGGAATAAAGCCCTAATCTTATGCAAAGTACTTACTATTTAATGACTATTTTTTAGAAGATTAGGGGATGAAAATGCATAGAAAATAGCTGTTAAATCCATTATAAAACCAGAACACTAGCAGATTTTTTAAAAGAAACCATAAATATCTAAATGCACTAGAGTTCATTATTTATCCTGGGCATGACACGAGAAAACAGAAAAACTACATCAACTGAACTTAGTTGCAACCTCATAATCCCCACCACACATTTGTACACACATGCACGTAAACAAATAACTGTTCTTACTCTGCTTTGTAATAGAAGAGTTCTCACAGATGAGGAGTTACAGAGTGGTTTTCCCTCCTACAGGTATGAAAAACCCAAACAAAAACAATGCCGGTAGGAATATTTCCCCTCTTTCCCATCTCTCCAACATCTAAAACTCAGAACACTGGTCCTCAAAATAATTTTTTTTGCTCTGTTTGTTTGCTTCTAGGCAGATTCTTCAGCACCACCAAGGAGGCCCTAGAATCTTCATTTTAAACAAATCATCCCAGATAATTCTGACCTGAAATACAATGATTAATCTCTTCATTTTTTTCTACCACAGTTTTTTTTCCCTTCTGTGGTTACTAAATAGTTACATCATTTGCTAATACCTTAAAATATCTTCACAAAGTCATATTGTAAGATAGGTAATCACATTTTAAGCAAATATTCTTAAAATTAATTGAGGAAAGTGAGGTAAATTTGGGAAACATAGAAATTTATTCATTCAACAAACATTTCTGGAGCATCTATTAAGTGTCAGGTACTTAGTTCAGTGCCAGACATACAAAAATACAAAGAAATACTTTTATTATCCAAGAAACTTACAGAGTCTTGCAAAAGACAGATTGAAATGGATAAATTCAAATGTAATATTCTTGACTCTAGCAAAAATTTAGACAAATATCTTTTGGCCTAGTATATGAGAGACAGATCACTTTTACTTCCCCAAACCTTATTCCTATGGATTCTCTTCCCCAGAGTGCCAGAAATTATAAAATCTCCAGTCAGCCTCTCACCCACATGAAAACATTTGTGAAAACCAACCTTCATCTTCTAGTTCAAGATGACTCATGACCCTGAACTCCAATTACTTAGGTCTCTTAGATGAGTTTATTCTACTCTTACTTGTATCCACAAAGTTCTATCTCAAGCAAGGACATGATTGGAGTAGTGGTATTTAGAAGCGCATCAAAATTGTAGCTTTCAAATTTCCAAATGCCCTAATACATCAAGCTAGAATTCTTGGCCTTTTTCATGCCCCAACAAGGGTCAGGCAATTGATATTTATAAACATGTGACTACTTTATTAAATACAAAAGTCCTTGAAATTTGCATGTAAAATACATAAGTGTCCATGTGTTTAATGCTTCTTTAATCAGGTTCCCTTAGAACCTCATTTTGGAAAGATAGTTAAGTCCTTTATACTAGGAATCTCTTTTATTCCCCCTGTGTCTACTTTCTTCTGTTCTCAGCCTATCTGCTTAAATGATCCTAGGATAATTTGAGGAAGAAATAATGTAGGCCAAGGTAAAAAATCAGAATGTCACTGGAGTCAGAAAAAATGGGGGAGGAGGGGAATGGCAAAAGTGAAATTTCAAAATCTATCTTTGTTACAGTAAAGAATAAGTGAAAACATCTTCCACTATGAACCACTAATAATTAATTTCTATCTTTAGAAAGTACATAGATCCAAATGTACAAATATTATACATCTAATATCACCCATGCATTTAACAAGTATTTATTGAACATCTACTACATGCCAATCCCTATGCAATAGGCTAAGGATGTAATGATAGCAAAGACGGACATAGTTATCTGTCCTCGTGGAACTTATAGTCTGATAAGGATGGAAGACTTCAATAAATAAATTTAAAATTGCAATTGTGCCAAATGCTAGATACACAACAGTATAAATGTAGGGAGATTTGACCTATTTGGAGAGTTCATGGAAGTCCTCTGAGATGGAATATGAAACACAAATAGGAAATAATTAGGCAAAGAAGAAATGTTAGAACGGCCCAGGCAGAGGGCAAAGGCTGTGATGGGGCTGGATGTGGCAAGGATAGCGAAAGAAAAAAAAATGCTGATGAGTCTGGAATTCAGAGAGGGGTGAGTCATACAAGTTGAATCTGGAGAATGCGTGAGGGCTGAACCACTGGGATAAGAACTGAGAATGTAAGTGAAAAAGGTGAACAGTACATGGTTCCTGACCTCCAGAACTAAAAAGGAGAGAGCCAATCTCCAATGGAAATACAAATTCATTAGGTACCTTGGCATGACTGGTGGCAGCAAAATGGTGCAGTGTAATCAGAAGAGGAGCAGAGAGATGGGGTGCCTGGGTGGCGCAGTCGGTTAAGCGTCCGACTTCAGCCAGGTCACGATCTCGCGGTCCGTGAGTTCGAGCCCCGCGTCAGGCTCTGGGCTGATGGCTCGGAGCCTGGAGCCTGTTTCCGATTCTGTGTCTCCCTCTCTCTCTGCCCCTCCCCCGTTCATGCTCTGTCTCTCTCTGTCCCAAAAAAATAAATAAAAATAAAAAATAATAAAAAATAAAAAATAAGAAGAGGAGCAGAGAGGACCCTGCCTGTGTGGACAGTGTCTGACTTGGATGCTGGAAGATGACAACTATAAGGGAGGAAGGGAAAGCAACAGCAAGAGTCTGAGCTGGAGGGCAGAAAATGCTTGACATCAGAAGCAACTCGATTACTAACTAGCTTAACATCTTATCCTGCAAGTTGCTGTTTTAAATTCTTAATTTTTTTTTCCTCTTTTTAACAAAACCCTAATTCCACATCATGGCCATGTGTTTCAAAGAAATATGGAAGTTTTTACATCATTCAATGTTAATCTATGCTAGGCTTATATCTGGCCTTCATCTTCAAACACTCTTTGTTTTCAATTTGCTTTTTAGTAATTTTTTTTTTTTTTTTCTCTAGAAGTGTTCAGCAGTCACTGGGCCTCCGGACGCATTCATCCCAATGAAATTCACTGAATTTTAAAGTTCTGTTTTTTCTTTCATTTCCTTTCATATATAAAATATGCATATGACTTTGCTGCTCAGGAAGAATAATTAAGGTCTCTGGTTGAGTTAACTCCTTCACATGGGGGCTAATTGAATATCTGCATCCCTCAATTCATGTTACAAATGAAACATATACAGTGTTAGCGTTTCGTTAATTTGTCAGTTTCCATTAGAACTTTTGTTTTCAAACCTCTGCTTATAATATATGCTGTATTTAACAGAAAAAAATATTTTTAGTGATCTGCTACCATCACAGATGATAGGAAGGATTTATTATTTGTTTGGTGTTCTTTTTGCTGGTGAGAGCTTCAAAAGACTCTTTTTTCAGAGCTTAGATAGAATAGGAGATGCCATACTAAGAAATGTTAGCATGCTTTGTCAATGATATTATTCCAGGATCAATTTTTGGCCGTTTTTGTTCTTTTCCTTTATAATGTTGATAGCATTATACTATGGTACACCAAAGTTCCTTGCTGTTAAGTATTTTTACCACCTGAACTTTTCTTACAGGAAATATGATTCCCTAGTTTCACCTGCTATTCCTTTTCAAGGATTTCTTATATAAGAGTGTATGTCAGGTTAATTTATCTGGCTTCATTTCATGTAGACCAAGGTCATGAGTTTAATTTCTTCCGAGGCAGCTCAGTGTTTTAAAAGGGAACTAAATTTGGTCCCAAACAGACCTGATTTTCCATCACAACCCTTCCACCCCCATCCTTAACCTATACCACCCCTTTCCCAGGTCACAGGAGAAAGAATGCCCTATTCTGTCTGGACCCAAGACTCATCCAAGTTAGCTTTACTCCAAAACACAGTTCTCTCTATAAAACCCTAAAAACTAAGATTTAGACAATATTATTGGTTTACTTGTGCTTCATTCTGGGTCAAGTTAAGGTATTTAGACCGATTTCTTAATTTCTATGAGCCTCAGTTGCTCATCTTTAAAGATTTATTTTAAAAAGCTTCTCACAGGGTACTTGTGACTCCTAAGTATGTCAAGCACCAAGTGCAGTGTCTGACACTGAGTAATTGCTGAACAAATGTTAACACTTTCCTTCCCTGTGCTTGATTTTTTTTTTCATCTATGGAACAGATAGATTGGTAAATCATATATTGCTGGCATAATCTTGGCAAGAATCAACCAAGTTCCATTCAGAATTGTCCTACTCCCCCATATATCCCAAATAGCTTTTGTATCACAAGTATATTATTACCTATGAGTCAAAATTTTAAAAATATATATGTATTTGAAATGATTTATGGGTATTTAAAGCTAAACATTTAATCTGCCCCATAAGCTTAAATGACTATAATAAAAGACATTGGCGGGTTTTTTTTTTTTACTTGAAGTATTTTATAAATGAAGACAATAACAGCTACCTTGTACATTTATTGCCAAAAATATATGGGTTAATAAATATAGAGCATTTAGTACAGTGTAGTGCGCAAAATTAAGTCCTCAATAACAGGTTAATGATTCTTATTCCTTTTAAAAGGGGCTTTTAGTTTATTTATTTAGGAAATACACCACCTTATAGAGTGTGGTAACAGTTAACAAAAAAGAGAAAGAGAGAAAGAGATCACAAGCACAGAAGTGAGACATCCAGAGGGAAATGGAGAGTGAGAGAGAAGAAAGTTTCCATTTTACCTAGCTGGAACAGGAACTATTCACCCCTGCCTTTGCCCCATACTAGCCACACAACCTTGCTCAAGTCACCCTCTGAGCCTCAGTTCTTCCCCTTAACTCCTAGGATGATTCGCTTCAGCATTCAACAAATGTTTACTGAACACAGACCACAAGCCAGACACAATGAACTTTGCTATGATGGCAGATATAAAAGTGATCTGTACATTATAAAACACCATCCAAACAAATGCAGCTTCCTATGTTTTGGTGACTGGTTATAAAATGGGCTAACATTTTAGCTGCCTGACAAAGGAGTTTGGATTTAATGCTCTGATTATCAAGATGCCATTCCTGTGAAGACTCATGACATTGAAACACATGTCTTCACTTAGTGCCTAGCGCAGGACCAGGCATAGAAGTGTGCTCAGGTGGATGGAAGATAATTGATGGGTTGCTATTATCAGTTTCCTTCATTTTTATACACTTACTAAATCCCAGGTCATGCAGAGAACCCCATGCTCATCCAGCAATGCCAGAGCACAGCCATTTATCTACACATCCGCACATTAAAGCCTGCTTTCTAAGATACAAAGACTTTGGTGGTAAAAATGGAGTTACAAAAGGCAGCCTGAACCATAGAAGGCTTCATAGAAAAGAAAGTGCACTTAAAGTATGTTCCAATCTTCATTGTGCTATATTGGACAAATATTTTATGCTGTATTGAAAAAAGGTATTTGGATCAAACTTCCTTGAGCTGAGATAAAATACAACCGTAGAAACTCATGCGACACAATTAGGTTGGCACAAGTGAAAACATCGGCTCTCCTTGTTTTTATTGTCCTCCTTTACTAAGTGTGATATACTTCATATTCAGGACTAATTTATTAAGTTGGTCTTCTATCTGGAACAAAACTGCATTCAAGTTAGTCTTATTTTAAAATACAGTCCCTCTCCCTTCTCACTGTGAACCACTAATCCCCAGATTCAGCCAGTGTGGTGAGTCAACATATATTTTATTCTGTTTTTCTTTTCTGTACTGAAGGAAATTCATGTCATAGTTAGGCAGCTCTTTCACAAAGGCTGAACCTTGTTACTGATATATACATACTATCAATTCCTTGGTAAAAAAAAAAAAAAGTCTTTTATTTTCACATTTACTTGCCCCCCAGAATATAGCATGACACTATTCTCAGAGATTCATTAACGGGACCTTCCTTTAACAATAAGATGATTGTGGTACTCCCTCACCATTGCACTTTAGGTGGAACATAATTAGCACTCCATCAAAAACCACATTAGAGAATACAAATACTAGTTGGCTTCCAGATCAGACTTCTGAAAAGAATTGAATCATACAGTATAAATAAAATGCTAATTTATTATCGATGCCATGGGGGAAATGCATGTACGGAGAGGGTTGGTTGCTTTCCAATTCAAAATATTTGATTAGATCTACCCTCTCTTCATCCTTTGAAATAAAGGTGCCTACAAAGAGGTTGGGCAGGACATTCTCCAATTCACTCTGTGTGTGCTATGGGGGTTAAGAAATAAAGAAATCCTGCTCCTATCCCCAAAAGTTTCACATCCTGGAGGTAAGTATAGAGCATGTCACAAGAGTAGTATCCCCACCCTCACCCCTTAATCACCACCTTTAGAAGTTACCATATCTGAAAAGCTATGGTTCCCCAGATTTAAGAACCTGGATTTTAAGGGAAAAAATCATGATTTGAGAGGCTGGAAGCACTGCCCCACTGATAAAGTATTTTGAAGCCTTAAAATGGAACAGCTGTAAACATCCTTTTGGTCAGACATAGGAACCCAAGGTACAAATCATTTGACAGCTGATGCACTAAAAGGGAATGTTAGCAAATGCCCTTCTCTGGGAATTTTAAAGACCATGATAAACCAAATCCTTCCAAGGATGTTTGAAATGCAATTCTCTCCAGAAGAAGTAGGAGAGATTAGATGTCATCTCAAGCTTCCTCATAACCCTGTAACTGTCATGCTAAAAATACAGGAAGGAAAAATAAAAACAGAGAGGGAGGCAAACCATAAGAGATTCTTAAATACAGAGAACAAACCGAGGGTCGCTGGAGGGAGGTGGGTTGGGGGGATGGCTAAATGGGTGATGGACATTAAGGAGGGCACTTGTTGGGATGAGCACTGGGTATTAGATATAAGTGAAGAATCGCTGGTTTCTTCCCCTAAAACCAATACTACACGGTATGTTAACTAACTTGAATTTAAATAAATAAATTAAAAATAAAATACTTATAGTACAGAGGAACCATGCTATTATATGTAACTCAGTTTAAATACGATTGAAAAAAGAGATGTTAAACACAATAGAAAGTAGAAAATACCAAACACCATTTAGAATGAACGTGAGGGCAGATAACAAGACATGGATTAGTTGAGTAGTATATGTTCTCAAATGAGAACTATTTTTGTAACCAAAAATAAAGGGATTTCATAACACAATGAGAGTCCTGGCTTGATTCAGTTTGCTTTGAGCGGGCTCTTACACAGCTGACTGATTCCACAAAGATGAACAAAAATCACACGCTGGTGGTAAAAAGGGATCTTAGTGATCACCTAGGTAAGAAGTCAGCAAACTTTCCCTGTCAAGGGCCATAAAGTAAACATTTTAGGCTTTGTGGACCACACACTCATTGTGGCCAATACTCAGCTCTGCTGGTGAAACACAGAAGCAGCCATAGATAATACCATAAACAAATGGGGGATGACTGTGTTCCAATAACACTTTCTTTATGGACATTGAAATTGGACTTTCATATAATTTTCATACAAGATAATAAAACAAAAATTACAAGATATTTTTTAACCATTAAAAATATCAAAACCAGGGTGCCTGGGTGGCTCAGTCGGTTAAACATCTGACTCTTGACTTTGGCTCAGGTCACTATCTCATGGTTTGTGAGTTTGAGCACCACATCAGGCTCTGCCCTGACAGCATGGAGCCTGCTTAAGATTCTTTTTCTCTCCCTCTCTCTCACAGTTGCTCTCTCTCTTTCTCTCTCAAAAATAAACTTTTTTAAAAAATGTCAAAACCATTTGCATTGCAGGCTGTACTAAAACAGGTGGTGGAATTCATGCTCTTAGTCTGCTGGTTTCCAAACCACCATTTTTGTAGTATATTCTTCTCTTCAAATGAAAATATACAGATAGAGCAAAAAAAGAGCAGGATTGCATTAACTGAAGGGCACTGACCTAGACTACTTGCTGCTCCCAGAGGCCTACTTACCTTCTTGCCTTGCCACAGAGCTAAGGCTAAAGTTCCTCAGAGCACACTTCAGAATCCATGACTATCATCCAAGCCACCAAGATACATCCTGAAGAATCTGAGGCACACAAAAATGAAATAACTGTTCTAAAGCATGCAAGTCATTTTAAGTGGATGGGTTTCAGAACATGATCTCCTTCTTGTGTCCTAGTTTCAGCTTCCCAACAACACAACAGCACAATGTTGTAGGGGGGAAACCCAAATTGAAGTTATGTGTGATGGCCCAATGAAAGAAGAAGATGCTTGAATATCTGGTAGAAAACTCTTCTCTCACAACACTACATGTCAAAGACACGAGGAAGATGTGTGTTTAAGATCAGATGCTGTTCACCAACTAGGGAGGCATTAGACCAGATTCTCCCTTATATCTGAGTGATTTTTGGTAGCAAGCAGGGTGCTTGTGTACAAGATATGGAAGAGCCCCATTCCTATCAGGAAAGTACTGCCTCCATCTATGCTACTCCCTTATCTGGGAGTGACTCAATACCAGATCACTGCCAGAGAGTCCCATTGTGTTTCCAATGATGGCATCCCTGACTTTGGGAATAAAACTGCTTAATATACCATTTCCCAAAGTACAACCCAAATAACACTAAATGTCATGTTTCTAAAGATTAAAAAAAAAGTGTTTCCAGAGAACAAAGAAACAAGAGATTTCCCTGGTCAAACAAGGATACGATCTATTCCCCTCTGAGTAATTCACAATGGACATTAGTGGATTAAAGAATATGAGAAGCCTTATAGAAAAGAATCCTACTTAACTTCATTTAACCAGCATTTCCCCAAATGCATATTAAAACATAACTGATTTTATTCTTCCTGCATTCTTTATTTTGTGTTCTTTTTCTGGATCAATGCCTTTCAGTGAAGGTGAAAGAAACTGGGAGCATGTTGTATGATCAAGGTAGTTTTGTGATACTCAAAAGGTTTTTAATTTAGTAAACAAATACAAGTTGTGTGCTTACCATATGCCCAGTATTGCTCCAAGCTCTTGGAATAATGTGGTGAACAAGACAGATGTGTTTTCTGCTCTCATTGAGTTTGTATCATAGTTAGGGAGGCAGATAATTAAACAGGCAAGTAAATTCATCTATTCCACAATGATTTCTTGAGTACCTACTTTGTGCCAGGCACTGTTCTAGGACCTAGGGATTCAGACAAATGTCTACCCTGTGGCTTACGTGAAGATAATAAGTGGATGATAAAACTTACCTTTTCTTAAACTCTTATATGCCAGGCACTGTTCTACCTGTTTTACATGCTGAAAAATAAAGCCATCTACTCCTATATCAGACATTGAGGACTAAAGCTATCTACTCTTACATATCCACAACAATATGACTTTGCTATTCCACCTTCATTATTTTATTATCCCAAGTATTTTTCCAAGGAAAATGGCTTGATTGATCATTACAGGGACTTTCCAAAAGACCTACCAACTCTTCAATAAAAAGACAAAAAAGTGCTTACATCTTAAGATTCTTTGAAACGCTCTGTTAAAATTCCCACTGTCCTGTTTTTACCAATCCCACACTGTTATGTCGTGATTCTTATCCAATCCGAATAAGGTCCCCTCTTCAAAAAACTCATGTTAAACCAAACTTCCAATTCTCAATAAATTCTGACCTGCCCTTCCCTACTTAGAGACACAGTCCAAGTTCTGCTAAGTTGGTAATCTCCCATACCACTGTTATTTTACCAACAGGTTGTGTCGTGGATATTTAGGAAGTCAGCATTCCACAAAACTGAGCCCATTTATGACTCACAAGAGCCCTATGAGGTAGGTACCATCTCCCACTTACTTTATGATAAGTCAAAGTAATATGTAAGTAAGTAAGTAAGTATGTAAGTAAGTAAGTAAGATAGTCAAAGTAATATGCCCAAGGTCCTATAGCCAGTAAGTACCAAAGCAAGTATTTTAACCCAGGCTATCTGACTGTTGAGGCCATAATTTTGTGTAGGGGTGAGTGCCATCATGAAGTGATGTTGAGTTCATGAGCCAATGTAAATGGGAGATGATATTTAAGGTAGACATGAATGAGAAAGAAGAAAAACAGACTCACTCCATGGAGAAGCAACCAGCAAGGGCTGGAATGAGCTTTGCTTACTCAAGGAGGAGAAAAGCTATTACTGATGGAACATAATGAGAGAAAGATAGAGAGCAGTATTAACTGAAGTCAGTAAGGAGTCAAGGGCAGCATATCTACCATCTTTTCATCTGAGTTTGGAATTTACTCTGATTATAATGGGAGGCTTTCCAAGGATTATAAGCAGGGATATGAGGAGTTGTTTCAAGTTTAAATACTTATGGAATATAATTCTTTCTGCCTATGAAATTAAAATCAGGAATACTTTTCTGCCTCTTATTTTAAACGATACTTGTATCAAGCAAAAATAACCTAGATGATTGACCTAAATAACACCTGTTTCTGAAAGATGACTGTGAACCAACTCAGCAATGTCTTTGTCAAGACTCACTTCAAGACCCTTTTCTCAAGGTACCCACCAATTCAGTGCTACTATGTAATATACTGTCCAATCTCAACCAGTCTTGGCCTAGCTAGACCCACCTTAAATTCACCCAGCCCACACCCTAAACTACAATAAATGAATAGCTTCCCCTAATTTCCCACTTTGAGCTCCTACTAAGACTCCATCAAGTTATGTCCTCCATACTGTAACAGATCCAAAATTTTGAGTTTGCATGATTGACAGATTTTTCTGGTGCTCTTATAGGAAGTCAACAGCTGACACTACAAATAGCAGACAGGAGAACAGAGATCAGTGAGGAGACTCCTGAAGGGGTGCTGGAGGCAGATGGGGATAAACTACAGTGGAGGCAGCAGGAAAGGAGAGGAGTGATTAGACTTGGATATATTTTGCAGTTAGAACTTTCCGGAGACTTACACAGCTGTGTAGGGGTTTATGGAATGAGAAGAAAACAAAATATCTAAATTTTTATTATTTTTTAAATTATCAGGATTAATTTTAACCTGGGTACCACATAATGGTAGTGCCATGTACTAAATAGAGAAGCTACAGGAAGGTCAAGTCTGGGAATGGAGGGATAAACAAGAATTGCTTTCCAGGCATGTTTAATTTGAAAAGCCTATTAACCATCAGTTGGAGCTATGCAATAGGCATTTGGAATTATGCTACCGTGGAGATGTCACAGTCATTCGGTTTACAATTCAGCTAACTTGGGTGATTTTCAAGGCTACTGAGGAACTAAGGGAAACAAGAAGTGAGAGATAAATTTGCAAGGGCCATGCAAAGGCAGCTAAATGCTATTTTTATGTTTGAGCAAATGTTATCTTTGGGATATGAAATGGAAAGATCTGAGAATAAAAATTATGGAACGAAAGGAGTAACAATTGGGAATACATATAGTGCTAGAGACAAATTGAAATTGCTACTAAGAAGGGCTCTAAAAGTATTACTTGTAGGATTTTCTCTTTATATCCATCTGACTTGTTTCTGTCCCACAGAGGAGAAAATCACCAATTTATCGCTTTCGGCAAGCACATGTATATTCAGAATTGCCACAATGCTTTGCTCTTTAGGAAGGCAAAAAATACACCGCGTGGGACAAACCTGCAACTGGAATTATAAATATTGTGATATGATTGTGCTGTCATTTGAAATTAATGAAACCATAACATCATATTAGTTAGGATTCTTACTCATATTATTTTGTCTGATTAGTATGTCTAGGTGAATTTTTAAAGTCATTTTTACAGTAATTTCAAGCACGGTACATTCACAGGTTATATGCACTCACTGAGGCCATTTTAAGAGTTTCAGTGTTTTATAGCCTTACAAAGACAGATGCAGCAGTTAGTGAAATTATCAGAATGTGACTTACAAACACCAGCGAGGGAGAAGAGGAATCAGTGATTCTACAAATCAATATCATTATCATACTTTCAAAGCATACTGAGCAAAGACTAGATTTAAGAGCTGCAAAGAAAAAAAAAATAGAACATTAATTTGCATCAGAATATTCATGGGCTCAATTCTTCTCTCTCATTTCCAATTTTTTGAGATCTTTTTCTAACTTACTCTTCCTGTAGTTTCTCCTGGCATTAATCTATCATATACATGGTGACTAGAGTTAACCTTCCCAATAGCAGTATTTTCGCTGTGATTCTTTGAGTCCTCAGCAGCTTACTCACACCCTATAGCATCAAATCCAAAGTTTGACCTGTAATTCAAGACCCTCTGCAATCCAGAGGAATCTGCTTCCTAGCCTTCCCTCTCATAATCTGTCCCTCTATTCAGATGTATCTCTGCAATTGCCTCTGAATAGATCTTCCCCTATCTACCTCCCCCTTTTACTCATAATCTCAAAAAAAGATCACACCACCCTCAAAACCGAATTTCTTTTCATTCTTCTTAGCTCATAATAGCCTCTTTGTTTTCAGCCTTTCATACTACACAGTGTGTCTTGTATTTTAAGGATTTGTATGAAAATGAAGTATAAAATATGCTTAATTAAACCTATCCCTTTAAAACTTGTATCAACATTCCATAGTCATAATTTGATGGTTTCCAACTAAAAGTGTGGACAGTGAGAGTGCAAAGAAGACACTGATTAATTTGTTAATGCCTACAAACTTAAAGCTTGAACTTAACAAGTTTCAATGATTATGTCCCTTGGAATTTGCCAAAAGTTTTTTCAGTTTAAAAGAATTGAGGTGAACATGAAAGTAAAGTAGAGCTCATAATAGAGATTATACAAGCAAACAAGCCTCTGGACCCCTGGCTTTCCTCATCCAAGGAACCTCAGTCAATTCGAGTCAATGAACAGACAGACATGTGAACCATCTCTGCTGAGTGCAAGGTACTAGATGGGCTGTGCGTCAATGATCACAACAAAGCTAGAGCCCTTAAGTAGCATCCACTCATAACTGCTTGCATCCTCCAATGGCAAAGATTTCATCTGCTTTATAGAATCAGGTAAACTGGAAAACAGAGGTCATGAGAATATTTCTAAATAAGATAGGATGTTGAGGTGGTTAAGAATTACGTAGTTAAGGACCCAGTGACAAGAAAAGAAAGGATGCGACAAACTCAATGGCAAAAACTTGAAAGCTGTGACTTCTAACAGATACAGCTACTAGTCAACAAAAGGCTCAAGGACCACTGGCCGCCCTTGATCTGGACAACCCAAGAGCATAATATATGTAAAACATCTATGGAAAATAACCTTTTTTTCTGGACAAGAGAACATATTTATCTCACTCCTTTCACCCCCAGAAATAGGCCTTTTTGTTGAGTAAATAGCAGTAAGCCATTTTGACCTCTGTTTTCCATGGTAGGGCAGAGACCCCTACATTCTAAAGAAAGTGAGAATAGCTGTCAGGACTTTTTTTTATCAAGAATGTGTTTGTAAGCTCAGGACCAGAGCTGAATTATTTGGCACAACAGAGGAGATTTGGGATGCCGTATGGGAAAGAGATAAAGAGAAATCAGATATCTGGCAGCTGAAGAGAGGGACTTTGGAAAGGAAAACAGGCAGATGTAAAGGGAAATTTAATTTTGTTTCTATTGACTGACATGTGATATAAATCCTCTTCTTGATCTCCTTTTTAAATATTCTGTAGTATCTACATTTCTTAAATATGTGTTTAAGAATTTTTATTTTACTTTGCTACTTTTAATTTTTCCATGGGTGTTTAGGAAATTCTCAGGGGAGATAGCAGGAAGGCCACAGTTAGGTTAAAGACAGAAGATATGGTAGTGTGATAAACAGCCTCCAAGATGGCCCCAAGTGATTCTCATCTCCTGGTGTTCATGCCCTTGCAAAATCTCCTCACACAATGTAACCAACAGGATGTCATGAACATGATAGTGTGTGTGACATGTTACAAAAGATACTGCAGGCTAAGTTACAAGGCTAAGTTACAAAAGATACTGCAGCTTCCAACATGCACTATGTTACCACTCATTCTGGAAGAAACTAACTGTCATTTTGTGGGTACACTCAAACAGTACTATGAAGGGGCCCATATGGCAAGAAATTGAGGCTTCCTGCCAATATCCAAAGCTTATTTGCCAATGATGTGGGTGAGCCACCTTGGTAGTAGATCTTCTAGTTCCAGTCAAGCCTTCAGATGACTATAGCCCCAGCCAAAATCTTTATGACAATGTCATGAAAGAAAGCAATTCAGAGCTATCCAGATATGCTGTTTCCGAATCTCTGACCCACCAAAATTGTGAGGATGAAAATGTTTTAAATTTGGGAACAATCAGTTATGCGACAATAGATGACCAATACTGGTAGCTTCCTATTATCTCACAGATTCCATTACTGTGATTAAAGGATAAAATTTAGCTCATTGGAAGGAGCAAGAGTTTTGGATTTTCATCATGAATCCACTTCTAGTTTAGCCACTTACTAGCCATAGGATTTTTAAAAAGTCTTCTGGGGTACCAGGGTGGCTCAGTTAGTTGAGCATCTGACTCTTGATTTTGGCTCAGGTGATGATCCCAGAGTCGTGGGATCAAGCCCTGCATTGAGCTCCATGCTCAGCATGGACCCTGCTTAAGATTCTCTCTCTCTCTCTCTCTCTCTCTCTCTCTCTCTCTCTTTTTCTCTCTCTCTCTCCCTCTCTCTATCCTCTGCTGCTCCTCTCCCCACTTGTGCTCTCCCTTTCTATCTCTCTAAAAAATAAATAAATAAAAAGTTTTCTGATACTCTGTTTCCTCATAACTAAAATGAAGTTTGTGTTTTTTGAGAAGATGGTAAGGTATATAAACCATCTAGGATATAGTTTGGCACTCTTGATATATGTTTATTAAATACTGACTACTAAAACAATGCTAATTGTTAATATATTTTCAGTGTTACTGAAACTCCTTAAGGTGTAATGAAATCATCTAGGCATACAATAGAACATTTAATTCAGGTAATTCCTACAATATTTGGGTACTGTGCATTTACTAAGTAACAACTGACCTTACTGAAACCTAATAATATTCTGAAGGTCCATATATGCTCCTGATGCAGAAGATGCTAGGGGCCCTGAAGATTGCATTTGCCACATTTAGTGATCTGTCTTGATGCCCTACATCCCCTTTATCAGGGGATGTGTTCCATGCTACACTGTGCTGTATGATGAGGCCTTATAGCTGCAACTTTTTGTGAGGGCTGACCTTGGGTACTGGAGCTATCTCACCCTGACCTAGAACCAGAAGTTCCAGAGAGTTTACTTTCCTTGAGGCAGCCTACCATACAGTCCCTGGTCCTGGATTATAAAAGGACAGTTCCTGTGCCTTGAGACAGGACAAACTCAGAGGTAAAGTTTATTCTCCAGGGCTCATCATAGGATCAAGCTGAGACTGGGACTTCACCCGAAATTGAATCCCTGCTTACCTTCTTCCCCTTTCCTCTTCTGCTTTCCTGACCCCTCACTGGCAATTCCTGGGAGCCCTTCCTAAATCCCTTGCACTGGAATCCTTGGATCAGGGTACTTCTGAGAGAGTCCAAGCTAAGGCACAGAACTTAGGGTGGGCTTGACCTCTCCCAGACACTTTTATTTTCTGTCTTTAGGAATAAATGTGAATGATTAACGCAGAGTCGATTCAATTATTGATCTGATTACTTGGAAATTAGCATAGATAAAAGGGGTTGTTTATTTTTTTGCAAGTTCAAAATTCCTAGAAATGCCACTGCTTCCAAACTAGCTGACAGTCAGGTAATTGAGTTATAAGCAACATTGGTGAGAAGAATATTGTTTCTAGTTACATTTCTAGCTAAACTATGTAATGCAAATAACATACTCAGTGATAATAAGGGGAGTAATGAATGAATATATAAGCAATAATGCATTTTATACAATTCTAAAATTTCTTCTCAATAAAATTACAAACTCAGAATCACTCATTGCTCCCAGGAGAATGGAAAAGAGATTAATATGTAATGAGCACTGCAGCCATGCCAGGCAATATCTTAAAATGTTTTATATGTCCTTCAATTTTCATACTCATAAAGAAGGGGCCCCAGTTAATGAAGGAAGAATCTCAGAGTCAGAATGTTTGATCAACTTGTTTGTGGTTACAAAACTGGCACTAAAAAAAATGGATTCAAGCCAATGTCTGTGTATACACCAAAATCAGGCTCTTTCCATCCACAGTTATCTGTCATCAGTAAGAAAAATGCTGATTCAATCACAGTCACTACACAACTCCTATAAAATAGTTTTGAGGGAGTCTGATTCCTAGAGGACTCTTCTTAGTATGCAAATTAAAGAATGTTTTCAAGTCCTATCCATGTATTTCAGACCATATGGAGTCACTCTCATGAATTGGCCAATGCAATACTAGGATTCTGTGTGATATGCCTACATCTAGATTAGTCCTATGCTTAAACATATAATATAAATGTATTAATATTTTCAGCTCTCCTTCACAGAATGTTACTTCCCCATCTCGTATTGATTATCTAGGTTTGAAATGAAAGTGAGAAAGCCAACACACCATTAGGCATATTTGTCTTACTGCCCAAATTGTTTGGATTAAGTTCATTAGTAGATATATTTCCAGAGCAGTGAATATTCAGTCAATAGATCTACAAGGGAACTTAACAAGGACATAAGTAATGTGGAAAGATTGAGATAAGATATGGTAGATATTTCACTTGAGCAATGAAACATGAAAATGCTCTCAGGAGGGGCGCCTGGGTGGCTCAGTCAGTTTAGCATCCGACTTCGGCTCAGGTCATGATCTCAAGGTCTGTGAGTTCGAGCCCCATGTCGGGCTCTGTGCTGACAGCTCAGAGCCTGGTGCCTGCTTCGGATTCTGCCTGTGTGTGTCTCTTCCTCTCTCTCTGCCCCTCCCCTCATGCTCTGTCTCTCTCTCTGTCAAAAATAAATAAACATTAATTTTTTTTTTTAATTTTAAAAAAAGAAAATGCTCTCAGAAAGCTAGGGAAGTTTTGAATTATGTTGATGGAAGATTCCATTTAATTATTTTGACCATTCTTCTAGCCCTGCTCCATTCTCTGACTTGTGAGGATTTATTCCAGTTCTACTAACCCATATTTACTTCTTTAGCCCATTTCAGATCCCTGTTTCTGGACTGGGCATATAATTTTACAATATGCAGCAAAAAGTCTTTAATGATGGGTGAAGGGTTTTAGAAATTTTTTTCTACAAAAATTCTACTTCCCCTACAGAAATTTTGCTTAAGAATTATCAAATCAATGACCCAGAAATTTCTTATCCCCATGAAATTTATTGTATGCCCTGCTTAAATAGAGCATCTTCCAGTTCTATACTAAAAAATATTCTAAGATATATGCAAAAAGGCCTTTGTCTATCAAGTCCTGAGCTAAATATTTTCATAAAAGCTACATGGCTTTAATATGCACTTTAAAAAAATATCATTTGGAGGATGAACACTGAAGTAACAGTATGGTAGTGAGAAGACAGAATTGAAATACTGTGTCTTATAAAATTAATCATTGATCAAAATGTGATCAAATGTTTTCACCACCTAATTCTTTGTCTATTATTCATCTGACATTCTGCAAAAGAGTTCAAAAATACATGTGAATAGCAAAAAGAGGAAGCAAGCACAGTGATTATTTCAACAAATGTTATGTTGATTTTCAATGAAAATTTTCTCTGAAAAGATCCAATATTCTATTGACTTGATATTCTTAGACATGATGTTCTAAGAGAGGATGGCCCAGATGTTAAATTTTAGGCATGCTGTAAGTATCTTGTTAAAAACCTAGCATGCTATATCCTACACCTCTTGTGCCCCATTTCATACACTTTCTGCCCACCTTTTCCTCCACCCTTTGCTGTGGTAACCAGACCCTAACCTCTCTTGCTTGCATGGAACTTACATTCTCTTGGGATTGGGATGGAGAACACCTAATAAAAGGGTAATGATAAAAACTAAAGTAAAAATGTTACCATTTAGGGGCACCTGGGTGGCTCAGTCGGTTAACTATCCAACTCTTGATTTTGGCTGAGGTCATGATCTGAAGGTTCCTGAGCTCGAGCCCCACATCAGGCTCCATTCTGACAGCGTAGATCCTGTTTGTGATTCTCTCGTTCTGCCTCTCTCTTTCTCTGCCCTTCCCCAAATGTATGTGCATTCTCTCTCTCTCTCTCTCTGTCTCAGAATTAATAAACTAAAAAAAATTACTGTTTAATGGTACAGAGAGTGGGAGGTTATTTTATATCTGGTTAGATAGAAAGATCTCTCTGAGGATTCTGTTTTTAATGTAAACTTGAGATCTGCTTATCCATTTAAGATTTAGGAGAAGAGCTTCTTGGCAGAGAAATCAGAGAGTGGAAAGGGCTATGATCAGAGTAGTAAAAGAAGAAGACCAGTATGGTGGTAGCACAGGAAAAAGAGGGTAAGCATGATAGAAGAAGATATTTTTTTTGATGTTGTCTATTTTCAACCGTAAATATCCAGTACTTATCTGTATTCTACCTCATGCTTGCTTTACATAAATTTTTTTCTTCAAATCTTCTGATGAAAGGAAGGTCCAAGAAGACAGTTTATGTTTATCCTTTGGCTTCAAGAACCTCTGTCACACTGTTGAATATCTCAGTGTGGCAAACATGGCTAGTTTCTAGCCAATACCTCTTGTCCTCTCCTTAACAACAAACCTCAACATGGCCTTTTGTAGCAACGTGGATGGAACTGGAGAGTGTTGTGCTAAGTGAAATAAGTCATACAGAAAAAGACAGATACCATATGTTTTCACTCTTATGTGGATCCTGAGAAACTTAACAGAAGACCACAGGGGAGGGGAAGGGGGAAAAAAGTTAGAGAGGGAGGGAGCCAAACCATAAGAGACTTAAAAACTGAGAATAAACTGAGGGTTGATGAGGGATGGGAGGGAAGGGAAAGTGGGTGATGGGCATTGAGGAGGGCACCTGGGATGAGCACTGGGTTTTGTATGGAAACCAATTTGACAGTAAATTTCATATTAAAAAAATAAAATAAAATTCTCAGAAACTGTAAAAAAATAAAATAAAATAACAAACCTCAGATTTTGTGTAGAGTGTTCATATGCTTGGTTAAATTTATTTATCTTCCCAGATTTCATTGCAGCTAGTAGTGGTGACTGACCTAGTTCTGATCAATGAGATGTATATAGATGTTGTTATATAGCATTTTTGAAATTGACAAGTCTCAAGTGCAATGTATTTTCATCATTAACAATTCCCCTTGTTCTCTCCCATATCCCTTCTTCCTGCCTTGAACATGGTCACGATGCCCAGAGGTGGATCAGGCCACTTACAATCATGAGAATGAAAACTACACACCACCATGGTGGAGCAGAAAACCAGATGGTTCCTGAGCCCCTGTTGGAATCATTACACTGCTGGACTGCTTGTCCTATCTTCTTCATGCCTGAAGAGAAAGAAAAGCTCTTATGTGCTTAAACTATTATTAGCTGAGGAAAACAAAACAAAACAAAACAAAACAACCCATTTGCCTGCATTGGAAGAATTTACAATGCAATTAGGGAGGCAATGTAAAAAAATTACGAAGTAATGTATATTCAAATCCAAAGGCATATATATCAGCTGGAATATATGTGAATTTAGAAAATATTAACTTCCATTATGATATTCAGGGTCTGTGCTGATTTGCTCACCATGCTGGAATTTATAGTAGGCACTCAATACATTTAGTAAACTAATAAAATATATAAATACTTAACGACTAAAGTATTTGGGATTACTCACAAAAGGCTTTGTAGAGAAAGTAAATTTTGAAAGAAATGAAGGTGATATACAGACAGAGGATAGAGATGACATTCCAGGTAGGATAAGAATGGCACATTGAAACATCAATTGATAAGCATCACTTTGTGGGTAAGAATGAACATGCTAATGCTTTTGGAGATATGAAAAGAATACAGATAGACTTATTAGATTAGATAAATGTACTAAAAGTAATTTCTCTTTCAATGGATGTTCTAAACCTTACAATTAGATCTGACAATGAGAGGAGAATAAAAGCTCCTTAGACAACAAGAAAATGCTGTACCTGAGAAGGAAACTTGCCTGTGTGACATGAAAAACAAGTACAATTATAATTCAAGACAGAGTATTATTGGATAACCATGCCTGCCAAGCCACACACACACACACACACACACACACAAATGATAAAATGGCTATGGCATAAAAGAAATCCAGAAGATTTATCTGCACATTTTAATCCCTATGTAATATAAGAGATATGCATACAAAATCACTGTCAAGAACCGTGGAGGTACTTAGATTTTACTGTAGTTGCAAGCTCACAAGTTAGCCCGACACAGTTTCATGGATACTAATAGAAGACACAAGGTGCCTGAGTTAGAGATAAAGAATGGTTTATTAAATATAGCAAAAGAAGTAGCACATTGTGTGCTGGTTGCCTCAACCTTAATTACTACAGACCGACATGAAGAGGACCAGATATCATCTATGTATATAGTGGGGTACATTATAAGAAAGGAACTTTAATCTTAGGGAACTTAAGTCATTTATAGTTGGTAATAAACATGCCTGCCCTTTGATCCAAAGGGAAATACTATTTATTTCTTCCAAAATAGTCCAGAAAAGATAACTGAGGAACAAAAAGCAGTCAATACCTCTTCTCACAAGAAATTCAGAAAGGTCAAGGTCAAGACGTGGAGAACTGTCTCACAACAATCATTTGAAAATATCTGGAGAAAAGCAAGTAGAAAGGCTATAATACAATAAAAAATAATCTTAAAATTGGGAACAAAATGTTAATTAAAAAATAAAGACAGTGACTGAGATAGGATGACTTCAAAAGTGATAAGAGGGGGAAAATAGAAAAGATAAAAGTGAGAGAAAAGTAGAACAAAGAACTCAAGAATGAGAAAGGTTGGAAATACTGCCAAATCTTTACCATGTAAAATAATATTTATGCATATTCTGTTAAATTCAATTCTAAAATCATTTATTTATTTATTATTATCATTTCAACTCTGTGAAATTCATCCTGGTAGGAGTTGGGAAAATTAAAACAAAATAGACATGATTTATTCCTGTATTTCAGGAATATACATACATACCTGCAACCAAAAGTTTCCATAATAAAGTTCATCTTTAAATATTTAGTATTTTTGTGAAAACAATGAAATATTGGGGATTTTTTTATTAGCTACTAAAACTTGGCTTCATGTGGTCATTAAAAATTAAAGTACCATCTACAAAAGAGTAAATGAATGCTTGTTTCACATGACAGCAGAGGATAACTTCTCAAAGCAGCAGTCCTAAGCTGCGAATGGCAACCAAGTTTTCAAACATTAGGATAAAGTTCACTTAAAAGGTGGAATATTGTCTTTAGCAGCAAAACATTATGTGAACCAGTCCACTGAAGAATCGCCCAGTAGATTTCACACAAATAGTTCTGCCTCATCCTATTGTGAACAATGTTTTCTTTGGAAAGTGCAATGATTTTTTTCCTGAAAATATGTTAATTTGTTATAGGACGTATTATTGGTACTTTCAAATTAATAAATATTTGCGGTAAAATTGATAGATATTACCCACGTAAATAGGAGCTCTTTGGTGTTCTCACCAAAAAGTTTAAAAACTTCGGTCTAAAGAATGGCTTTTCCTTAAAAAAAAAATTAGAACACTTGCTATTATAGATGGAATTGCATCCCCCATAAAATCATGTATTAAAGCCCTAAACCCCAACTTGACTGTATTTGGAGATAGGGCAGTTAAATAGGCAATTAAATGCGGTCCTAAGGGTAGGGCTCTCATGCAATATTACTTGTGTCTTTATAAAAAGAGGAAGACACGTCAGGGGTGTGGGCAGAGAAAAACTACATGAGGACACAGCGAGAAGGCAGTGATCTGCAAGCCAAGGAGTGAGGTCATAGGAGAAACCATCCTTATCAATACCTTGATCTTGGACTTCTCACCTCCAACTGTGAAAAAATAAATTTCTGTTGTGTAAGCCACCCATTCTGTGGTATTTTGTTATAGGCAGCCCTAGCAAACTAATAGCTTGGCTAATAATTAATTGAGTGCTTACCGTATGCCTCGCATTGTTCTAAAATTTTTATCTGGATTTCCTTATGTAGTCATCACCCTAATCCTGGGCAGACAAGTAATAATATTATTCCCGTTTCACAAATAATAAACTAAGGTGCAGAGTGGCACACGTCACGAGTAGCACCAATATTAAATCAACCTTTTGAGTACTTTCTCTTGACCTCCACCTATATTGCCTCTCATGCCACTTTAAACCACCCTGTAAGTACTTAGGCCTACCAATTAGGCCTTTGGTATAGTAGTTTGGGGAGGTATTAGGCCCAGGCCCAAGACAGAAGTCCCTTTTCTAAAATAGTGTTGTGACTTTCCTTATTTTTGGCAAAAAAAAAAAACCTACTGTGGCCAAAAGCCTAAAGATTTTATGGATTCAGTATCTACCTAGGAGCAACATAATTAACTAGTAAACCAAAAAATAAGTTTTAATCTTCAACATCTTGTGCTTTAGTAGGACTACAAACATTTGATCATGGCAAGGAACCATGACAATTTGGAGGAGTTTTTTCACCCCCTGGGCTGTACAACTGTTTTGGAGCATGTTGTGCATACACCCTCCTTGGCACAATTCATTCTTCAGCACTTCTCCCAGTTTGCAATTGTATATTTATTTCTTTGTTTTATTTTCTTGATCTCTGTACCAGACACTGCTTGAGCTCTTTCTGTATCTTTTTGGCTCACCTTTTTACTCAAGCTGTTGATGCAGCAACCAACTGTGTGCAGGTGTGGCCTACAAGCGCCTTTCCTCACATGCACTATTTATCTACTGCTTTCTCTACCACCACTTAGTGGGATGATTTCAGGAACCAGCTGACCCATTCCAAAATGTGGAACTACAAAGGAGTTTAACAACACGTGGAACAGTTTGTGCCCATGGGGGACAACCAGTGGATATCTAAGGCAGCAAGCCTGAGATACATTCTAAATGGCTTCTCAGGAGGCGCCCACTGAGATTGAGTACAGTTCAATGACATACCATTCCTTTCTTCTGCTTCTCTCACTCAGGTGTGTCCCCTACTCCCAATCCTTTGGTTTTTGCTCCCCAAATAAGCCTGTATCTAAACCTTTGTCTCAGCTTTGTTTATGGGGCAATCCAGGCTGAGACACTACCTATCTTGTCCACTTGGCTCTAAGCTCCATAAGAAGGAATATGTTTGGCTTCCTCACCATTAGTAGAAAGATGGCATATAATAAGCATTTGTGATGTTTAGATTCATAGAAGCAGCTATGACCTCACGTAGCTTGTGGGTCAAACCCCCACATGTTTCCATGTATAATTCCACTAGGAATTTCTTTACATTTACAAAATACCTCCCAAAGATCTGAAATCATTCACTCCTGGCCTAATATAAATTTTTCAAGCAGGAATTATTTTTATCACCCTTCCAATTCCTAGAAAAGATCAGTTGTAGTAGAAAAATGGGAGACCTGAATTGGGAAAGGGTGAAGAATGAGAAAAGAGAGATAAATTAAGACGAGGGTGTTAGAGGAGGACAAGAAGAGGATGTGACCACCAGATGACCCAGGATCTGGACCCAGGCAATCAGAGGCTCCTCAACCTCTCCCTTGTCCTTGGAATGTATGTTCTGCCTATCATTACCACAGCTGGAGCTGTTTTCAAGGACACAGCCTCAAGAGAGCAATGTGTTGTTGTGACCTCTGGAAGGTATATGTGACTAAACACAAGCCTCTATACAAACTTATAAGATTCTGGCAGATGGGCACTCATCTTGCAGTGCCCGAGATAAGGCTTGTGGGGGGAGTTCCCTTGCTTACTAAATCTGCCAGCTACCAAACTGGAGTTGTCTGCCTCATTCTTTGGTCTCTGGTCTCTCCTTGACCTCTATGTACTGGGACCAGTTTGTGGTCTGAGATCCCCAGGGCCACTCTGAGGAAGGGCAACCAGGGTAGCCTATAGGGGTGGAAGGCAGAGGGGTTGCACAAGGGTGTATCTTGGAAGCCTAAGGGTGCAAGATAAAGGAAAGGCTTGGACATGTGCACAGCTTGCTTTGTCCTTTTACTACACCATCTTTAGGGATAAACAATTATCTTCTTGAAAATGATCAAACAAGCCCTAGGATGAAACTGATCAGAAGCGTCTCGATTGGACTGTTGTGATAACTACACCAGTAGGAGAATGACAGAATGAGAAAAATTACGGTTTGGGAAAGGAAACATATTATCTGCAAAGAAAGCTAGGAAAAAATGAAACAAAAATAAAACCAAGATTTCTGAGGCGGGTTGTGGGGAGAGGACAAATTAAACAAAAGAGCTGAGTTATCACTGACTGCAACTCAGCAATGAAAAGAAAGATATAAAAGTGTGCCTGAAAATTTATTTTTTGACTTTCCCCCCTCCAGTTTCTAGTATTGTTGCCATTGTTTTTTTTTTTTTTTAAACTTCCCTGGGATGGCTCCCTGCCGTGACAATAATTTCCCTAGAATTAACAAACAAAAAAGATAGGTTTTGTCTATCTCTAACACATCAGATAACTGAAAAAAATGTAGGAGGCAATTTGCTGAGGAAGAGAATAAAGTTTATGTGTAATGTTAAAATAATACTTCATCATGCTGTTCAAACCTGCCACAAGTTGGATAGGATGACCGCACAGGAAGCACTTTGGCCGATTTAAAGCTTCTCTTTGCCATCCATGCCTATCGTTAAAGGGCCTCTTGGCAGTCACTCATTGAGGTCCAGGTGGTGTTTCTGTAATGGGCCAGGGATGGAATTTGATCTCACAAAATGGATGTGGATTTAGTCTTGGAAAACTGTGGATGCACAGTCTTCTGGCACACTACCAGTAACCCTGATTATTAGATATTCCCATTCTCAATTGATAGCAACTACTATCTTTAGCCTCTCCACCTCTACTGTTCCACCTATGTAGACAATCACCAAGTTCTGTCCATTAGACTAGATAATAAAATTCACTTTGTTCTGTGTCTGTAAGGTATAAGTGTATTATATTTTAGCACGTATATCTTGTTGTGATCGATATGTCCATCTCTTTTTTTTTTAATTTTTTTTAACGTTTATTTATTTCTGAGACAGAGAGAGACAGAGCATGAGCAGGGGAGGGGCAGAGAGAGAGGGAGACACAGAATCCGAACCAGGCTCCAGGCTCCAAACTGTCAGCACAGAGCCTGACACGGGGCTCGAACTCACAGACCACAAGATCACAACCTAAGCCAAAGTTGGACTCTCAACTGACTGAGCCACCCAGGTGCCCCTATGTCCATCTCTTTAATATACCATATCTTTTATGAAGATAATGGTGCCACACAGTAAGCTCCCCCATAGTCAGTTTTTGCTCAAACACTTCCAGTCATGACTACTCAATGAGCCACTTAGAAGTGGATGTGGCTTCTTTAGATGTAATGACTTATTCATTATTGGAGGTTTCATATAAGACTAGACTGGGAAGTTCCTTAGGTCCCCCCCAAGCCACAAATTTTATGTTTCTATAATAAATAACGCAAAGCCAAAAACAAAGACACATTCTCTTTGCATACATATCCACAGTATTACAAGTGCTACTCTCCTACTCAGTGTGCTATGCAGGGTGTAATAAACCATGTGCTCATCATATACACTAAGTTTGTGTTATGAAAGATAATCCCTCAAAGGTATGTGCCTGCTATTTAGTAACCTCATGTAAAGCATTTTGAATTTGCAAAATGAGAGTATTATTTAATATCCACATTTATTTACTGGTCTTCTTTCTGTGTTGAAAAGGCACCAGAAAGAGAATTGGCTAGCAATAACCTCCAAACATTTTTAATGAATTAGAGAATATGAATGAAAAGGGGCTAAGATAATACAAAGCTAAAGGTCAACTTAAAGTTTGTAAAAAACACAACTCATCAACCAGAGATGTGTTCGCATAGCTGTGAATTCAGAAGGCTGTATATGATCTGTATTCTACCTCAAGGTATTTATTTTGTCCACGTGTGATAAAGAATAAGCAATGCATCACATTTCATACACTTTCATGCATTTGACTTGGCATGGCTTTAATCTGATTAAAACAAAACTACAGTTGATTTTTAGAAGTGTAAAAAGGCTTCACTTAAGAACTTAAAGAGCTCATCTGCTGAAAGCTTCAGTGTTTCTCATTCTTGTGAACACCTATGATGCCTAAATAATTCTTTCTGTGGTGTAATTTTCTTCATAAGTATGATGGATCAATATTCCCTGTAGATCAAAATAGCTACTCCAAGAAAGAAAATTACTTGAGACAGCTATATTATGGAAAAGCTAAGTACATGCAGTAGATGGGGAAAAAAACATAATTCTTTGCCCTCTCCTCTATCCATACATCTTGCAATGTGACTTTGCTATTCCTCTCCCTAAAGAGACAGAGTCTTTTTCCCTTCCCCTTGAATCTGGACTGGCCTTGTGACATTTTGACCAACAGATTGCAAGGGAAGTCACAATATGCCAGTTCTGAGACTCAAGAGACCTTGCACGCTCATTTCTGCTCTTTCTCAAAACCTTGAGACCATCAGGAAGATAAGCCCAGGCTAGCCTCCTGGATTGTGACAGACACATGACCCAGCCAACAGCCAGCCAACTCCAAGACATGTGAGTGAAACCATCCTAGATTAGCCAGCCTCCAGCCAACCTGTAACTGACCATGACACATGCTCAAGTCCTAGAGAGATCAGCCCAAACCAGAACTGTCCAGACTAGTGAGCTTATTGTTTTTTCCACTACATTTTGTAGTGGTTTATTACACAGCAGTAGATAACCTATAAATGACAGTTGTCTGAAAGAGTGTTGCTTAAAAGAGGCAACAAAGGAAAATGATGTGATCAAGTGAAGTAAGGGAGTGCCGGAAGATTTTTTTTTAACTGCTGAAATTCAATAACAAATCCCAATTTTTCAACATGCAACTGATTCTAGAAATCAAGTGCAATTGATGTGGCTATTTGTAAAAGAAAAAGGAGTTAGCAGAGAAATTATTATAGGCAGGAAAATGATTGAAAGTCTGAAGTACCAACAACAGAAAGATCAGTAGAAAACAGAAACCACATAAGCTGTGATTGTCACCTGGTATATATTGATTAAGGAAAATGGAAACAAAAAGTGTAAAAAGCACAGGCTGAACATAGGTGTTGACTGTGGGCCCAGCTCCCACACCAGAGATTATTGCTCATTTCTTAGCATTGTGTTCAGGATGAAATCGCAGATTCTGTGAAGCTGTTAAAGCAACGTTGTAATGTTTTTGCTTCCCAAGCGGGGAGAGTTCGCTATTTAAATCACTATCACTCTGAAGAGCTGTGTTAGTGAGCAGCATAGGAGACCTGGGGAAACTTGCCATCTTGGATTTACTCACTACCCTCCTGTTTTGTCCTTTAAAATTGAGGTTTTCATCACTTAAGAGTATAAAACCCACCTGTGTTAATTTTTTTACCTTTCACACTAGATTGAACAGTCAAGGCCATTTTCTTTAACATGTTCCTCACCCTCCCTACCTGCTTTTTCAATTCAGTTAGAGAGAGTCGTGAACTGAGAACTGTTTAAAATGCACAGTTCATAAATCTTTTGATGTGGGAACAATTCAATCCCCAAACCACATAGCTGCCAACTTCCACTTCTTCACCTTTGTTCTATATTTTGATTTGGGAAGACACAATGCTAAGAGAACATGATGTATCCTGGGGAGTGGGAGAGAGTATAAGCATCCATTACAAAGTACAGATAGTCTGAAGTGTGATTTTAAACTTGTTATTAATCCCCCTTACTTCACTTTATTGAGTTATTCTGTAGATCTATAAGCCAAAAGATGAGAAAAGTCAATAAAGGTATTAAAGGCAAAGTGCTAAAAAAACAAAACAAAACAAACAAACAAAACACAGGTGTAGTGCAAAGTGATCATTATTGATCAGGGCATCTCAATACCAAAAGGCTAGGGTCTGAAGGACAGTTGTGTATGGTTTCAGGTAATACATATATCTTCCTCCACACTTTGAAGCTGTTAGGCTGGAGATCACTGGCTCGAGAACAGGCAATCTGAGGTGTCCTTCCAAAGAGGAAGGTATTTGCATACCAGTGAATAATAGATTAAGGGTGAGGGAGCACTGAGGTTTGCCATCTGTTATGGTAGTACTCTTCTGAACTGTCCCTTTGCAGACTACCTAAAGAAGTCAAGAGACGGTCCTGGAGTTAAGGAATAAATTAGCTTCTGAAAGGATTATAAACCCTGTATGTAAAAAGTATGTAAGAAATCAAGTGGCAAAGAGAGAGGCTGAAAAGGAAGGCTTTAGCTGTGTCTTTAACAGCCATTCCCTTAAAGAAAAGAAAGAGAAACTTGGAGAAGATTCAACAACACATAACATTTGTTAAATCTGAATGTTGGGATTTTTTTCTTTTCTATCTTTTCTTTATGTTTAAAATAGTTCATAAGAGTGTACATATCATAAAAAAGAAACAAAATGGAGTGAAATAATCTCACGGCCCACAATAGAACGAGCTGCCTCCTAGGAGATGTTTAATGATAATACAAAAAGAGATGTCTGAGTGAATAGGTAGGCCTATTTTCTGGCCTACTTCTGAATACCAGGTTTCAATGAGATTTAGAAAAAGACCTTTATCTGGCAGGGTGGTGAGTCTCCTACCTGTAACTCATATTTCCTGAATCTTCTTTGGTATAGGTCTGTTTTCCATGGTATGGTCACAAGAACGATCAATTACAACAGCAGTGGTGGAGCATAAATAATTCTCTGAATGTAATAGAGGTCTTATGTGCTTACAAACTCAGAAAAGAATCCCAATTTCTTCACCTGATAAAGTTATTTTCTTTATCAAAATGATAAACTTGGTAGTTAGACTAATAGGAATTTGAATGAATTCCCTTAATAAAGGTATAAGGAAGCATCTATATACATTCTTGGTGAAAAACAGCCATTCTGATTTCTTCCTCCAATTTGTTAGTCTACTGACATGTTAATATTGTCACGTGGAAAATAACCACGTGCTAAATCCAGATATTTGGTCTCCTTGCCCCTAAAGGATCTCTTCCTATAACCATGTCCCCTAGGTGCCAGCAGTATACCTGGATCTCTGCCCACTCGGCTGTGTGGTATTGCTTATCTAGAACAATGAGAGACCAGTTAAAAAGCAGCGAAGATCTGCCCTTCCCAAGTGTTTGCTAAACACAAAAAGGCAGGTGAGGAGCATACAGTTCGGTGAGCAAGAGGCCGTCAGCCTTACAAATATGTAGTTTGAAGCATTCTAAGGAACAAGGGCCCAGTAGGTGGCTGATCTGCTGCCTCTCTACTCTGTGTGGGCCCTTAAATCCTTTCCTTTGAGCTCCCTAATATAGCTCTTCTAAGGGATAACTATTTAAATAGAAAGCTCCCACTGTTTGGCAAGTCAAAAAGCATCAGTTCACTGTTCTAACAGCTCTACAGCAGCTCTGAAAACACAGAGATGGGTGAGCAGGAATCCCCAAAATAGTCTATTTGATCTACCAGAAGTCACTTAGTCACAGTGCTGCAATTGAGAAGGGAAAAGTCTTTCCTCTGGCCACTCCTTTTCATCATTAATATCCTCAGAGATATTCAAGTAATAAGTTAACTTGTAGAGACTCTGCTTCTTGCTCACCTGCAAGTAGGACTTCCCAGTGATCCCATACTATAACGGTCCATTTATTTATGTTCCCGGCTGAAGTACTACGCAATGCCTTCACAGCCATGATGGGGAACCTCACTTCATTCATGGTGACATAATTATTCTAAAGAAAGATTGCAAAGTCTGCAAAAATCGGTCTTTAAATACTGTCAGTCAGAATTTAAAAACGAAATACAAACTGTGGGGTTAGATTCATTGGGAACTATGAAAGAAATGTGAGGCATTCAGGGGAAAATGAACATGTAAAACAGCAGATACACAAATAATAAAAGCAAGTAGATAGTTTAGCACTCTGTGTTATGTTACATATGATAAATTCAGGGTTCAGATAAGGGAGAGATTACTTGGGAGCAAATGATAAAAGTTTCACAGTTGATGACAAAAGAATTGAGGTTTGATGTGAGTACCAAGGGTTCAGTAAGATGGGACAGGTCTAATGGCAGGAGGAAAACATACTGTATGAGGAAAGGGGATAACCAGTGGGCACAGAAGGTGAAATGAGCTCGGAGTGTGTGTGTGTGTGTGTGTGTGTGTGTGTGAGACTTAGTTGTGGGTAGTGGAAAAGGGAGGAATGAAGACTGATGTATAAGGGCCAGCAAAACTCAGTCACAGTTTGTTGAAGGAAATTTTGGCTACAAATACAGTGGGCTTTCAATAAAAGTAATGCTGTAGGAAATAAGGAGACATAAGTTTTGGAAATGTACTCACCTCTTGATAAGTGGATAGTTGAAAAGAGCAGAAATTAAACATGTAATACCACGTGTGGTTGAAAGTGATTTTTTTCCATTTGTCTCAGGTGTAGTAATGGAGGAAAGAAGTAAGAGAGCCATTTTTTCTCTAATTCTACTGTGACTATTCACAATTAACTGAAAAATACTAAAGGAGAACAAAATTGAGGCTAGAGAAAAGCATGGATGAGGAGCAAGTGCCATGTACAAATTTGAAAAATTTGACCCGATTACTTAAACTCTTCCTAAAATATATGAAACGTTCAAATGATTTTTTTCCCTTATACAGTTGAAGGGAAACAGTTTAAGCCTTTGTCTTTGTGGTAACAGGACATCACAGCAAGAAATGAAGGAAGTACCAAATGTCCCCAGTGCTAGTTGACACTAAAGAATTTCTAAATGCAGCCTCAAAGGGTTTTTTGTTTGTTTGTTTGTTTTGGTACTGCTTGTTAACTTAAAGGATATGTAAAATCATTCTCGCTGTTAAATGATCCATCACAAAGAAATCTATATATAACCAAGACTTGTTTGAACACAGGACTATGCCATTGATGGTCAGCCCTGTCATTTAGACACAGGGGCACAATCCCCTAGAGCCAGACTTTTACATTTTGAGATAAAAGTAGGAAGGAAAGAGTAAAGAGCCATTACCTAACCAATAATCCAATCTTCTCTTTTTCTTCCATTCTCATTTCTACCTGCATAGTACAATATATGCAGGTGATAGAGCCACACTTTAAATACCACTGCTGTTTGAGAAGATTTTAACTTGGTGCTGTCCATCTTGCTGCAAGAGACTCACTGAGTAACATCAATTGATTTACTGAAAACAGCTTTGACCTAGTGCCAGGCCATTATGGAATACCCTTGTGATAAATTCCTCAAGTTGGGTAGCGGGTACAACACAATCTAACTTTAGCCATACTTAACAATTCTCTCCTTGATCTGCACAAGGAAAATGAATGAAAACATCATAATTTGACAAGGACAAAGGATGCATAGACAGTATAATGGCTCTCTCAGAGATTCTGACCTGACTAGCCCTGAAATGGATATTTTTATGACTTGACCCATATAAGGAAACCCAGGGGATAAGTTTAACATAAGGGCCACAACCCAAAAAGCAAAGATATTTCATATACATCCCCCTCTAGGTAACTAATGAAGCTAGAGATGTGTTTGTTTCTGGAATAAGAAAGGAATGAATGCTGATAATTTGGCTAGTCTGTTTTTTTATGGAGTAAAAAGTCTAACCATTTTATAGCTTTTTTTTTCCTACACAGAAGTATTTAATTCTCAATGCTAAGTTATAAGCCCACTACACACTAGATATTGGCTTGTGGAGATATTAAATCTTTGTATATTAAAGTGATAGATTTTTTCAAATATGACTTAATTATTCATTAAGATACCAGGAGTCATGGTCAAAAAGTAAATGAGAAAAAATCTATTATCTACTAGCACTCTCAAACTTGATCTTCAGCCACAAATGGAATTTGATCCTTTAAAAGTCTTTCGATAGTGATTGAGTTTTGTTGGTGATTTAATTCAAAGCACACATCTGTGATTAGAATCCACTCACTTCACTACACAATAGCATTTTACCCCCCCGAGTAACGTTCACTGGAAACACACAAAAAGATTTATAGGTTCTATGGTTCCTTTTATAAACTTTGTGATAAAGCTATAATCTACTTTTGTAGACAGGATTTCTTTTCTGACTGATTAATAAAAAGCATAAGTGAATTTTATGATTAAATACATAAAATTTTCATGAGAAATATATATGGTTGCTACTGGATTCCATTTGTCTTCTTTTTATTTTTAAACAAATACAATCTTTGTAGTTTAGAAGCCCAAAAGGGTGCCACATTTAATATAACCAGGAAAGATCTTTTCATTTTTTTTATTTGCTATAGTTTGGTATCTTTTGAATTGTCACCGTAAATAGAATTGTCTTAGGTAATAATAACTTTAAATGGTATTTGTATCTGAAAAAAAAGGCCAGAACAGAATTCTATATGCAAAATATGTTAGTAAGATTGAGTTTTTCCTAGATCATCAAAGCAATACATCCTAATAATGAAACACTGAGGAAAGAAAAATATTTAAGCAGACAATTTATCCATGGATTATATTTTCCTATCTCTTGTTCTTCTCAACTTGGTTTGGTATTCTTATAGTACTTTTATAATCTAAAGAGATATATTTAAATGTCTTAATTGTAGGGAAAACCATAATAGGAAGCAGCCCTGTCAAAAGAAAACACATTAAGGCAAGAAGGGGGCATCATATGGAGATCTGCCACCTAAAACTTCCTTCCTAATTTTAGTAATATGACTAAATAATATAAGGGACTCATCTAAGATCATTAACTAATACTATGCTTTGTTTTTCAGTATACACTGTCCATTTTGGGACATGCATTTATTCATCAAATCTCATTGAAATATGGTAAATTCAAGAAATGGCTTGGGTGCTGTTTAAAAATAAATAAATAAAAGAAGGATATGGCATGGTTCCTGTCCTAAAATAGTCCCAGTCTGCTTAATGACACAATATTAATACACATTGAATGGTAGGAAGCAAGATTTAGCTGGCAGTTTTTGCTAGTACTGCAGCAGAAAGGCCAAGAAGTGAGCAATGAGATTAAGCTATAGGTGTGCAAGTAGATGCTATAGAAAGGTTTTTGCCATGGATGTAAATTTTAAATTTAGGAAAGAATGGAACTGCTAAGGTAGTTCAATATAAAGAGATGTGAAAGATTAACTCAGACTCTCAGAGGAACTGTAGAACTAGAGATAAGAAAGGAAAGGGGCCCATTTTATGGAATGGCATGAGAGTGGTCAGAGTGGAGGGAGGGGCCTAAAACAATGCAGGGAATGGCTGCAGGGGGTGGCTGCAATACCCAGCCTAAAAAGACCAAGGCATAAGCAAGAAAATAAAAGACATGAAAAGGTAAATATTCATTCATTCATTCAGCAATTATCTGTGGAGTCTAGACTATTTTCCTAGCACTGTATTAGGAAATGGGGAAGCAATGGAGAATAAGATAGATAATGTCTTGGCCTTCATGGAACTTTGATTCTTGGTGGGAGAAACAAAGAGCCAAATAAGCAAACAATAAAACATCAAATAATAATAGGTACTATACAAAGAATTAAGATAGGGTGACACTACAGTGAGGAACTAGGTAGATACTCTGGTCTGGTAGTAAGGGAAGACTTCTCTAAGGAGGTGACATTTAATCTGAGACCTTTGATTTCAAGGAACAGTCAATGTGAAGAGCAGGAAAGATGCTCAAAGAGAGATCAGCAAAGGCAGAAAGTAAATCAAAGGCCCATCTGTCTGGAGCTTAGTGGGCAAGGGGGAGAGTGAAACGACATGAAAGACAGAGTCAGGGTCCAGGATATAATCATGTAAAAGGAAAAGATAAATGAAGGTGATACCTTTTCAATTACATAAATGTTTTCAGGCTCTTTTAATATGGAAAACTAGCGTTTGTTTTTCTTTCCCTCTGTTAAATTGGAAAGAGGAAACCAAAATCTGTCCTCTCATCTACTTGGAGCTTTGGAGGAATAAGCCCTATTTGAACACACAGAAAGGGGGTATGAATTAAGCTTTGACTTAAGTGAACCATCAATGTCTATGGTAAAAGAAATAGAATCAAGTTTTGAGGGAAGAGGCAGAGTAGCTTAGAAAGCAAGAATTCCAATGGTCTTGAGGCCCACAGAGCTTATTGTGTCCTGACTTCTCACCATTCTCTCAGAGGAGAAAGAGATTGACCTCTAAGCGATGGGCTTGCGGTGAGGCACAAAGTCTGGAAAACCAGAGATGTGGGCCTATATCTTGGAAAGAAACCAGGACTCCAGAGAGGAAGGCTATCTGATGACTGTAATGGCAGACAAGGGGTTTTCCCAAGTAAGATGGTAAGATGGAATGAACTCTATTTAAGAGAACATAGAAATGCAGTATATTTCTTTGCAAACCTTACTTTTTGTACTTGCATTCATTTCAGTAAAAGTACATAGGCAAATTCAAGTTTATGTGATTCTGTTGGATGTTTAAATTGGCATTTCCCAAAATTCTGTGGACTATAACAAGACATTATGAAAAAAGAGTACCCATGTTCAAATACATCCAGGAAACAATGGGTTAAACACTCTTTAATGTTTGTTTGTTGATTGGTTTGTTTACCTGCAGGACTTATCAGAACTTTTAGGTATGCCTATGTTCATTATGAACATGCAAGTAGAAGATACAGAATTTAGCATTTTCTGAACTTATTTGATCAAAGAACCCTTTTATTTTTCCTTCAGAATATTTCATAGAACTAATCTTCAAAAAAATGCATTGGAATGTAAGTGTGGGACTAGACTGTATTAACAACTAAAATGGGAAAAGGGATATGGACAGTGAAGACAAGTTAAACACAATGTAAGTTAACTCATAGATTCAGGTAACCACTGCGTAAGAACACTTAAAGAATATTAAACCTTCTTTTGCTCAATATGATAGTCCTTATTATAAATTAGGCATAAATCTTATGAAGAGAAGCAAAGTTATACAATCACAATTATTTCATAAATATTATATGCTATACTCAGCTATTGGTATTTTTGTTGCACAACTCAGTTAAACAAAACCATCTTCTACTCAGATCTCTTTAAAAGAGATAAGAGTTGACATTTTACATCATGTTCTCTATTTACCAACGATTTTTATAGATTTAAAAGTGTATAAAATAATATAAAGGATAAGAGAGCCATATGGTAAAGATTAATTTAAATAATTTTATTGCATCTGTTAAATTCAGATAAATAAAACCTTTATCTTAGTGAGTAAAATTAGCTATTGAGTCTCTGATGTGTAGATCAAGATCTACAAATGGACCTGCAAACTTCTTTCAGTAGATCCTGGAGTCACATACCACTGGCACTGGCCCTTCTCAGCCACTTCACCCCTTCTTGCTTTGCTGGGATTCCCTGTGGGGAAAAGAAGGTGCAGCCAGCAGGGTTACATTCTTGCTGAGTCCGTGTGTCTACATACTGTAATTACCCTCCCCTTCACCACCCACAATATAATCTCAAACTGTCCTAAGAAACACGGGGGCCCTCCCCACATTGTAGTCTACCCACGGAGCCTTTCATTGGCTTAATGTGGAATCTTGCTTCCAAATACTCTATTAATAATAAATTGAAAGGTTAACTTTATAATCTCAGAAAATGAAATACAAAGACTTTATAAAATATTTTTACAATTTAGTTTCCTTGGTAATTTTGCCGAAAATGAAATTTGCTCTTGGTCGAATATTCATTTGGTCCAATCCAATTAGAGTAACTTTTGTTACCCAGATCACCAGAAAGTGCCATTAACACAAAGTCATGTTGGAGTACTGTATAATGGTCACTGTTATAAAGATAACTTCCCTACACCATGACTCTCCTAAGAGCTTTTTTGTTAAAATACATAATTGTACTATAATACACTTTAAAGGAATAATTCTAGTAATCCATGTACTGTGTATATTAACCTACTCCAAATATTCAATCCTTATTATTTTACAATTCAAGATAATATTTGGAGGCAACAGTACTCTTTTACTTCAATTTAGAATCATTGTATATCTGAGTTGCATGGAAAAATCAGATAGTTATGTGTTTCACACCTTGAACAGGTAAGATGTAACTATCCCCAAAGAAGTTTCAAGTCTAAAGCATAAAGCAAAGTCCTGATAAAATCCTGTTTGTAGAAACTGAACCACTGAAATGTCTCAAGGAGATAGGTAGAATCATACACAAGAAGAGACAGGTGTGGAAAAAAAGATATCTATTCTTGGAGTACTGGCATGGAGTGCTCACCTATCTCTGTAGGTTCCAGAAAAATGGAGATGTCAAAGACATGGGAGGGTGACATAAACCATTTTTTTAATCTAACAGCTTTTAAGTGGCCTCCCAAGTGTACTGGATGGTTGAATGGGATAAAAAATGCTAGTAATAACAGTGATTTGTATTGAGAATTGAAAACATGAGTCTAACCTGTCTTCCCATTTTGAGAATTGTTAAAATGCTTTGCAAAATTTTAAGAGTAGAACATAAAGGTAATTTATCTACTGCCATTTTCCCATGCAAATTACTTGAATCTATTAACATATGAACTTTCAAAATATTAGTTCAGTTCTATAACTATTCTAGACAAAGCAGAGGAAAGGCCCTGCCTATTGTCATTTGTATTTCCTAAGTCCAATTTGATAGCAAAAGGCCGTAGAATTTAAAAATAAGTGAGGCCATTGAAAGAGCTTTCCGAACAACATTCATCAAGCACTTTCTATGAGCTAGCCTCTGCTGCATGACCTTTATGTGAGCCAACTCTTTTCTTTTTGTAAAGTTTTTAAGTAATCTCTACACCCAACATGGGGCTCAAACCCACAACCCTGAGACAGAGTCGCACGTTCTACCTACTGAGCCCTCCAGGCGCCCCATAACTCTTAATTTGTTAAACAAGCCTTTGATGTCAGTACTATTATTATCCTCATTTTAAAGATAAGAACATATTGATAATATATGGTAGAGCTGAAATATTTCAAGAATAAGAATATTAACAGAATTATATGCTCTTTTATTCAATAGAATTTAGAAAGTAACTACTGATAATGGTATGGTGAATAGTAGAGATTTATCATTGATAGGCTCTTGTCCAAAATGAGTGTATAACTGGTGTTAGGTGTGGAGTGAGGGTGGGACGTGGTATTGTAGGGCTTAAACCCAAATAGACATAAGATTTTAGAAAAGCAGACTATAGATAAATCAGCCGTCATAGCACCTGAGGATGTTACCTTTTTGTTGAGTCACCTTTGTTTTTCCCTTTGCTCCTATACTCTGTTCCTTTCCATTGCTTCCTCCTCCAATATTATTACTATTGTTTTTTTTTTTGTTTTTATTCCCCAGGTATTTAAAACATTATTGAAAGTTTTAAAGTTCTCTGAAGCATCTCTTGAAATCCCCTGGGAGGAAAGCAATGCAAATTTCAAATGAAGAAAAGGAAGAAAATTGTAAAGTTTCACAGTTTATGAGCACTTCCCTGTGACCAACGCAGTTCTATATTCTTTAGCTCTGTATGCATTCTTCCACTGTGATTTATAGATATCTCTTTTATACACTACAATGGTTCAAACTACTTTACATTGAAATCCATTCCAATTTAAGTTAGATATTTTTCTAAAGTGGCAAAGGAATAAAGGCTTATGAAAAAATGCTCAACCACGAAGAAAAAAATGCTTATACTATGTATAGAAAACCATGGAACTTTTTAATGTAAATTCTAGGAAGGAACAAATCAGTCAGTTTGCTTTGATCTATAAAAAGATCTAAGAACAAATCAACAATTTGTAAACATCTATAAAAAAATAGAGGTGATAACCAATAAAGCCTGTGAGAAGTCTACCTTATCAGAACCTCCTAATTTCATTTTATGAAAAAAAAAAAACATGATGGGGCTGATAGACCATGTATCAGGAAAACATAAATGTAATCTGCCCAAGAGTCCACAGATATTTGTATCTGACATAAGGATCAACCATCTCAAGCTCTGTATGTGAATCTGTCAAATTCCCTGGGGATGCTCCTTTGTCAAATAGTAAAAACAAGGGATTGGAGGAAGAAATGCACACAGGAGTTCAACTTTCCTAAAGATTTAAATCAGTAAAGGACCACTGATATATAAGACTTTAAACAGAATTCTTGCCATTATTACTATGATTATTATTTTAAGTATTTGGGATATTTTAAGCATAATCCACCTCGATGGCTGTTGGAAGAACAGCTGTTAATGACCTGGCTGGGCCCTCACAGTCAAATTTCTATCATTAAGAGGTGGTGTTTGTGTAACCCTGCTTTCTGTCTTTAATTTAGCAGATCTGAGTATGATTATAGGGTGTGATTATTACCTTTTTCATATTGTCAATGTTTCAAATGTAGAAGATGGTTCATATCCTACAGAAATGGACACAGCTACAAATATGAGTGGTCTGCATTTAAGAGTTAAATCTGGACATCACCCCTAAACATACAGTGTCTGACCTTCAAGCTTCCCTGGCCTTGGAGAGGCTAGTTGAGCTGTTGACTTCATAGGGAAACTCAACAGGACAAGGGCCTGTTGATAGCTTTTATCATTCAGTTGAGAACTTGGAAGCATGTTTATTATTTATAGGGCTGTTTCAAAAATGCAGTTATATTTATTTTTTATTAATTGACTTTAGCAAATTAATGCATATGTTTATATGCACAATGGAGATAAGACATCTCAATTAAAAGAGTACATCCATTAAGCACTGGTTTTTGGAAAAAATGATGAAACTTTGGCTAAAAAGTATTTACCACACTGCACTAAGCCCTTTATGTAGATGATCTCTTTTCATCCCGGTGTCAACCCTATGAGTAGTTTCACTCATACATATTTAGGTGAAAAAACAGATACCAGGGTTTATGTGAAGTCTGTAAGTTCACAGAGCTAGAACAAAATCTTAAGCAACGGCCTCTAGGGCCTTCACCTTTAACTACAACTACTATTGTAATGTAGCTTAAGGAGGCTGGTATTCCAAACATTAAATATTTCTTACCTCAGATATCTAAGTATTTGTAGTTTATTACTCATAACTTATCAGTATTTTTGAAATATTAACACATATTGCCATATGGGTCATACATATTTTGTTACTGCCAGCCTTACATTTCATCTTCCATTTCCCAATATTATTGTAGAACCCACTTATATGGATGTGATCCCATTGGTGAAAGTCATTGACTTTTAAAAAATTGATATTCTTATCAAGAGTACTAAATATTACTGATGCCAACTAGTAGTCTTACCATGAAAGAGAATAAGGTATAAGTGTAATTTGTCTATTTGAAAAAGCCTCATCAACATTTACATTGAGTAGTATTTTAATGAAATATCTGCTAAAAGTGGGAGTTGTGTGTATGTGTGTGTACTCTCTTTAGTTCCAGGAAAAATAAAAACTATTACAGATGGAACTGTGCAGTATTTTTGCCTCCAAATTTTTCCATTTGGTCAAATTTCAGAGCATTTGTTTTGTGGAAGTCTATTTCAAAATGTATTTGATATTTCTTTAAGGTAAGTATCTTCATCCAAGAAAACACAAACAACAAGCACAAGAGCCTAGGGTCTACCTTAGAACCTAAGACATATGGCCTGTACTTTCCATTCACTTTCAATGTGATCTTTTAGGAGAAACTTGCTTATGGATGCCCTTTGTGTTTCTTGCTGGTGAAGTTCTGCCTGCTCTATTTCAGTGATCACAGGATGAAGAAAAGATGAGAATGACCAAGAGAAAGTATGAGGAGCATACATTAGTAGCAGCTCAAAGTTTAGGAGCTAAAAAAAAAAAATTTCTGAGGACCTAACGCTTCTGTAATGTTCTGTGCCAGCCTATATTTAACTTGTGTTGAAAAGCCCATGTTCTCTGAGTTAAAATTAATCTGTCTCCATGGTGAGTTCCAATAGAACTGTGGCTGGTTAGCTCAGCGAGTTAGAGTATGGCAATGATAAAATCAGAGAAGGTCAGAAAACTGCCTTTTGTTTCTTGGCCCGAGGTGACTCCCTAACTCCAGTCTCATGTATGGGTACTCCATAGACCTCACTGGAACTGGGCAGATAAGATAATGTGGATGGGTCAGCACAAGTCAGTCATCTTCCCTGGAGAAATAACTTAGATCTTCAACATACTAAAGGCACTACAGTAGAGAGCTCCCATCCAAAAGGAAAGAAAATACAGTACATTCTAATCCACTGCTTTTCTAAGTGAATCCAAGGACCATCTTTATCCACATTTCCACTGGTACTTTCTAAATGGGAACACTCAGATTCCCGGGCCTTGTGCAGACTGTCAGAACCACGGTCCCTAGTATTTGGCTAGGGAATCAGCATATTGGAATGTGCACAAAGGGGTTATTGTTTTCACCAAGACTTGAAAAATACTGATCTCATATGTCCCCTATTTCCCACTGGTGCCATGTTGCTGATTATTGAATTTAGTATAGAGGACAAGCAACGCAGGGCCCAAAGTCATGAGGATTATTTTCTAATTGCAGCTCAGACACTAATTAACTATGTCATTTTATTTAAGTCTAACCTTAAAATAAAAGCAACTTGGGCCATTTGCTAGACTGAATACAGGTTCTCTACTTAAAGCTAGCTCTTCTTTCCCTTCTCTCCCAAATTCCACTCCAACACATTAAAGCACACAACAAATTCCCATTATTAACAGTGATACTCTCCATACACTTAAGAATCATAAATCTAGACTAGAATAGCCTCTGATCTTCCAAATTGATGATAAAAATATTAAGAGATTTGCCCAAGGTGAAGTTGATAGTGTAGAAAGAGAGTCAGAAAGAGTCATCCTAAGATGTGCCACTTTGGCATGCAGATTATTTTGCACTGAAAACAATCAAGGCCCAAAAGACTCAGGAAGAAATTTTGACCTCCCCTCAACTGCTGCAAATGATTTGGATGGAAGACCTTCTCCAGGAAGGAAGCTACAACCATAGATAACTACATTATAATAGGAAGTAGGTGTGGTAGACAGGGAGGAATTTAGCAAAGGCTGTTTGCTAAACTTCTTCTCTGTGTCTCATTGTTTCTGTATGTCCCAGAAAACATTTTACCAAATATTTGCTCTTTTTCATCTTGTTGTGAATTGCTTTCCTTCCCTTGAGGTCACAGACTCCAACTCCTTTCTCCTTACTTCAGGATGACATATATGCCTCATTTTGCCTGGCTGTCTTGGGAATCTCATGTTTATGTGAATTCTCTGTACCTATGTTATTAAATTTTATTTTCTCCTGTTAATCTGTCTCATATCAATTTAATTCTTAGACCAGCCAGAAGAATCTTGAAGGGTACAATATTTTTTTTCTCTCCAACAATAGTATTGGCATTGAAACAAGTATTGAGGTTTCCAGCTTCTGATTTTTAACTAAATATAGTTCAATTTCCAACTCACTGAAGAGAAAAATGTCTATACTGACCATAAGAGATGGCTGTGAGATAGTATGTATTTTCATAGGTAAAAATATCCAACTTTCCTAGCTACTCCCCACCAGTGCTTAAAGCTTTTCCATCTCTGACTTTGCTCCAAAGTATTTGTCTCCTTGAAATACCTATCTTCCCCATTTGGGCACAACAAAATTCTCACAATCATCAAAGCCTAATCTTTGGGTTTTACACACCTAATCACAATGTGGAGAGGGGGATTTCACATATACCACCAAGCAATTCTCATCCCCGGGGTGTCCTACAATTCAGCTTAGTCCTGACACTATCTGCCTGGAGATAGTGTTGGTTCCACAGGTTAAAGGTTCGGTATTACAAGACTGACTCCTCACAACTTCAGACACAGGTGACAAGTCCAGCTCTTCACAGGTGCTTCGGCCCAACTGGGTATAAATCAGAGGTTCCAACAATTTCCTTCTTGGGCCCTTTTAATTTGCTTGAGCAGCTCACATAACTCAGAGAGACATTTCACTTACTAGATCATCTGTTTATTATAAAAGGATACAACTTAGGAACACCGTAGGGAAGAGATGTGTAGGACATAACAGGGGAAAAGGGTGCAGACCTGCCATGCTCTCTCCAGGAGCACCACTCTTCCCAAATCTCCATGTGTTCACCAACCCAGAAGCTTTCCAAACCTTTCATTTTGGGTACTTACGGAGGTTTCGTTACATAGCCATGATTGATTAAATCATTGGCCGATGGCAAGTGATTTTACCTCCAACCGGCTTCCTTCCCTGGAGGTGGGAGGGTGGCAGGGACTGAAAGTTCTAACCCTCTAATAACAGGTTTGGTTCTCCTGGTGACCAGCCCGCATCTTTAGGTGCCTTCCAAAAGTCACCTCATGAAAATACACCTTTATCACTTTCAACACTCAGGACATTCCAAGATCTTAGGAGCTCTGTGCCAGAAACAGGGAGGAAGACCTCGTATATATTTCTTATTATAAATCACAATATCACACCTAACTAAAAGACTTCCTTAATATTTCCCTTGCCCAGCTTCCAAGTTAAATTAAATTTATATGGGACTTCTTAGTGGTATTATCCTTAGACCCAGGCATAGAGGCCCTGCCCTATCCATTCCCTTTGGAGGATCTACTCTGGCCCTATTCTTACCAAGCCACTGCCCGTGGGGCAAAGTACCCAAAAGACTCAAGGAGGTGCGCACACAAAAAGCCCTTGTCTCCTGCTTTCCACACCATATGTATGGTATTCCAAAACTTAAAATGTCCTGCCCAGGAGGCCCTATGGGTCTCTCCTTTTGGTTGACTCCTTGAAGACAGACTCCCCAGTGCTTTTGTGTGCATCCATATCCTTAAAGGAAGGTCAAGGTGCAGGAGTTTGTGAGGCAGGGCTTTAGGGAGGGTGGATGGAACTTGGATGTGAACAACATGTATATGAGGTCCATCAAAGTGCAGGAGACTGAGAAAAGCAGTGGTGGACCACATTTGGAGGGCCTCCTTTTGTTCCCTGGCCCTGATGCCACATACGTCAGTACACCTTAAAGTACCAACGTTATGTGCCAATTTATAATTTAAAAAAAAAGTGAGCCTACTTGTTAGGTTCTAGGGGTCAGCAAACTTTTTCTTACAGGGATAGATTTTAGGTTCTGCAAGCCATGCAATGTCTGTTACGCCTCCTAAACTCTATGGTTGTAGCATGAAAGCAACCACAGATAATACAACTGGGTTCCAATAAAACTTTATTTACAAAAACTGGTGGTGGGCTGGATTTGGTCCCTGGGCTGGTTGCCAACCACGACATTTTCTATGTTTCACTTCTCTGGCCTTTACCGCATTCTACCTCATGGTCTACAGTTATCTGCTCCCTCTCTCATCTCTACTATGAGAAGTTTAGATGGATGGCCAAATTTAGCAGCTAACCAAAAAGTATATAATTTGATACACAGAAAGGGAATTGAAACTCTGGGACGCCCTTTGTGTTTTGACAAGAAGAGTACTCTTTGTGCTAACACTGCATTTAGCCCACGGCCACATTTTGTTTTTAAAGCAGTGCTAGGAAACTATGATTTACAGATTGGAGGTGGCATTTGATTGCCACTTGTAACTCTATTAACCATATTATAAATGTGTGTCATGATTTAGCCTTAAATATATCACATATTCTCCTTATGTTAGTGTCCTAGCAACATCTGGTTAGTAAGCAGCATTTTTTATTGTACTTTTATTAGTATAAAGACAAAAATAGGTTTAAAAAAGTGACCCTTTAATGGAGTAAATTGTAAACTCCCTCAGGGAAGAGACTATGCGTTATGCCTCTGTACCTTCAGCACCTAAGACACAGTGCCCACATATGGCAGAGCTTTCCTACTGCTCTTTTGGAGAATTAGGAGAAAAAGCTGACCTGGTGGCAATTCAGCAGACTCCCTAAATTCTCAGCAACTGAACTTCACTTCCTCTGTAGCTAAGATGTTCAAACCCTAAGAGAATGATTTGTTCTTTTAATGTACTAAATCACTCTGATAAAAGATTGTGGGTAGGGGGTAGTCAACCTCTTCTCTTCTCCACAAAGAACTTAAAGAGCTCTGTGCGAGGGAGAACACTAACTCAGGCATGTTTCCACTGTCAGGAACAATCTGCAATAACATGAAGTGGTGATGGGGGAACTGATTTACCTTGTGTTAGGGCATGTTCTTGTCATCCTGTAGCATTGTTGAGGCACTAAGATATACAGGGCATGCCCATTAGGCAGCATTTCTTTTTGAGCAGCGCACTCTTCCCTCTGCATCCTTGCTGCTCAATGTGAGGTCTTCAGAGCAGCAGTACTGGCATTGTAGTACCACCTGGGAGTTTGTGAGGAATGCAGAACCTTGGCTCTATCCCAGATCTACTGAATCAAAATCCCCTGGGTGATTTATAAGCAATTCAAATTGGGGAAGCACTGACCTGTAGGACTATGGATTATTCACTTCTCTATCCCTGAGTAGAGCAAAGCAACACATGCAACAAGGTACGGTACTTTCCATTAGCATCAACTTCTTGCTAAAACACCCATTAAGGTGAAGAATATTGGTGTTCTTTCATCTAGAACTACAAGTTACAAAATAATGCCTACTGCTACCAGTGCACTTTGCATGTATAATCTCCTTTACTAGAAAGTACTGACAAAGTCAATTCTGCACGGATTTACTTTCATGCCTTAGTCCTTATTGGCACTGGAATGCATTCACCTTCACTGCTGGCTATGGCAGCATGCCCAGGTTCACCACTCAAATGCCTACTGTAATGCAGGATCACCAGCAACAAGATGCTGGCAGCTGGCCAGTCTCCGAGCCTTTCTTGTCACAAAGTTACCTGGATGGGCAAGGCATAGGAGGGGAATGGGTAACAACAAGATGTCTCAGCAGCCTGCTGTACAGAAACTGAGAGAATGAAGTCAAGCAGAGGAGAAAAAACAGACACGGTAAAAAATGATTTTGAACACTATAACCAAGCCAAGTACTGTTGGAAAAAATCCTATCAGTGAGGAGTGTACAACAACCAAGGATATGTTGGCAGACCATAAAACTAACTGGAAGAGCTGCAAACAGCTTCCAACTCTGCACATTGAATTGGCACCCACAAGTGCAGGTTGTGCAAAAGCCACAAGTAAAGATCCGTTCACTCAATCAAGTATTCATTGGGATCTGTTACTATGAGCCTTACATGCTCGGCTAATTTTTTTCAGAGAAAAATCAGGTCTTTATGACCTGGTTCTATTCTAGTAGGAGAAAGAGACAGAGAAAGTAATTACAATAAAATAAGTCCTTTAGCAGGAATTTGCATTCTGATCATTGGAGATGACAGGGAATGGTGTTGGATAGCACATACTACTAGAGAAGTTGAGTCAGGCTTAACAGAGGAGATACTGGAGATGGGTATTGAAGGATGAGTAAAAGTTTTCCAGGTAAAAATTAGTGGGAAGGATATAGTACAGAGGGATGTGTATGTGGGAGTGTGTGTGTGTGTGTGTGTGTGTGCGTGTCTATGTATTTAGCACAGTAAAAGAATATGCATGGTGAAAAGTCATTTTGACCAGAGTGTGAAACAAAGCTAAAAAAGAATTCTTAAACTAGATAGAAAAAAAAAAATTCCTGTCAGGCTAAAGCCTTTACAGTTAATCCTATAAGCACCAAGGACATATTGGAGGATTTTAAACAAAGAAACATCAGGATCAGGTATAAACTTAAAGACTGAGAAGATCATTTTACATAGATAACTGTTGTTAATAGTATCACCTACAGGTCAAAAAACAAAACCATGGATAACAACAACAGTGATCATGGGAACTTTTTGTGGAACTTGGAGATCTAGAAAGAAAAAAAGAGGGTAAAGGAAAAATGTATAATCAAATACGTCTCTCAAAGGGATATTGGATATTCCCGCATTCAAGCAGCTACTTTGTGCTAGCCACTCAATAGCTTTTCTTGAGGCAATAATAAAGGAAGCCTTGTTCATCATTGCAGCTGGCTAGATCCTGCCCAATTTACAATTTCCCCAAACTCAATCACTACATTTTTCCCCTTTCTACATTAAGGACTATTGCAATTTGCATGTTATATTAGATTCAAAATCTCAAATTAAAATATGTCACTTATTAGAGACATTCCCATCTCAATATCAGTCTGAAATTGGTACCGTCCATTACATTTAACTTTATTTCCTTCTTTAAAGAACAGGAAAAAAATCAGCACTTACAGAAGTTACATCACTTATAGAAGTTATAAAATATCATTTTTTCCCAAATCATTTAGCGTTTCCTCTACTTTCTTCATTAAAATGCACATCCTAAATTATGTCCATTTTTGGGCTTTTTAAATTTTGGTCTTAAAACTTTCCAATAAAATGAAAGTAAAATGTTCTTTTAAATGGGCTCTCTATCTCAAATCATTTAGACATTTAATTGTCCTAGTATGTTGAATTTTTGAATGACAATTAGAATACAATATATGTAATTTGATTATCAGCTCTCTGCTTACAAAAGCTATGATTCAGCTGTACACATTATTGCAGCTACCCAAACCCCATGATTTGATAGTAGTATTGTTTTAATAAAGTAGGTCATGAAAAGCAATGATTACTCAATCTCTGAAGATTAAGGTAAGTGGTAAAGATTAAGGTAAGACATTTTCTCAAATACAGAAAATAGGAAATGAGAATATAATGATACCTATTTAGAATTTATTACAATCTAAATATCACTTCAAGTATAGTGGTCTTTTCAGAACTACCAGCAAAAATATTCTATATTTTGAGAGCCTCATTATTTCTGGTGGCTTGGCCATACACAAAGTGTTTGCTAAATTTAATGGTGCTTTTGATGTATACACAGCATCACTGGTCTCTATCAGCTCTGTATTACAAAATATAAAAGAACTAGACTTCAAATCAAAGAAGAGAATGTAGTCACTTGGAATCTAAGCAGATCATGTGACTACCACAGGTACTCACAATATAAAACCAATCAACATAAATGTATTCCATCTATAGTCAAAGCAATGTAGACAAAGCCTTAATGCTGTGTACTTTGATCTGCTGCAGTAGGAAAGCAGACACTTGACAGATCTATAGCATCTTGTACTTGTATAGACCTGTAGGCATCCGGGCCCATGTCATACTCTCAGGAAAGAAACTTTGTCTACCAAGTAAAAGAATCAAATTTTGGAGATTAGAACCATGCACACAAAAGCTTTATAGGAATACAAAGACCCCATGGAATTCTCTTCAGATAGTGTTGGTTCCTGTACAGATGGACTCTGCTATTTGCGTGGTGAACATAGCCATTAAATATTACTCACTCTCAGGATTTTAATAGAAGGATCACTATCTATATAAACATGGCTTTTTTCTCAACCCACTAGAGATTTTTGAACCCACCCACCAGTAACTATTCTGAAATAGTCAAACTCCAGCCACCCACCACCAGCAGAGGAGTAACAAAGTGAAGTAGGCATGAGTGGCAATAAAATGCTAGAAAAAGTGGTTCTTCTAAAATAGTTAGAAGAAAACTTACAATGTTTAGATTTAAGTGGCATCTAGACAATAATGTGAAGTTTGCCATTCTTCTCTTTTCCCCTCCTTCTTCCATTTCTCACCCTTTTTCTAGTGGTAAAAAAAAAATGATGAACGTTGGCAGGAAGAGGTGACTATCTGAACATATTAAGCTTGGAGATAGGAAATGAAGTTGTATGAAGAACACCCAAGAGAATGAAAGAATAAGCAAAAATGGCAGTGGATTTATTCACAATTCTCCTGTTTAGTGAATTCCAGAGTCAACATCCTTAAAGTATTTTTAGTGGAAGCAGAAATATATACAAATGTATCATTTACCCCTGACTTAATGTAAATCTCTGCATCTGTAGTCAGAGATCCACAGAATAAACTATGGGCACATTCTGTCATCTAGTTTAATTACACAAGGCTTGGCAGGCAGTAAAACATTTGTAAATTCTCTGGAAAAGACTAAGCTATATGAATGAAATATAGAAGAATGAATGTATTTTATTAGAATAGGAAACTGATGATTGGGAAAGAGACAAAATGAGAACATCCATTCAATAGTCAGAAATAATACTTTTTGTTTTGACTTACAAAAGGCTTCCAGTTATAACCATTTCTCAATGTTTTCACAAATAAAGATAGAAAAATCAAGTATTTGTTTTCTATTGAAACCTACACACTAAAACCTACATTTGTGATACACATAAGAATACCTCATTGAAATTATTTTTTTCTATTTATGAAATGTGGGAAAGAAACAAAAATTTTAAATATGTTTAACAATTCAAACTCTCATGGGAATCTACAAAAATAAAATAAAAGAAAATTAGTTATTCACTAAAATGCATACTGGGAATATCATTTTTTGTCAGCTTCTTAACTCTTGGGGAGATCTCAGTAATCTTCTAAACCATCTTATTGCAGTATTTTAAATTTTTCCCATGTTGGGGGGGACCTGGGTCAGCCAGTTAAGCATCTGAATCTTGATCTCACCCCAGGTACTGATCTCACCTTTCATGAGATCAAGCCCCACGTCAGGCTCTGCACTGACAGCACAGAGCCTGCTTGGGATTCTCTCTCTCCCTCTCCCTCTCTGCCCTCCCCTTTCTCTCTCTCTCTCTCTCTCTCAAAAATAAATAAATAAACTTTAAATTTTTCTCATGTTGGATAATATTTAATTGCCATCAAGCTTTTATTATATGTAGTTCAATTTGTATAAAGTAAAAAGATCAGTCTTAATTGATTTTACCCACACATCTGAGCTCTCAACTATTGCTGAATATTTGTATACCTTTCTTTGTCCTTTACTAGATGAACCTAATAAAATGGGATGTGATTGTCTATACCTAGAGAACATATTCTCTTCGCACGATGCTCATTAGTGAATCTTTAGTGTACATCATGTAAGTTAACTATCATGAGACACTTAATAATAGCCAACATTTACTGAGCCACTAATGCGTGCCAGGCTTTGGGATTAAAATACTTTAACTGCATCACCTTATTTAAATCTTCACAATATTTATTTATTTAATAAAATTTCACCAAATTTATACTGTTCTTGGTACTTGGGACACCACAGTCAACTCAATGGTCAAAGATTCCTGCTCTTGTGAAGCTAAAATTGTAGTGATAACCAGTAAGTATAATAAAGAAGTAACTTTTAAAAAATGTTACAAGCTAGGAAGTGCCTAAAAAAATTAGAGTGAAAGCTGACAAGGAGATCAGGAGTGTAGAGGTGGGTGTGTTGCAATTTTAGAGGGTGTGATCAGGGTAGGTCTCATGGAGAAGATGACACATAAATGCCAAAATGACACGTAAAAGCCAAAAATGATAGAGGTGAGAAAGCTGGCCTGGAGACTTCTGGGAAATAATGCTCCAGATAAAGAGAACAGCCAATGCAAAGTTCCTAAAGCAAGAATCTACTTGTCATGTTCAAAGAATAGCAAGGTGAGGATAGAGAGAAATAAGAAAGTTGGAAAAGCCTGGACAAGTAGGGGAAATGAAGCCAAAGAATTAATGTAGGACCCTGTCTCTAGACCATTAAAAGGATTCTGCTTTTACTCTGAGTAAAACCAGTAAGCTTTGCATCATCTGCATACCTTTTTCAAAGGACAACTGTAGCTGTTGTATGATGAGCTGATCTTAGAGGGCAATGGGAGAGACACAGAGTCACTTAGGAGGTTACTGCAGCAATTTAGGAAAGAGATGATGGAGGCTTCTACAAAGGTAATAGAATTAAACATGGTGAGAAGTGCTTAAATTCTGGATGCGCGTGAAGATAGTACCAACAAGGATTGATGACACACTGGATGTGGTATGTCAGAGAGGGATAGGAATGATGAATGACTCCAAGATTTTTGGCCTAAACAAATAGAGGGGTAAAACTGACATCAATTGAGATGGGACAACTGAGTAGAATAGACTGGGGTAAGAAAAGATAAGTCCAGTTTTGGACAAGGTAAATGACAAATGTCAAGTAGATGGTGATGTCAGATAAGCAGTTGGACATATGTGTTTGGAGTTTAGGAGAGAGACCAAGGTGGGGGTATAAATGTAGTAAGTGGTGACAAAAATGATATTTATAGCCATTTCATGCAAGTGGATGGAATCATGAAGGGGTGAAAATAGCCCAACAAGACCACCATTTATTGTATATTGTTTATTGTATATTATATCTACCACTGCACTATATGCTTCACAAATACTATTTTTACTTTTCCCAATAATCCTAAAGGTAGGCATTCTTTTCTCCTTAGAGACCTGGAAACCAAAACTCTGAAACACTAAGTGACCTGTCAAAGGTTTCACAGCTAGCAAATGTTAAAGCTAAAATTGGAACTCAGACTTGTCTTGATCCTAATGTCAATTCAAGTATACCATGAGATCTTCTGCAATTCAGAGAGGATATAGTAATATCAAGAAGGAGAGTGAAAATGAAAATTCTATGTTTTTTTAAAAGCTTCCTCCTTGGCACAAAAACAGACACATAGACCAATGGAATAGAATAGAAACCCCAGAACTAGACCCACAAAAGTATGGCCAACTAATTTTTGACAAAGCAGGAAAGAATATCCAATGGAAAAAAGACAGTCTCTTTAACAAATGGTGCTGGGGGAACAGGACAGCAACATGCAGAAGGATGAAACTAGACCACTTTCTTACACCATTCACAAAAATAAACTCAAAATGAATAAAGGACCTGAATGTGAGACAGGAAACCATCAAAACCCTAGAGGAGAAAGCAGGAAAAGACCTCTCTGACCTCAGCCGTAGCAATTTCTTACTTGACACATCCCCAAAGGTAGGGGAATTAAAAGCAAAAATGAACTATTGGGACCTCATGAAGATAAAAAGCTTCTGCACAGCAAAGGAAACAATCAGCAAGACTAAAAGGCAACCAACGGAATGGGAAAAGATATTTGCAAATGACATATCAGACATAGGGCTAGTATCCAAAATCCATAAAGAGCTCACCAAACTCCACACCCAAAAAACAAATAACCCAGTGAAGAAATGGGCAGAAAACATGAATAGACACTTCTCTAAAGAAGACATCCAGACGGTCAACAGGCACATGAAATAATGCTCAACGTCGCTCCTCATCAGGGAAATACAAATCAAAACCACACTCACATATCACCTCACGCCAGTCAGAGTGGCCAAAATGAACACATCAGGAGACTATAGATGCTGGAGAGGATGTGGAGAAATGGGAACCCTCTTGCACTGTTGGTGGGAATGCAAACTGGTGCAGCCACTCTGGAAAACAGTGTGGAGGTTCCTCAAAAAATTAAAAATAGACCTACCCTATGACCCAGCAATAGCACTGCTAGGAATTTACCCAAGGGATACAGGAGTACTGATGCATAGGGGCACTTGTACCCCAATGTTTATAGCAGCACTCTCAACAATAGCCAAATTATGGAAAGAGCTTAAATGTCCATCAACTGATGAATGGATAAAGAAATTGTGGTTTATATACACAATGGAGTACTACATGGCAATGAGAAAGAATGAAGTATGGCCCTTTGTAGCAACGTGGATGGAACTGGAGAGTGTGATGCTAAATGAAATAAGCCATACAGAGAAAGACAGATACCATATGGCTTCACTCTTATGTGGATCTTGAGAAACTTAACAGAAACCCATGGGGGAGGGGAAGGAAAAAAAAAGAGGTTAGAGTGGAAGACAGCCAAAGCATAAGAGACTCTTAAAAACTGAGAACAAACTGAGGGTTGATGGGGGGTGGGAGGGAGGGGAGGGAGGGTGATGGGTATTGAGGAGGGCACCTTTTGGGATGAGCACTGGGTGTTGTATGCAAATCAATTTGACAATAAATTTCATATATTAAAAAAAAGCTTCCTCTTAATGAATAATTACACGTTGGGGAAAAAGTGTAGAGAAGAAAGTTATGAAGCTAAAAAGTATGAGGAGTTTTATCACCTTGTAATTTATAAAAAGTACAGTAGCTAAGTATAGATTCCAGTCCATTTCTGCTTCACTCACGTTAAAAATTACTGTCATATTAATGGTCCTAAAACATTGTTTTCAGCATTATTGAGGTAACCAAAACCTTTGGCTATAGGTTATAAGCTCCCAGTGCAGCATTCAGGGTGTTTTATCAACCGACCTGGCATTTTAATGCATGTGTTGAAGCCTGTGTGAACCTGGCTTGTGAACCTGAGGGATGGAATAGACACAATCTTTACTATATAAATAATATTGCATCATGAACAAAATCTTTACAATGCAAACGACATTATAGGTCCTCAGCTGGGCTTATTGGGTTGTTTCATTCAACTCCTTTTTTAATTTATCTTGCTGAGACCAGGATACCTTGGAGACCCTTCTTTCTTTCCTCCTTTCCTCCCTCCCTCCTTTTCTCTGATCAATATTGAGTAATACTATGTGCCATACATTCTCCTAGGCACCAGAGACATGTGGCGACCCAGACAGATGAGGTCCCACCATCTAAGCCTTACATTCAAGGTGTAGTAAATAGTAGAAGTGTAGAGGTGTAGATGTAGTACGTGGTGACAAAAATTGTATTTACACACACAGAAGTAAATTTTTTAATGGAGAATTTGAGGAGAAAAAGACACAGGTAGTGGTGACTGGGGAGCACATAATATTCTTATGAGAACAGTCTTCTCCATGGTGGGGAATTCTTAGCATTCAGAAATCAAAGTTATTTAAGTTCATGCATAGTGGTCAAAGAAATTGAGAGTTGATTAAATTGAGACAGAAGTATATCATAGGCAAAATCTGCACACTTTACAGTATTGTCAGGGGCCATGTAGTTGTGGGTTTAAGCTTATTATATCAATGGCCAGTATCTTGGTCTATATAGCTATTTTTTGTTTGGACACTGAGGTTAGAACTCAATGCATTTTGTGCATTGCCCTAAGTTATCCCACACTTTAATATTCCCAACATAAAATTAGAACAGGTCTTATACAAATACGTTTTCTTAGATACTATCCTTTGGTATTAAATCATTTCCACTTACCTTTTAAGATTCTCAAAAAGTAAATTTGTGCATATACAAATATATACTTTGGGGGCTGTAATTCTTTCTTTGAGTGGTAGTAACTTACTTATAATGGCTAGGTATATTTAAGCTCTCCAACTTAACTAATGATTCCAGGGAAGTTAAACTGAAACTTCAATTTTCTTAATATCTTTCAGATCCAAAAATCTGGACTCAAGCCACATGATCAGGTTTTATCATATGTATTCTTTTTATACTTTTGTAATCACAGTCATAGTAACATCAAAACAAATAATATGACTAATAAGATAGGACTAGCGTGAATTCCAAAACTAATATAGGATAAGTTCATATCTACTAGGATTTGAATATTTGGTTCCAGGAAATGGGGTGAGGCCAAGGAAGGTGCTTAGAGCAATAAACCACAACTTCTCTGATTATGATCTTAAGAAATTAAAGCTAATTTTCATACTGGGAACAGGAAATAGTATTTCTTTTCTTTTACTTACAAATACAGATGAAACTTAAATAACTTCTGATGCACAGTCTGTTTCAATAGGCATCACTCATATCCCATACCACCCACATAGCTCTTGAGTAGGAAATTTAAAATCACATGACTTACCTACTTTAAGAAATGTGGTACTTTGTGTGGCAAAGCTAAAATCAATTGACTCAACTCTATGAGGATAAAAGAAAAGCGTAATGTGCGCAAATAGCATGATGCAAACAATAAAAATAGAACAACTTATGAGCCTGGAGCCTTAAAGTTATACTGAATTTAAAAAAGAGTCAATATATAGAGATGCTGAGGTCTTCTTAATAAGCTTAATAATATGTACTTGAAAGATAAAACATATACACCCATAAACACAACGGGAGTCAGTCTTGTAATGGAAAAGGAGTATCATCTTCACTGAATTCTTGGTCTTTGAAAAATATCATAAACTTTTTTAATTACCAAAGACATGCCAGGACCAGAGAAGAAATTGATCCAGTGTTTTAGAGCAGACTTAGTGGTGGTGGTGAGAACTATTTGTTTCTTTTAAGACAGATTTTTTAAAAATACTTCATAGTTTACACATTTAATTACTTTGGCAATGAGTGAATTGCTCATTCCAGACTGGTGCTTGCATTTAGCATGGAGAAGGTACATAATCTGGGAGTATTTGTTGAACTGAATTGAGTTGATCATCTAGTCAAGTGTCAAGTCAAGTGAGGAGAAAAATAGTCGAGATGGTTTTCGTTAGAGTGAACGCCAGGTAATGGATAATTATTTGAGTTGTAGTTGTAGTAGAGAGATTTTATATGTCTGCAAGGAGGTGTACCAAGTTCATTCTTATTCAAATGTTCTGTGATTTAATGAATGGCTGTCCATTTAGACACAGCCACTACTTTAAAAAGTTACTGGCGCAATGGTCTCAGTGTATTCAACTTGACTGAATATCTTCACAGGAAATAAAAAACAGAATGTGCTTCTATCACCTCACTAGGACTGAAGAAAGCATTTTAAAATTTAAAGTAATAGCACATCCCTCGAATTTAGGACAGAAATTAATATTTTCATGTAAAATAAAAGTTATTAGTGTTATATGAATCTCCTCCTTTCAGTAAATATTGAGCTCTAGGATATATTATTTCTATAGTTTCAAATTCATTAATATTCTAAACTAGTCCTCCCAACTAGTCCAAATCACAGATTGGCTAATGCTAATGAAACACTGCTTTCATTATGTTTGTTCTATACCAGTAAATCTACATTCAACTCATTCCACTACCACTCAGTTCATTGTGTCTTGCCTTCTGCCAGCTTTCACTATCCATCTACAGCCTTGTCTCATATAACCCAAACAATTGTCTTATTATCTTTGGAATTCAGAGAACTTGGCCCCACACTACTCTGCTCCATTTCCTTGTCCCTTCCATGACCTCCCACCAACTCCTCCCCTTAACCTTGGAATCAAGGACATAAACCACTAAAGAAAAATAGGTCCTATGTAAACACTCCAGACCTGGATTTTCAACTCCTTCCTTTCTCCCTATGTAAAGCAGACAGGAGATGCTCACTAAATATTGATGATCTGGTAACTTATAACAGGAGAAATTGTAATATGGATTCAACTACACAGGAGTAATTGTAATATGGATTCAACTACATTCCTCAGAAAACTAGTTTCTAAAATTTAACTACATAGAGCAAAGCCTTGTACTCAATAATATTTAGTATCTTTACCCCTCTTAACAAATATTTAAGATTTCACAGTATTTCCTAGGTAACATTCTGTGGCATTACTACAGCATGCCCCAAGAGGTAAAGGAATAAAATGTTCTTGCCAGAGCTTCCAAATGGCTTTCATTCCTCTCTTCATGGCCTATGTACCCATCCTGCAGCAGACACCTCACAGCTGAGTCCTTCACTTGGCTTTGCCCCGAGCTGCAGGAAACTGTCTTATTCACAGTTATGCCATGTCCCATGGGGCAGCCCACAGCCAGTGACTGCTGGATGGGGGAAGAGAAAGAACTGACCCTTGACTCACTTTTGGACAACTGTGCAAGACCCATAGGATATGCTGAGGCTTCCGTTGCAACCACACTGCAATCACTCTCTTCCTCTGCCTCAGAAGCAACGAAATCTTCTGTTTCTAGGGAACCCAACTGAACATAGATGTCTTCCCCACTAGACCATAAACTTTTGTCAGCAAGAACTGTCTTTAACATCTTCAGCCCATGTTAGGCACAATTCTTACAATAGACAGGCCCCTCAAAGAGTTCTCTCATTCATTCACATGAAGGAGTTATTCAATTAAAATGCATATTGGAAGGAGTGATTTTGCTAACTGAATAGGATCAAAGAACGTTGATTACCAAGGGCCCACATAAGCCACAATGGCCCCTCAATAATCACCTGAGAGAATGGCCACACCCACATCTCAGCATAGGAGGGTCTTAGCTTGTGCCATTATGGTGGGCAAGGTATTCAAACTTGAAAAGTTGACGCTGAGTTGGTAGGGTACTTTGGAGAATAATGAGAAATCATTCAGTATCCATAATATATATGGGGGGAGGGAATACTGACAAGAGATTTGAGAGGGCTTGGGTGAAACCTTCCCAAGGCACACCCTGGTGCTCCCACTGACCTCAACAGTCTTTAAAAGTGCAAATTCCACAACGGAATCAATATCCTTAGGGTAAGGGAGTGAGGTTTAATAACTAGACTGTGCTACTTGTTCTTTTGGGTGAATCCTGATAACCACGCACATAATTTTTAGCTTGTGCCTACGTAAATTGTATCGCTATTCATTTTATCTTCAATGTTTGGCCATTCCCCAATGTACTAGAAATTCCAATATAGAAAGATCAGAAAAAGTATGGAAAAAACAATCCTTATGGGTTTGTTTCATTCCACTTAGAAGTGTAGACAAAGTATTTGGTAAGAGAAAGAAAATAACTCAGCTAAAATGAGGGGTTTTTACGTCCTTCTAGAGTTGCAAAGTGTTATAATTATTGGGGGTTGACAAAATAGTTCATACTTGTTAGGAATAAATCCTATTTTCTTATTACTGAATGTATATTATGCTCTAAAGCAATACTCTTTTTCCACATGATCTTAATATAGAACCATTTTGGAATTTATATTTTTACTTTGCCATTACATTATATAAAGCACTTTCCTTTTTCTTTTTCTCCCCAGCTGCCTTCTCCAACTTCCCCTTCTTCCCAAATGAATTGCCAAACATTCTCACTGAGGAGTTGCATATAAACCACAGCATTTTTGCTAGGGTGGGTGGCAACTTTTTAACTAAGCAAAGAGAGTTTGAATGGATACATTCCATTATAGAATGTTGCCTTCTGCTTAAAAGAAAAGTTAATTTTAAATTTTGGCTCTGTATTTATCTAGCACTGGTAACAGTGGTTTAGTCTAAGAAAGGAGCAAAGAGAAGAGGAAACAGAGCCCATGATGGCTGTTGGAGAACAGAGAAGTTCAATGGGTAGAAAGTTGTAAGAGTTGGAACTTGGAAGTCCATGGGAAATTCACATAACTTGGAATCAAAGATATCCTGGAGATACAGACTCTTAATTTATTCCTCTTTCCCTAAAGCATAAATCTGAGTAGGTCATAAAAAGGTTCTGTTTTCCTTATTCTCATGAAACCCCATTCCATTTGTTTCTGGCTGCCAGACCTGGAGACTTGGGCCTCCAGCCTTATCTTCTTACATTTTGCATCGTGTACCCCATGATATTATGATATCTCTCTTCTTGATTCTCTTCTGTCTGGAATGTTTTTCTTTGTCCTACCAATGTGAGCTCCTTCAAAGTCTAGCTAAACCTCATTTCCATTAACAAACTTCTCCTAATCTCTCCAAGTGCATGTGTTCTGACCCTTTCCCAAGCCTGTACCATACTTGATAGCTCTCTCAGAAGTAGACTATCTTGAATTACAACTATATATGATTTCATTTATTACCCTGACCCCTGACTAACCATCTTTGGGCCAAATATATGCCATTGCTCCTGTCTGTATCCCTTGAACATCTTCTTATAGCTGAAGGCACTCAAATATTTATGCTGGGATTAGAAGGAAGGGGAAAGAGAAGGAAGGAGAAGGAAGAGGAAGGAAGGGAGGGAGGGAGGGAGGGATGAAGGGAGGAAGGGAGGAAAGAAGTGTTGCCCATTTCTTCTCCCTCTGTCCATTTGTAGATTACAAACTACTAATACTAATCCTATTTCCTTTATTGCTCAATTTTCCTTTTTTATTCTTTCTTCAATCAGCATTTTTTGTCTCACTTTACCCTGCATCACAGCGTTGGGAGAACTCTGACCTAAAACTGATCTGTTGTCACTAAATGTTTAACCATTTGTTCATGCCACAATGATGTACTGGTGACCTACTACAAGCCATGCACAATGCTGGGACTTGGAAATACTAAACAGACAGGCAGTGGCCTCCTGGAGCGAAGCTAAACTGTTCACTCATTGCAGTGAGCACCCCCACTGATGTGAATGGCTTGCTGTGTGACTGTATTATTAGGGGCCTGGAGGAGAACCCTGACAAGGGAAAGCAGCAGAGTCCAAACCCCCTAGAGACCCCTCGAATGCATTTACTCTACACACTGTGGTGCTGGGAACCTCTTGAGTACCATTCAGGAGTTCAGTCATGGTGAGAACAACTAGGGGCTTTAACAGGGGTATTCAAAAAGCAAGCACTGAGAACCACCAGATTCATTTGTTACCTTCAAATTTTCTCCCTTGGACACATGAAGCTTTGTTTACACAAAATACCTGATACCATTTTAAGTCTCTCGGTTTTCCATTTTTACTGCCGTTTTTAGCTCCTCTGACTGTGTTCCTTCCGAAATAAAGTTGGCAAGAGGCTGGGAACATTGTGGTACCCAAAGCTGGTGTCATTTCTTCAAACAGGTATGTTAAGCAGCTGCCTCCTCAGCAAGACAAGAGGGCACTGCAAGATCCAACCAAAATAAAAGTATGTCCTCCACAGCCTCCTCTCACCTTTTCATATATAGTGCGGTCTACCGAAGGCTTTTTTTTTTCTGGGTCAGAAAAAAAAAAAAGGCATATTTTTTCCCAAATGTCACTATCATAACACAAAGTGAAGTCTATTATTCCCAACGTTTGCCTTTTAGCATATTAACAGTGGTTCATATGTTAATCACCTTAACAAAAATCATACATACATATGGTTGTATTTCCTTCACTTAGTAGCTGTGTGGTGTATATTGCCATCATTACACCCAAATTGGTTCACTGTTATTGGCTATGTAAGCAGAGTGACTTTGTTGATGAAGAAATGAAATATGGAATTCCATCTCTTCAAAGAGGGATAAAATGTGGCTAAAAGATATTTTGATAAGACCTCTAGGTGGATGACTTTGGAAGCAAGAAGGTAGCACTCAACACTGCTGGGATGTGTGTGAAAGTCCAGAAGAAGGAGGGGCTCCCAAGAAGAGTGATCTTTGGAGGTAGGGAGATATAAAGCTAATGGAAAAGAGGACAGTGTGGAAAGGCAAGGAGGTCCCACCAGTGACCTATTTTCCCAACTTTCCCTGTATTGTATCTCCAGAGAGCACATGAGGTCAAAAATGTACAGTGTACATAAAGGATAAATAAAATCCACAGATTCCAAGTGGGGCCGCTAAGTGAGTGATCACAAGTTAATTAAGTGACATAGAGGCCAAAGGATTAGATACATTCAAATCTGCTTCAACAAGAACAATTACTTTTCTTATGCTTCACACTACTAAAAAAATATCTCATGCCAGGACATAAATACTCAACTGAGGGCTTGTATAGTATCAGGAAAGTGGAATCATGCTTCCTGGGAGAGCTAACGAATTGTGAAATCTTAGAAATATAATTTCATTCTTCTGGTTCAAAATTTCCTCATTGGCTAAAATGACAAAGTGGGGCATCCCTATACTTTTACACTTCATAGAATTTCACTAGATTTGTATGAGGCTATCATAATCAGCTCTGGCTACATTTATAATAATTGGTTTCCATTTGACTGCAATAAAAACAATGCTTATTTTATATTTTACAGTGCAACTACTGCATAATATCAGACACTTAATGTTATAATAGTTCAATTCTAAAATTAGAAAGTGAATTTACCTGTGTTGGAACTTTAAACGTATATTCTTAGGAAATTAGATACTCCAACTCTATGCATCCAAAAACGTAATTCCTTTGATATGCATTTCAGCACGCTGTGTACCTGCCTTTTATTTTGTGTGTAAGATAATACGACGCATGTGCGAGTATTGTGGGTGTAGACATATATACCTTTTATTTACCAGGCCTGCAGGAGTTACTCCAAGGGGTCTAGAATGTAGAATATACACCAAACTTTTTTTGTAGATAAAGAATGCATTTCAAAGATATAAGTAGACTTGGTTGTGACTACCCATAGTCAAATTAATTTTTAAAAGCATGATCATATTTATAATAATTTATCATTATTGTTATGTATTTGTTCAATCAACTGATACTAAAAGTACAACTATGATCAAGTGGCCCTCTAATTTTTTTTTTTTAATTAGAAAGGGGAGCTTTACACCAGAAAATGATGAAGATCACTATACTAATTCACGGTTGTATTACATGTAAATGTTCATAGGGCAAGAACCTACCAATTAATTCATTTTGATCAGGCCATGACAAAGTAAACCACTATGAATAATTTTATGATTATTCATACAGTGATTTATTTATAATTATAATCCACATAAAATGTAAGCTACATAATTAACAAACATATTGAAAAGAGTGATACTCTATAATTATATGATCACAATTCACAGTCCATTTCATTTTTTTGCTTAGTCCAAACTCCACACACTATTTCCTGACTTAGGAAATATTACAAAATACTATCTAATTTCACTCTAAAATATATATTCTTAGATACGTAGCTCTTGTCTGGACAGAATAGCTCATTTAGTGCCATTTATTGTATTTTATATGTATAAACATAGTAACTATAACACACTCTTTGAATAGCTTGCCATGAAAAACAATTACTCTCAATGTTTTAATATGAAAACAGGAAAGAGCAGACTTTCAGAAAAAAATATTAAAGTGCTTTGCTTTCTCCCTCTGCTTTATCCACAGCTCACTGCCTGGCAATTTCAGATCCTGTGATAGGCAAGCAATACCAGGTCGGCCAGTCATCCCTTCGCTAAAGCTAAAAAAGCCTTAGGACTCTTAGAGTTTTGATACCTGCACATTTTTTTCTACACAGGGGAACCAAAACAGCGTGCCAATTAAGGATTTTTCATTGTAAGCCAATGGTCAGGGTGAGCAGTGAGGGTATGTCCACTGAGCCATGTGGTTGGCCTGTAATGGAATGCTGTCTGCAGTGTAAGATACTCCAGGGTGGCATTCTCTGGGTGAAAATTAAAAGCATATTTGTAAGGTGATTAGCAGAATTTGTCAAATAAACAAGCCTGTCTACATTCCTATAATATTCCTTTGTAAATCTGCCAGAGCAAATCTAAAGCATTTCCATTAGACAAAAAGGAATATTCATTTTAAAAATATAGGAAACCAAGAAAATGCTGGCTATTTATAGGCATCAATGAAGTCAGATAAACACGCATGATCAAATTCATCTGAAACAAAGAAATATCAGGGATACTTAACATGAAAAGCAAGACACTGGGAAGTTACAAAGAGAAGGTTGCTCTATAGCAGGAAAGTTCTTTAAGTCTGTGTACATTTACTTTTATTTACAGGGTTAATTTTCCATTTTCCAATTTTACCTGAACCAAAATACAAACACTTGCTTTTTCACCTGGTTATCCAGTCACTTAAAAACGTACATGGAAGGTCATATCACTAACTATGCCTTTCTTATATATGTAAATATATTAACGTCAAGATACAAGCACACGAAAGAAATGTAGTGTTAGTGGTGACACGTGAGGGATTGCCTCCCCCTAAAGAACGTTAGTAATTATTGCAATGAGCAAATTCCCAAACAGAACTATTATCTTTATATTATTCTTATGGCCTCTATTACACTTAGTATTCAAACGCATTATGCTTTCGTTAAGAAAGTGACAGAAGAGAGTACCCTTTTGGTCAAATGACCCAATTTAAGTGGTAGCATCTGGTTTGTTTCCCAACATTTGTTTGTGTAGTCTTGGTACCAAAAACAGGAAAGTCTAAATACTTGGGAGCATTAAAAACAAAACAAAACAAAACAAAACACCAAGTAATCAGCTTAAAACACTCTCACACACAAAACTCTCAGTTACCACGCTTTGAATCTTATTCACAAGCAACTGGTTTTTTTGTTTTGGTTTGTTTTGGTTTGGTTATATTCCCATATGAGCACTGCCAAAAAAACTGAGTACTCAGGGAAAGTTAGGAACCAAAGCCTTTAATTTGTCTGTTACTTACTGACTGAACAATACTACCTGACAGCTAACTGTAATTAGGACGAGGAAAAGCCTATAAAAATTTACACTAAGAGCTTGAGAAAAAAAGACACTGTTAAATTCATACAACTTTGGAGAACCCTTAATAATAACAATTCCCTGTGTCTAAGGCATACCATCATGGTGAGCCCTGAGACACACATCTTGTTTCTTTAGTGCAATGTGTTAAGTATCCTATTTTAAATGATTCTTGATTTTAAAGGATTATCTTGAACACTGAGAGGTGAAATGCAGGGTCAGAAGTCACAAGGCTAGAGCATGACGTGCATCTCCGACCCTCTGACTCAGCCCCAAATTCCACAACACCTGTCTGTATCAGAAAGCTGGGCTCCTTCCTCTTTAATATTCCTTATACAAGTAATGGAAATAGGATTGGAATTTAACAATAAAAATGCCGACACGGCCTTATTTATAGCTGCCCAAACGGTGCTATTATAATTACGCTTTATAGGTTGAGCATTACCAAAAAACTTGCTACTTTTACGTCTTATTAATCAACACTTGGGCGCTTTGGGTGCCACACATTTTAGAGGAGTCTGCTTTATAAAAACATAAGATTTGTCAAACAGCAAAGATCATATCTGTTGTAAGGCAAAGTATACCCCAAACGTGTCAGTTTATAACAGGCTAAAAGAATCTGAAATATATATAAATTTTAAAGTAACCCCACAAGTTCAGTTGTTCTTAAAAATGTTTCACGCATAAGTCATGTTAACAATAACATGATTTGCTCACATACATTGCAAACATAATAAACATCTCTTTTGAATTGTTTTCCAGTTTTGGGAATATTGTGATTGCTTATCAGCTATTATCTCCTGACTTTGCTGAAGCAACTAGTCAGGAAACAAAATCAGTACTTTCCATATTTATAAATGGCATCTCTTCTCCTATTTTCCTCAATATTTGCTAATCTAACTACATAACAGGAGCTGAGAAAAGGGCAATGAAATAGTGAAACAGATACTGTATTTTAAATTATTCACTGCCTTCATGTTTAAGTGTTTTCCTATTAAGCAAAGCTTTTTATTATTGATTTGTAGGATACTGAAGAAAAACGCTATAACCTGCCTTGGTTACATAATCCTCTTTCAAAACAAATTAACAGGTTACAAAGTGCCATTAAAATGATTGAAACTATCTTTCCTAATGTGAATATACGCAGTCTTCAAGTAAAAGGACAGCATTTACATGCGTACGTCTGTTTCATGGTAAGTGTCTTTTTTCAGAGACTTCTATTTCTTTCTAGTATTATTTCCATCCCCCACCAAGCTTATAAAACCTCCAGAATATGCCGTTTGGTAACATATGTGTGGCTTATGTCAGAAAACAACTGAGGAAGTCATTTATAAAATATTAAAATAAGGACTACAGGAAATATCATTGCAAACGATATTTCTGTACATAGTTGGAGACTAACAGCCTGGAAGCAGCTGTAGTGTTACCCTGACCCCTGAAGGAAGGAATCAGGAGTTAACTTCACATTCACTTTTCTACACAATATGAACACCAAACCTCCAAATCCACTGGCACAATACATCAATGTTTGGGCATGTCCTGCAGAAATAAGAAAGTCGTCTCAAAAAAATCGCAGCTCAAAATTTCATTCCACCATTCCACCATTCTGATTTGGGGGAAGGAGATCTTTTCAAAGTTACTTAGTGGATGTCTAGATCCTGCACCTGACTCCGTAGGAAAAACAGGAAGAATCATCTTATCTCCACAACAGAAAAGTCATTTAGCCTCCTTTGTAAAATAAACATAAAGGGAAATAGAAAATAGCACAACTAGATGGAAAGGTGATTTAATTCAACAGGGTTAGGATTTCAGCAGAGTTGAATTTTGAGGGAATTTTTAATCTATTGAGGGAAAAAGAGATCCTCAAACATTAGAAGGCCAAAAGGAGCTGATGTGTATCTTCTTTCTTAAAAAAAAAAAAATTCACAGCTCCAAATAAAACATCAGGGTAAATGACATTTTATTCTGCAGTATTCCCTCCGCTGTATGGTGAGCACAGTACCTTTATCTCATCTCATGGTAAAAGTCACAGGCAGCTGCAACATGTCCTTTAAGCCATTCAATAAGTAAAACTTGAAAATGGGTTGCTCTTTATTTCTGAGATTTGTATTAATAATGAATTCATTACCAGTCATTTTTTAATTTAACTAGATACCATTACCTTGGAAGGTATTTACTTCTCTTTTCCCGGAGGGTTAAAATGGCCCAGAAAGAGGTTGTCAAGGCAAAGGTAAAGGTACAAAAACCCTCTTTTCTGACACACTGTGGAAGCAATCGCTTTCATGAGGGAAACACCAGGCTGAAATCTGCATTAAGCTCTAACAGGAAAAATGCGAGATGACCCCAAATAGTCACTCTGTTCAGAGTCTTCATTTCAACCGATTTAACTTTCTACTCAGTTGGAGTCATGTATGTCAATCATAGGGTGCAGAACTTATGACCTTGGCTGGGATCATCAGCCCCAATTACTCAATGGGGCACTTGTGAAACATTGCGGACTCATTTGGACTCTCCACGGGTGTGGCTAAAATTGCTCTGGTCCAGCCCTAAAGCTTACATAGATCTGCTGTCCCTCAGAAACTCACTATGAGAAAACTCATGCTAAATATGCCACAGAGATCAGGGTTTACAGGACCCTTGGAGCTAATCTCTGTCTGCCCTCCCCCTCCTCTGTTAGCTGTTACAAGCCTTCAAAAGTTAACAGGGTGATGGATCCTGCCTCTATACAATCATTTCATCTCACTATCGTTGACTGAAGCTCGCTGATGTAATGAAGTTACATAATCACCGATTATGCACGACTTCCATCCATCTTCCTACATATCCACATAGCTTCTCCCCTCCCCTTAAGATCAATCTACCAGGTGAGATTTATAACACATGTAAATGCTTCATTCTCTCATCATAGGTTCTGAATATGGGACTTTAGCATTGCAGTACAGTGCACTGAACCACGTCATCAATATTGATTTTTTTTTATCCCATTTCCCAGGGAGAATATGCTTAAACATCCTTCGTGCTCTAGTCTCTAACTTTTTACTGAAAGGGTAAAATAGACGTAGCAGATAGGACACATCCTCAACTTAAGGTTAAGGGAAGTATGCAATTGCCTGTATTTCCAAAGCCGGCTGCATTGCAATAAAAGGATGGTCTCTGCTTCCAGACCTTCAACTCCCCTGCACGTGGGTCGCAGCTTCAGCTATTTAGGGTATTAGGAAAATAATTATATTATTGGTGTATTGAACTTGAGAAAGAAAGCATTTGGTGACATTTAAAATAATATTGCACTATTCTCTATTTTGCTCATCATTTCCAGCTTTTTGTTTTGTTTTCTTTTCTTTTCTTTTCTTTCCGAACGATAATCCGGTGGATAAAAAAGTAGCCCAGGGTACTTAATAATCTCCAATAATCACAACCTAGAGAATAATTAACAACGATTATCACCTTAAAGTTTAAGAACTTGACAAGTGGGATGTCCCTGGTCCCATTGCGGCTGTGAAATGCAGCAGAATGCTGCACTGAGTTGAAAACATATTTCTTTTAATGAATAAAGAGTAGCTCGTTTCATTTTAAATAGGGTTTTTCAGTAAGTGTTCCTCTCACTGCTGCTACCCCTTCCAGAACACAGGAGCCACAAATATTGCATCCAAACAATAGAGTGTCTACCCGGAATTAATTCAAGACACTCTTCCATATCAAAATAATTGGAGGGGGGAGTGATGCTTTGATTTATTTTCAATTACACTCAGAATACAGACCTACATACACACACACACACACACACACACACACACGCACACACACACACCAACACACCCAACTGCAGTTATTCCATTCAGTGCCAATAACGGCCACATCACAGCCATCAATGCGATGCAGCAATCATCCAAGTCACCCATTTCCATTACAAACGCCCAAGTTTGCTCACGCCACTGATGGGTTTGCATATATAAAATGACCTTACCCACAACAGTCTTCCAAATTATTCTCCTCTGGATATCAGTCGGTAAGGTAATTGCTGGTCATCACAATGCGTATTCAGAAAAATCCACGTTTTACTCCTGTGTTCTTTTTCTTGCTTTTGCTAGCAATTAATATTGTGAACAAGATACCCATTCACAAATGCCAAGTTCACCATAAAAGCAGATAATTCCATACAGCTCTTCCCTACAAGACTGCCTCCAGTTAGTTCTCAAAGTGCCCGATTGTTTGGTGAAGATACAATCCAGGTGCAGAGCAGGGGGGAAAAAGACGACTAGGAGAAAAAAGAAGAGGCAGATAGAAAAGGAGACACTGAGAAAGGAGAGACCAGGAAAAGAGGGAAGAAATTTAATTAAAAAAAAAAAAAAAAAAAAAAAGAAGGAGAACGGGAAAAAAGGCCGGTAAGTGAGGAAGTCTGAGAGCTCTATGACAAGAATCGGAGTCTTGCTTGCAAATCTTCTGTATGCATGTAGCCCTTCAGATCCTCTTGGTCTCCAAGTAAAATTTCCAGATCCGGGATGCAGCCATAAGAAAGAATCCTATGTATATTTCACAAGTATCCCGCAATAACAGATCCGACGGGGTTTTCCTTGTACAGTACTGCTGTGTGAAAGCACACAACCCCTGCTGTTCGGGAAGGTGTCTCCTGGGTCCTAGCTCTCTTCAGCAGCCCCCAAAAATGATTTTTCAGAAAAGAGTGGGGGAAAAAAAGCAGCTTTGCGTTTGCCTTGAATGATGCTAATCCTGACCGAAAACGACAAGCAAACCACGAATAGCACGAAATCTTGATTAATAGCCACAATCCACTCAAAATATCCCAGGAAAGAAGGAGCGAAAACAAGAAAGAGAAACTGCAATGCATAAATGATTCCAGTGTTTCTACAAGATCGGTTCATTTGATTGAATGCATTCTCCGGTTTGCTGCAAGTCATAAAGAGGATAGTGTTACTGCCACCCAATGGATATTTTAGTACTAGCCAATCCACAGAACGCCACCGCTTTGCGAGTTTTAGTTTTCAGAAGACTGAGGAGGAAGGAGGGTAGCCTGGGAATCTTTTGGAAAAGACCCTGAGAGGCCTCAAATAACGGGAATCTGTCTTTCCAGGCAAAAGCGGACGGCGAACGTGGACGCTGACCCATTCTTGGGTTAGCCACCTTAGAATTACGATTCCATTTCTCTATGAGCAGAAAGGTACATAGAGCGATGCCTAAACTGACACGCTCACAGTAACCTCCTTTTCATCTCCTCTCTTTAAAGCAGATTTGTTATTGCGCGCGATCTCTCTCTCCTCCTGCCCCCCTCCACCCCCACAGAGCAATTCTCGGTACCACTTTAAGCCACATTTCAAAAGGAAGCGGAGTGCGGAAAGGGAGGGGGCTGCTCCAAACCTCAGGTGGCAAGGTGATAATTGTTTCTAAAGCGCAGTTTTGCAAAGTGCTTCAGCCTGTATTGATATGTAAACTGTGAGTCCTCCTGGCAGTAACCCTCCTGGCCGCTGCTCCTTCAGTTTTGGGGAGGAGGGGGGAGAGGGGCGGAGAGCACTATCTTCCCTAGGTGACGGGGGCTGAGGAGAAGAGTGCTGGTGGACGGCTTTCTGGGAGTGTGGGGGTGGGGGCGGGGCACAGAAAGGAGGAGATTGAAGAGTCTCCTCCTCCCCTCTACCGCGTAACGGAGTTCGCTGCAGGATTGTGAGATGGAGTCCTAATGGGAAAAGAGGGACCAAGTAGGTACCGGCCAATGAAATTGGGGAATTTGCTCAGGTTAAGATCCTTGCCCTTTACAATACCTTGGGATAGTATAATACCCACCTGGGATTCTGTACTAGTCAAACTTGAACATAGGCATGATCACCTGGGTGTCTTGTTAAAACGCAGATTCTTATTCAGTGAAGTCTAGAGTGAGGCCCGAGAGTCTGCATGTCTGAGGAAGTGGCCCATAAGCCATCATAATGCTGCTGGTCTCCGGACCACACTTGCTTGGAGAAGAAAGCCTCTAGGGCAGTTTCAATGCTTACATGGCAACCACAGTGTTCGTTTCTGAGAGTGGGGCGGGCAGGGCAGCGAAAGGACTGACGAACACTTTTACGGTCGCCACCCCTCCCTCTCCCCACTCATCGACCTTTCCCATACACCACCTGTAGCCTCCATTCTAGAGAACCTTAACCCACTCCACAGCGCTTCCCACACGCTTTTGTAATGTAAACTTTAAGAGGATAAAGCAAACACAGAACAATAAATAGGTAAAGCAGCCTGGGCCCTGGGGAACTGTGTCTTCATTTAATTTGGAGAGTAAAACACAAATGAAGATGAAGGAAACTGCATGACAAATATGTCACCGCATATTCGGTGACATGAGAGCAAAACGAATGCGAGCTAAACTCGGGTCACAGGTGAGGTTGATGGGGACTGACAGATTGCAAAGGGCCGTCTGTCTGTATTTGTAAGGAAGGAGCATTATATTAAACTTCTCAATCCAAGGTGAGCACAGATCTGGTTCCAGTGTGTGTCTTACGTGGTTTTCCTGCTGGTAACTCACCCAGGTTACCCCCCCTGTGTGCCACTTCTCTCTTCTTCCTGCCCCTTCCCCGCCTGCTCCAGTCCAGAGCTAAGTGAGGACCAGCGGTGAGGGGGAAATACATTCTTCTCTTCTCATAACCAGTGATCTATATTTTCAACACCTACCACAGTCCTTTAGCTGACCCATTTAAATAAAGAACTAGACCTCAAGCGGACTGGGAGGGGCACAATTAACAAATTTAATTGCTTCTAGCAAAGTTTAGAAGTAAAAGTCCTGGACTGTAGGCTCAAATCCTAGATTTGAGTCTAATTTCTACTCCTAACTAGCCATAATTACCCGAGAGAATCACTTTGATTTCTCTTGGCCTCAGTTTCCATGTCTGTAAAATGACACATTTCCAAGGTCCACTCCAGATCCATGGGGTATAAAACTCAAGTCTCTTAATTGCAAGGCTTCTGCCAGTTTGTTACTCTACACAGATGAACATTTGACCATTTAAATGTTATTGCAACAGATGATTTCAAACACTTTCTCTTCAGACGCAGGAAGGGAAGTATTTGTTTGAATCCGAGGTGAAGCATTGTCTATTCCTGGATCTCACAGAGCCGACTGTGGGCCTCGCTGTTTGTTGCCATGGGATCCTCTTTGTGCGAACTCTCTTGAACTGTGTGGGAACATTTTCCTGTTGCCTCCCTTCACTTCTCTCTCTAACTCTTCTGAAGATAGGTGTCAGAACAAAACGTAGCTGCATTATTGCCAATTAAGACTAACAGCAGCTGCAAGGTGCATCTAATTAAGAATTTTAATTACTTCACCAAATTCTCATTTGCAGATGTTTAGAGCATTAAACAATGCATTGTGATTTTATTTTCAAATCTGAAAAAGTTGACCTCCCTCCAAAGCAGGGTTGGTGGGGGGGGGGGTTACTAGAAAACTACACAACTCACTGATGGGTGTAAAAGAGGCTTTGACAAGGGAACTATATACCTGGGCACATTGTTTGAGAATAAATGACCTGAGATTCAGGATGAAAAAATAGTGCCCATATTCATAACAATGACTTTTTTAGTAAAGAAAAAGGCCAACATGTCTGAAGATACTGAAAAAAATTAATAATCGTCTATTCAAGCAGAATCCTTGCATGTTACAAAGTTCTTCTCAAATATCCTGTTCTTTTTCTTTTCCAGAATCTGGATAGTTAACAGTAAGTTTGGTGCTGCAGTGTGGGGATTGTAGGCTATAATCCAAAGCATTATGGGGTTTGTAGTAAAAACTGGCTGCAGATCAATTCCATGCTTCTAGCTTTTCTCAACTGAAGGAACTGCTGTTTTATTTTCTACTAATAAAAAAGAAGAATGTCAAGATATTTTAAATAAGAGATTCATTTTAATGAAACAAAGTTGGTATTACTGGGAATATGAAATTTGAGTTTACCTACAATAATATTGTGACTGAGGAGATGGAGAATGCAATAACATCTACTTTATAAGCCACCAATAACCTGAGCGAGCTATTTCCTAACATTACTATCCTATAGCTGAGGTTTCAAAAATCACTTTCATTGTTTTATTAGTAAAAAGTGAGAAACTACCAGGTTTTGCATTTACGAAAGAGAATTGTGAAAACAGGAAATGAACTCAAATTCTTACTGAGTCTGCCTTTAACCATTGGTAGCCTACAATTAATTTTCCACATTTCACGTCATCCCTCAGTGGCGTGAGCAAGAGTTTTATTTAATCTACCTTTTTAGGTGTTTTGTTATATAAAAAAATACTCTGGATATTCAAGGTAGCTCCTCTTTTTAATGAAATTAAATTTAATGAAATTAAGGCTAGAATACCTGGAAAATAGGTCTAACATGGGATATTTCATTGTTTAGATTTAATTAATTATGCAAATGTATAAATTAAGGAGTTATAATTCCATTCATCTTTTGTATGCAGATGATTCTGTGTGGGTAAATACATAACTTATAGAGATTTGGATTTAACTCCGTTGGCAATTTATTTCAAAGTTCATTGAACATTTTCTGTATGAGATAAATTCAAAGTCTAGCTCCCCAGTAATGTGCTATGAAATCAGCCCCCCTTTTGTTAAAAGGCTAAAATATTTCCCTTGAAAGATTTTTTCTCTGTGAAAGTCCCCATTATCATGCTAAGTTACTTGGAAAGTATTTTGTACATAAGGTTGCTTACTTTTCTCTTTCTCTCCTTACAGAGGACTCCATCCACAAAAAGACAATGCTTAAGCAAACTATTATTACAGACATGAATAAATGCAAAACCAAGCACCCTTCGTTTTCAGGCCTTTTTCCAGCAACATTCATTTGAACCCACCACCACATATGTACAAAGACTTGAGCATTTCAGCGAAATTCTACAATAAAGTTCAGAAATAATAAAGAATGCTATGAAAAAGCAAACAGCAATGGGAAAGAAAAATGCCATGCCTGCTTTTCTCTCAGATTTCTAAGTTTCCAATCATAAAAATATACAAATATATATTTTCTTGAATGCACTTTACATTATTGTTCATACTGTGAATATTTCTTTTATGGTCATGAAAATAAAAGCAATGCCCCAAATGAAACACTATGTACATAAGTGATGCAAATGCATCCCCGGTGGAAAGCCGGCTGGCTGCCGGTGGGAGGGTATATTTATACAGTGCCTTTCATTTGGAAGGTTCCCAAAATGATTTGCAAACTGTATATAGAGGAACTGCTCACCATGGAAATTCACCCACTTTCAGAAGGGAGTGCAGAAGTCATTCCATGCTGACAAGTAGTTTAAATAAAACCACAGAGCAATATTTCAGGTGGGTGAAATTGTCATTGAGGGAATGTGCACTGAAATCCCACTATGTGACAGGCATGGTTGGAGGTCCCGAGGATATCACTGTGGACGTATCTAGGCGAGTTTGCTGCTCTCCTAAAGTTTGTTTTCATGAAATGTGATGAGAACTCAGGAGTCAAAAGTCCTATTTCTTGGTGAATTTCTGATCTCTGCATATGGTTCTACTGAAACAGACCACTTGCTCCTTTTTATATGTATTTGTATTAGGCGTCATGATATCCGGGACACACGGCCTGTGGCAGTGTATTCTCCTTCATATCGGTGACACACACACACACACACACACACACACACAAATGGCTTCAGATGTTATGGTCAAAGTAGGTAAAACGACAATAACATTTCCTGCATTGAATGATTTGGAAGAGGCAGGGCAGAATGAAGTCTTCCGGGTTTGGGAAATTAAATGAAAATGGTATTACTATACACACATGGAAGACCGCTTCCATTGAAATGATTCAGGGCACTTCGTGGTAATTAAGGTATATAAAATAGCTTAGTGAAGGAGGAGAGCAGTAGGAGCTAATGTTTCAGAGTATAAAGTATGGAATCGAATGCCAGTGTATCCTAAATTTCGTAGATTTATAATGGCTTTCAAATGGAAATAGAACAGGAGAAAAGGGTAAAGCAGGCACTGTCAAAGTTCAGGCCAGATCCCTCAGATTGCATCTCTGTATGCTCAAAGCCATCTCTCTCTTCCCTGTGCTTTGCCTTTAAAGGCCAGCAGTGGGAACCTCTTGAACCACTGTTCTTGGGCTCCTGGTACTGCTTGACTTGCTTGTAATGAAGGTTGGAAGGGCCTGGAGTTTACAACCCTCCTCCACCTTAGCCAATGACTGACTGATAGGGGAGTGTGAACCCCTTGCTCTTTTGACTATTAGTTCAGAAAAACTCTCAGGCATAATTTACACCCTGAAGGTCCCCTGTGAAATCAGGCCGAAGCTGGGACTTTGCCTGTAATCACACTCTTGCTTGGTGTCTGGGAACCCAAGACAGAGGGTAACAAGAAATGATCATAGAGGTCCCATCTCTAGCTTTTAAATAGTCAACCTGTGTGAGTGGAAGCAGATAATCTGTTCATTTCTCCATTTCTCTACGTCCTACAACATGCCAGACAGTGCCGGGGTTCGTGGCTGTAAGGAAGGATGACTGAGGCACAAGTGCATGTCGTTAGGGACCTCAAGTCAAGAGGGAGGGAGACACATAAACCACACATGTGATAGACAGTGTGAGGACTGCTATAGGAGAGTTCTGAATTCAGCCTCAAAGAATCAGGCAAGATTGAACGGAGTAGGTGTTAGTTCAGTGACCTTGAGGGCTGAGCAAAATAAAAATCAGAAAATGAGTGAAGGCCAGGAATAAAGAGCAACACCTAAGTAGACCAGTTTTCTTCTACCTGGAAAGAAGTAGCAATGGTCCTAGTAGTAGAAATCAAAAGTGTTTAAAATCATAGAATCGGTTTTCGAAGGGGGTTCTAGAGATCACCTTGAATAATTTCTTTATTTTAGTCAGAGGAAATTGAGTCTCGCATGGCCAAATGACATAGTTATTTAAACTCACAAAGCTAGGAAGTGGTAGGAGTTCTCTTCTGGCATGACTCAGCCATATTGCCTGTCAGCCTTTCCTTTAAAAAGATAAATTGAGGACATAAGAGAGATATCGGATATAATAAGATCTGGGTTGAATCCTGACCTATCAGTGTCTGGACTTGAGAAAATTCCTTGCCTTCTCTGAGTTTCAATGTCCTCCTATAACACATGAACTCCATAGGGTCACCTTCCCCTGGGGCCCGCGCAGCATGTGCATCTAGCAGAGAGCCTAGGACAGAGTATGTGTTTGAGAGAAGCATGTTTGTTTCATTTCACCTTCTTTAATTTGGTTTCATTTCTTTTCCTTCCCAGACAGTGTTATAGTGGTGTAAACGGAGACAAGGATGTTTTTAATTTTGTTCCGCTCCTTTTTAAGTTTATTTACATAATCTCTATGCCCAACCTGGGGTTCTAACTCACGAACCTGAGATCAAGAGGCACACTCTCTTCTGACTGAGCCAGCCAGGCATCCTCTGATGTTTTTATCTTTGTTAGTGTTTTGTTTTTGTTATATCAGCTATGGGGTTGAAGGGGACCAGAACTTCAAGTAAGATTGCTTGCCTTTTTTTTTTTTTTTTTTAATAAAGAGGTGGTGTTTTTGATTAGGACTAGCCCTGCCTCTGACTAGAATATGTGAGTATTATTTGTCAATCATCTCAGGACCGGTCCAACTTTGTTCAGGGCAAGCCAAGTAGATGAGTCTGAGTCTTCTAACTAGCTAGTTATGATGATAATTAGCATAATACTGAAACACATCTGCCAATTGAGTAAGTCTGTTATACACACGCTGTAAAAGAGCTTAACCACATGGCAAACGAATGTATAAAAGGGTAACGGACTTCATTAGACAAAATGGTGATATAAATTTAAACCACAATGCAATATCATGACACATTCCCCAGAATGTTTAAAATGAACTAATAGACAATACTAAATGTGGGCAAAGAGTCGGAGCACCAGCAATCTTGGAATCTACTCTTGACAAAATTAAAAATCGCTTCAACAACTATGGAAAACTTTTCAGCAGTTCCTGTTAATTCTAAACCTACATATAACCTATGATGTTATCAATTCTCTAGCTAGGTTTATATCCAACGGAAATGCATACATACGTTAACCAAAAACATGTATTAGAAAGTTCACAGCAGCTTTATTGAAAAAAGTTCCAAACTGGAAACTGCTGGAATGCTCATCGGCCGTAGAGCGGGTGACTACAATATGGTATATTCATACTGCAGGCTCCCATACAGGAATGTGAAGTAACAATCATTGGCTTTTCACAAAAATGCATTTGAATCTGAGGAATATAATGTCGAGTAAAAGAAGGCAGACACAAAAGAGTGCATCCTGTAAGGTTGAATTTATAGGAAGGAGAAAACGAATCTAATCTAGGATCCACAAGGGGAGCTTTGGAAGTGCTGGTAAAGTTCTTGTTTGTTTGTTTGTTTTTAATCCTGATGTTGGTTACTTGAATGTATTTATACTGTGAAAATTCATTGAGCTGTATGCATATAATGTGTGAACTTTTGTACATATTTCAAATTTCAGTAATGAGTTTTTTAAACAGTTTGTTTTAAAGCCAGAAATAAAAAGTCTAACTCCCACCGCAACAATACTTTATTAAAAATAATCAATGAAATTAACAAACCGTTGGCAGATATTTGTTAAAGTTAAATTGCTGATCATATTAAAATATGGGGGTCTTCCTGTGAAATGGATATGAAAAGGCAGCATTTGTTTATTTAAAAAGATGTTTTCAGGAAATAAATGGGGTTCTCTTTTTGAAACATAATTAATTTGGTATAATTTAACATAGAATAGGAACTAGATAATTAAGATAATCATGCCTTTGACTTTTTAGTGTCAATCAAAGCTTTGTTTAATTCTTTTGTGAAACGATAATAGCTAGCATTTATTCAGTACTTCTTATGTGCCAGTACCTTTGGAGTCATTTTATAAGTGCTAATTCACTTACTCCTCAAAAGAAATGGATACTTTGGTCATCGCTAGTTTACAGATGAGGAAACCAAGGCACAGAGACTGTTAATAGCTTGCTCAGTGTGTCAGTGTGGCCAAGTTGGAAATTGTAACTTTTCTTAATCACTACTCTTAATATGCCACTGTAACATTTGATTATTTCCTCTATGCCACATTTAGCTAAAATTATCACTTTTATATTTGGCTGGTGTATTGCCTTTATTGGCTTCACATTCCTAATATGGCCACCTATAAACCAAAGAGTTCGTACTAGTTCAGCAAACATTGTGAGTGCAATTTTCCCCAGCAGAGCATATTACTTTTTGTTTGGTGCATCAGTCTGCTCTGTTTCTCTTTTTCCCACAGGATATCTAAGGAATTATTATGTTTCTGTTAAATGAAGAGAAAAATGATGAAATTACACCTTTCAAGGCAAAGACGTTAATATTTCAACTTTTCAAGCACTTAAGAATAGTACGATAAAGGGTGTGTTAACATTATGTAAATACCTGTATGGCCTTCTGAACTAATTTTTAAAACTGAGAAAAACAACTCTTTAAGTAAATCATACAGGAGATGGGAAAGATATTATGGATGTTTTTAATCACTAGATACCCATAGTCAATTTGTGTTAGTGTGTTTGTGTGTTGTGAACATGTTTAGCAGATAACAGAAGGATATTAAAATATACTAGGACAGGTGATAGGATAGCACGTACTAGGGAGGGGTTACAGCATGGTATAATATGAGTAGTAACTTAAAAATAGAATATTGAATATCATTATTGCAAAATCTCTTGTGACAGAGACAATGCTATGTGTTCACCTAACTTTTTTCCTTCTCAAATACTTAAAAACACTTTGTTTCCCAGTCCTTTTGCATCTAGGTGGGGCCACAGTGTGTTACACACATCTTCCAGAATTGATCACTAAAGTCTCCAGAGGGGTGTTCTTCCCTCAGTCTTTGTTTTCATGTATGCCTCCTTCATATGCATGGCCTAAAGGAAAGGGCTTCAACATGGTGGAATCATGACGGAAGGATCGTGGCTCCTTGGGCATTGCCACGGGAGGATCCTAGTCATTGCTGAGAGCTGCACAACCAAGAACAGCAGCCCTGGCCTTTGTGTGGGTAAGAAGCAAGCTTGCCCTGCAAGCCACAGAGATTTCAGTTTCATCTGTCAGTAGTTTAGTCTACCTTGAACTATAACCTCTGAGCCATTCAAAGGTGAGAAAAAAAATGTTTTCTTTTCCCTCTTTTTTTTTTTCATTCTTTTTGGCAAGTCAGGCATACAAAATGGTATTGTTCATGACTCTTGGATGGAAATATTAGCCCAATGTCATTTATGTCTTAATTTGGTTAGTTGTCTTTCATGAGGTTATAAATGCTTGAGAAAGCACCACCCAAAAGTAAGCAACTTGATAATTACCTATATCACACGTATGACACAGTACTCCTGTCGATCTATCCAACCGCCTCCCCTCACTTAAGAAAACAGAGTCTCATGAGTCATTTTCCTTTGACTTTTTTTGTCGTATAGTTTTATCACATGTATAGGTATCCCTAAAGAATGCAGATTTTATGTTTCAATTGATTTAACTTTATGAAAGGATATTCATTTCAATTCTGGATGAGAAGCAATAAGGACAGGGGCGCCTGGGTGGCTCAGTCAGTTAAGAGGTCTGACACTTGATTTTGGCTCAGGTCATAATCTCACAGTCTGTGGGTTCGAGCCCCATGTGGGGCTCCATGCAGATATGCGGAGCCTGCTTGGGATTCTCTCTCCGTCTCTGCCCCTTCTCTGCTCGTGCTTTCTCTCTCAAAATAAATAAACATTTAAAAATTGTTAAAAAATAAATAAACTTTAAAAAATGCAATAAGGACAATTTACTCTTGCTCTTGCACTGAATACAATATGAAAACCTGGACAGAATGCATGGAACAAGTATTTGAAAGCCCTGAAAAAGAAATCATTGTAGGCAGATCAGGAATGAACACCAGCATTTGAAGTATGACTGAATCTGTATTGAGTTTAAATTTTTTTCCCCTTTGATATCTCCCAACCCACGGTCAACACCACCAGAAACATGGAAATGAACTCAGACAGGGAGCTGCAGGAGAAGCTCTCCGCCTTTGGCTCCAGGACTGGGGCACAAGAGAATGTGGGGTAGTAAGGGGGGACTTCCAAGGGTCATTGGTTCCTTTCTTTTCTGTATATTACTCAAAATTTATTAATCTTATAACTGGAAGTTTGTGCCCTTTGACTAATATCTCACTTTTTCCCCCATTCTCAACCCCTGGAAACCACCCTTCTACTGTCTGTTTCTCTGAGTTTGGCTTTTTAAAACTCCAAGTTTAAATGAGATCATATAGTAATTGTCTTTCTCGGTCTGACTTATTTTGCTTAGTGTAAAGTCCTCAAGGCCCATCCCTGTTTTCTCAAAGAACAGAAATTCCTCCTTTCTTAAGACTGAATGATATCCCATCTTCTTTATCCATTCATGTTGACAGACACTTACTTAGATAGTTTCCATGTCTTGGCTACTCTAATATTGCTGCAGTTAACATGGGACTGCAGATCTTTTTCAGTTCCTGTTTTATCTATTGTCTTCTGTTTTTGGATTTATTCTATCAGTCTCACATCTTAAGATACATACATAAGTCATTAAGTCTTTTTTTTCTTTTTTATATTAGTGTTTGAAGCTATAAATCTGGCTCAAAGTACATTTATCTTATCTCATAGGTTCTGATACATAACTTTTCTCTGTCATTTTTTTGTTTAATTTTCAAATGTCAGTGTGATTTTTTTCCCTTAATCTAAGAGCTATTTAGTGTTTGTGTGTTTTAAATTTCTGTATGTTCAAGGATAATTTTAATTTTTAAAATTAGCTAACATAATTGTATTGTGGTTAGATATTGTGAGATCAGAAATTTTTTGAGGATTTCTTTGTATGATCAACTTTTTATAAATATTCCACATATGAAACTGAAATTTGTGTATTCCCTAATGGATGCAGAACTATGTGAGTTTCTCTGTCTCTCTCTCTCTGCCTCTCTTTATCTCTCTCTATATATCCACTAAATCACTCTTGTTAATTTTGTTATTTATTTTGTCCATATCTTTGCTGAGTTGTTTATTGTGTAACCTGTGAATAATCAAGAGAGGTGTGTTGAAATTGCCCACTACAATAGCAACCTTGTTAATACAGTACTATCAATTTTTTGGTACATATATATTTTAGCCTATTTTTTTGGTATATACATATTTAAAATTATTATACTTCATTGATGGATTGAAGCTTTGTTTTGTGGCACAGCTCTCTTCAGTCCTGACATTTTTCTGTCTTAAAGTCTATTTTATTTAGTATACTATAGCTATCAATATTGTTTTGATTGGGGTTTTCCTGATAGCTCTTCTTTCCTCCTTGTTTTACTTTCAACTTTTGCATGTCCTAATGCTTTAAATGTTTCTCACATAAATCATTTAAATTTAAACATGGGCTTTTATCTAACTCATTAATCTGTACCTTTGAATTGGTAGTATCACTTATAGTTATCATAATTATAGATACCTTGTTACTGTTGCTACTGTTTAATTTATTTCAATATGGCCCTCTTCTCCTACATTTATTTTTACTATTGTCTTTTCTTAAGTGAAGTTACGTCTTACCCTGAATAAAGCCAAGGGTTCCGTCATTCCTTCTCTCCCACTCCTTCCAATACCTGTCTTGTTGATTAAACCTATGCCCTAGCTTTTGCTTAAAATGCGGTCTAAGGACTAGCAGCATCGGAACACGTGGGAGCTTATAAGAATTGTAGAACTTTGGGTCTCATTGCAGACCTACTGGATCAGAATACACACAGAACTTCAGGTTAGCTATTATGGATATATTTTACCTTTTGGGGGGAGATCTTTATTATTTACGTATCACCATTACTAAGGTATTTATTTGATAACCTTTACTTCATATATCTCTTGCAACATCTCCAGACTTTTCTTTCCTTTTAAAGTACCTATCTAAAAGTGTTTTAAATGCGTCTTTGTGTGGCAAGGCTTTTGAAATATTGTATGCTTGAGAATATTTTTATCATGTACTCTTATTTAAATGACATTTTGTTGGATATAAAATACTCTGTTCAAAGTAATTTTCCTTCAATTCTTTGAAAACAGCCATTTGCATCCAATGTTGTTGAAAAATCTGACATCAATCTGATTCTTCCTCTTTTATATGGCATCTGCTCTTTTTTTCTGTGTTTAGAATTTTGTTTTTGTCTTTGTCTTTTTAAATTTCACTCTAATATGTCCAGGTGTGGATTTTTAAAAATATTTTTCTTCTCCTTTTTGGCATTTTCTGGGCCCATTCAATCTGAAGTCTTTGAAAATTTTTAATTCATTCTACACATGTCTTCAAATAGTTTTCCCATCTCCCTTTCTTTCTCTCTTTCTCTGAGTCCTATTACTCTAGGTATTAGCACTTTTGTGTCCATCTTTCATTTCTTTTGGCTTATCTTTATAGCCTCATTTCCTATCTTTCTAACTTCTGGAGTATTTCCTCAATCTGGTCTTCACATTTGTCGCTTTATTCCTCAATTCAATATCCCACTCTTTATCGTTCTGTCTCAACCATTTTTTTTATACACAATATGTCTCAGAAAATGAAAAATTCTTGCTTTCTTCATTCTAGTACTTTTTACTCGTGCTAGAAGCTGTAATCCAGGGTATGTTTTCATTTTGAATTAACTGTGCTCCTCAGAACATCTTGTTATCTTGGCTTGTGACTACCCTCCCTCGCCCACCCTTCCAGGGTACTGGCTGCCCCGTGAGGCAATACATCAGGACAAGGCCAGCACCCAATTAACTGAGTCCCAGTGCATCTAGCGGGGAGAATTGGATAAGAACTGAGGTGGAGAGCAGCAGATATCCCACAACCACAGCCAAGGCCATTCACTCTGGGCCCTTGATCTTGGCTTCAATCTGCATTCCTTCTACCCTTGTAGGAAAAGGTGATATTAGGAGACACTCTTCAGGTGGTAAACTGCTCCCTTGGGTGTTCGGACAGGGAGGGGTGGAGAGGTGAACACCAAAAGTACAGTTCTCTCCTCTTAATTTTCTCAGTGCTCCAAGAGCACAGGGCTTCTGAGCAGCCTCAGTTGCATTCCTGGGTGGACACTGACAACTGCGAACACTGTCAGGAATGATTCCACCTCAACTCCTGCACTATGAGACTTGGCTGAACTTTAACAGCTTCTAGCAGCCACGGCCACATCCCTGGGACCACCAGGTCTCCTCTCCATTCCTATTTGGAAAAGCTGTAGGCTGCCAAAAGAACTTACCATTTGTTCCAGCCAATACATGATATTAGGCCCCTGAGCATTTGTTTAAAAAGAAAAAAAAAAAAAAAACAGTACAATTGTTTTTTCCATTTTTTTTGTTTTTATTTATTTTTGAGAAGAGAGAGACAGAGAATGAATGGGGGAGGGGCACAGAGAGAGGGAGACACAGAATCCGAAACAAGCTTCAGGCTCTGAGCTGTCTGAGCTGTCAACACAGAGCCTGACACGGGGATCGAACTCACAAGCCATGAGATCATGACCTGAGCTGAAGTCGGACGCTTAACCGACTGAGCCGCCCAGGTGCCCCAAAAAACGCACAATTGTAAATACTTTCTCTGTCCAATTGTAAATCATTTCTCTGTCCCTTTGAGATGTGTATGTCTATGTATATACATCGATATATATAGATAGATAGATAGATAGATAGACGGAGATACATAGATAGATATCGATAGATATATATCCTAGAATCCCTGAGTGTCTTTCTCAAAGAACTAAAAGCCAGTGGTAGCCTACTTATATTTACATTGACTAACTTTCTTACCTGCCTTTTGTAGTCTTTCTCTTCCCTAGTTTTTTGACCCCCTCCCTGATTCCACATTCCCTCTTTAAAATACCTGCTCTCTTCTGAGCAAACCAGAATTGAGCTTAGCTCTCCCCACTACAGCAGTAGTTACTGAATAAAATCTGTTTTGACTGCTTTAACTAATTCCTGTTTTCTTTATCTTTGATTACACCTCAGCCCAAGCTCTAAATTGCTAAGGATGTAGAGAAAGCACAAGGCAAGTGCAAAGAAGAACCTAGAGTAGTAGTATTCCTTAAGCACTGCCCTTCCACAAGCCATGGTGTGAGGAGGTCTGGTAACTTCCAGCCCCAGACCAAACCCCAAATCCCTATGGTTATGCACCAGCTCAGAAAGGCCTCCCCCATCTACCACCACAAGGGGTTCTCACACTTTTCTTCTCTTTTTGATGATTTCCCCGTAAGGTTCTTCCTTAGGGTAACTCTTTGAGGAACCAGCAGGAGGGGCCCTTCAGCATCCGGCCAGAAACTAAAACTGGATGAAAGAAAAACTTTTACTTGTCCCTCTTCTCTCTTAAGTCCCAGGCTGTCAGTACTTTCTTTGCTTTGTTTCTTCAGACCATTTTTTCTCTTTTCTCTGTCTCAAAACCCCATTAGGAAGGAAAAATTTTTCTCTACCCTTCAAGCTTCTTCTAGTGGGTCTAATAATTAAATTGGCATGAGACCTGTAAACAGGTGAAAATAATATTTAATTACATACATATGGGGAATCCACACTGATATGGCAAAATGAGGTATATCTGTCATTCTGAACTAAGGAGAAGGGGCAGGGGCAAGAGAAAGAAAGCTATTCACAGAAAGATGAAAGCATGAATGTCTGGTAAACCAATGTTTGCTGGGACATACAGAAATAATGGGGCAGAGAGAGGAATTTTAACCAACAGCCTTTGCTAATATCCTCCCTGTCAATCGCACCTAGTTCATATTATACTGTAGTTACCTGTGATGATAGTTCCCTTCCTGGAGCAGGTCCTTTACCTAAATTCTTTTTAGGCAGTTGGTATGGAGGTCACAGTTTCTTCCTGAATCTTTAGGGCCTTGATTGTTTGTAGCTTCAAATAATCTGCGTGCCAAAGTGGCACATCTTGAGTCTGTTCATTCTGACTCCTACACCACATTCCCAGTTCTCTTTTAACATCTTTTTTTTTTTAAACAATTGGACTCGTTCTTTTTAATTTTTTTTAACGTTTTATTTTTATTTTTGAGACAGAGAGAGACAGAGCATGAACGGGGGAGGGGCAGAGAGAGAGGGAGACACAGAATCCGAAGCAGGCTCCAGGCTCCGAGCCATCAGCCCAGAGCCCGACGCGGGGCTCAAACTCACGGACCGTGAGATCGTGACCTGAGTCGAAATCGGACGCTTAACCTACTGAGCCACCCAGGCGCCCCAACATCTTTTTTTTTTAAATGGAGGTTTAATTGACATATAACATGAGTTTTAGATGTATAACATAGTGATGCAATCTTGTACTCATTGTGAGATGATCACCACAATAAGTCTAGTTAACATTTGTCACCATACATAGTTACAATGCTTTTTCTTGTGTTGAGAGCATTTAAGACCTGCTCTCTTAGTGGGGTATCTGGGTGGCTCAGTCAGTTAAGCGTCCGACTTCAGTTCAGGTCATGATCTCACAGTCCATGAGTTCAAGCCCGGCGTCAGGCTCTGTGCTGTGCTGACAGCTCGGAGCCTGGAGCCTGCTTGGGATTCTGTGTCTCCCCCTCTCTCTGCCCCTCTCCCACTTACACTCTGTCTCTCTGTGTCACAAATAAATAAAAACATTTAAAAAAGACCTACTCTCTTAGCAACTTTCAAATGTGCGATACAGTGTTATTAACTAGAGTCACCATGCTGTACATTACAGCCCCGTGTTGTATTTATTTTTAACTGGAAGCTTGTACCCTTTGAAAAGATAAATAAATCATTAGCATAAACTGAATTTATGACTCCATCAAATTTGTAGGAGAAATTCCGCTTCTTTCCCAGAGCAAGCCTCACCCCATCACTCTTCCAAATGCAATTCTGTAGCTTGCTTTCAAAATATCTGGCTTTTTCCTGGCCTATAAAAATTGGCAGCCCATGCAACATGTATTTCTAACCTCCTTCCCTTTTGAGTACAAACCAATCTCTCTTGCTCTTTATCACTCAGGCCTCAGGTAATTATTCCAGGTAAAAAAGTTTTTGCAACAAAAGAAGTATCTAGAGCATTGCTGCTCTAATGCTGGCCCGGGGATGGGCAGGACTGGCATCAAATGGGAGTTTGACAGAAAAGCAAAACCTCAGGTCTTCCCCAGACCAACTGCAACAGAATCTGCACATTGGAGAAGCAATGCATAGGCCTCGGAAACTGGGGACTGGACAACTCACTTTCTCTTAAGGAATGCAGTCTGTTCATCTACAACTGATCTTCAAACAATTGTCGCAAGGTAAACTGCCTCCAACAATGACAGTACCAGTCTCCTCCTTCTAATTAGAAAAAGAACTACTTCTTTATACTGTATCTTGTATTACTAATAGGTTAAACATTTCCCCAGATTCCTACCAGTATTAGAATGTATTTTTGACTTAATGACTTTATGAAGCATTTGATTATCATGTATTATTTGTGAATGCCATCAGTATTAAATTCCAATCATTTTATTTAAATTGGCACTAAAATATTCACTAGAACTGCTCCCGTTTTAACACCATTTCAGGCCGAGATAGTTGTTTAATTTGGTACATTGGAGTTTGTTTTACTTTTTCTTCTACCACTTGTGTTAAGTTTGCAAAGCCCTGTAATTTTTCAAAATTTAAAAATCATGTTCATTAACTATTTAGAGTTTACTCTAAGTTCCTGTAACCTGGCTGTACTTGTAGCGTCAAGTTAACTATAAGGTGAATTGTTAATTTTTGGTTCTACTTATAATATGTCTGTTTGTACCAACTGTTAGATTTTTTTCCTATTACATGGAAGCAGCCAGCACTTCCTTAGTAAAGAAAGCACAACAGCATAGCAGAGCTAAATTCATTGGACTCATTGACAAATGTAAGGGGAGCAGTGGAGACCCATGAATCAGGGCAGGAGAGGAAGGAAGGCAGGATGGAAATCAAAGGAGAATGGCTGAGTCTGAAATAAAGGCAAAGGGAAAAGAATTCTGATTAAGAGACATTGACAAGATGAATGATCTTCTTGCAAACTCTCCTTTCACTTGAGTGGGAGAACTATGTTCAGTTGACACACGCTTTTTCTCTTTTTACAACACCGTACTGGGACAGACAGTGATCATGCTCAACTGTGGTAACAAAGGGACAAATTTTGTCTTGAGATAAAGGATCCACATCTGAAATCTGAAGAGTTCACAGGTACATTTGCTTAACTAAGAACTGCATAAGTACATATCTTATTCTTTCTAGCTATATGGAGATAATTTTCCCTCTGTGTGGGCTATATAGTCTTTTGAGACTTGGTTTACTTTGTATAATTTTCATAAAGTATTTGGTTTACTTTGCATAATTTTCATAAAGTGTTCAGTATGGAAACGAACTATATTTTTTGTGATTAAGAGCATGGGGTCTGGAGTCAGACTCCCTAGGTGCAAATACCAGTTGTGGTTTATGTCACTCTATGACTCTATGCCTCACTTTCTTCCTCTAAAAAATGGAGATAATAGAGAAACCTTCCCCTGAAACTTTGACTGTTTCAAATTCCACACTGAAATTACATACAGTATTTGTCTTTCTACATCTGCTGGCTTAGTTCAATTCATATAGTGACCTCCAGGTCCATCCATGTTGTCACAAATAGCAAGTTTGCCTTCCATTTTATGGTTGAATAATATTCTATTATATAAATACCACATTTTCTTTACCCATCTTCCACCAGTTGACACTTAGGTTGTTGGCCAGATTGTGGCTATTGTGAATAATGCGGCAGTGAGCATGGGGCTCCAGAGCTCTTAAAGATACTGATTTCACTTCATTTGGATGAACACTCAGAAGTAAAATGCTGACCCATACAGTAGTTCTACTTTTACATTTTTGAGGAACCTCCATACTGTTTTCCATAGTGGCTGTACCAATTTGCATTCCCACCAATAGCATATGAGGGTTTTTTTCTTCACACCTTTGCCAATACTCGTTACCTGTTTTGATAATGTCCATCCTAATAAGTGTGGGGTAATATCTCATTATGGTTTTGATTTGCATTTCTCTGATAATTTGGTGACTATAGTTAATAACATTGTGTTATAGATTTGAAATTTGCTAAGAGAGTAGATCATTGTTTTAATGTTTATTTATCTTTTGAGAGAGAGAGAGAGAGAGAGAGAGAGAGCATGGGAGGGACAGAGAGAGAGGGAGACACAGAATCCAAAGCAGGCTCCAGGCTCTGAACTGTCAGCACAGAGCCCGACGCAGGGCTCAAACCCATGAACCACGAGATCATGACCTGAGCTGAAGTCAGACACTTAACCTACTGACCTACCCAGGCACCCCCGTCTTGTGTGTGTGTGTGTGTGTGTGTGTGTGTGTGTGTGTGTGTGAAAGACCGAGAGCGAGCAGGAGAGAGGGGCAGAGGGAGAGGAGAAATAATCTTAAGCAGGCTCCACACTCATTGAGGAGCCTAACAGTAACATGGGGCTTGATTTCATGACCATGAGATCGTGACCTGAGCCAAAATCAAGACCGGCTGATCCACCCAGGCACCTCAAGAGAGTAGATCTTAACTATTTTCACCACACACAGGAAAAGTCAGCCATGGAAAGTGTGTTAATTAGCTTGATCATGTTAATCATTCTACAATGTATACATATATCAAATCATCATATTACTCACCTTAAAATATACCATTTTTTTTATTTGTCGTGTGTACCTCAGTAAAGCTGGGGTAACAAAAACGAGAAAAACCTGCTTCACTGAGTTGATGGGAGGATTAAATGTAAAGCATTTAGCACAGTGCCTGGCATGAATTTCAGCGTGCAAAGTGAATGTTAAATATTCAAAACAAACTTTAAAATGTGCATATTTGCTTGTAAATACAAAAGTTCTCTCTGGTGAATACAGAAAAGTGATGAGACTGGTTGCATGGGGGAGAGAAGCTAGGTGGCTAGGGAAAGGATGCAGGAGGGAGATATTTCACACTGTATGGTCTTTTATATCTTTGGAATTTTAAACCATGTAAATGTACCACACTTGTAATGAAGCGTTAAATAAATAAATAAAGTCAAAGTAAAAGACATTCTGCTTCACTTCAACCTTTCTATCTACAGCTTTAAAAAGCTTCTGCTTGAAGGTTTCTTATGGCATTTTTTAAAGATTTGGTGACAGTTCGTGGTTAACCCATCAACAAATGTTTATCAGGAACCTGGTAAGTCCCAGGCACATCGTGAGTAAGGCATGGTCCCTTCTCTCAAGAACAGGCACTCCACCTATAAAGATCACACGATTACACCAAGCAAAAGAGTTTAATTTAGAATTCAACTGTGAAGAACGCGCCCATGTCCTTCAACATTCAAGGATTACAGAGGACTCCCATGAAGAGAGCATTTTGCGGGGAGGGACTGTAGCTTCAGCAGAATATTGAATAAGAGGTAGATGGTGGTGCTGGTGGAAGGAGAGCATTTTCTAATGAGAAATAGGGAATCATGTGACAGAAGGCCAATGAAATGTAACTTTAAGTTACCAGGTGAAGCTTTCTCCAAAACGAGTTTTCTTGTTTAAAAATAAAAAAAAAATAATAACAAATAAGGAAAAGAAGAAAAAGCAGACAAAACATTAGGTTCTAGAAACTATTAGTCATCACCTTTTGCTCATCATCTCTCTTTTTTTCTGCCAGGGTCCATGCAAGATACCTGGAGGTGGAGCCACCATATTGCTACTCTTTGGACCAAGGACACACGCTATGGAGGGGGAGCTAGAAGCTTGAAGGACCCTCGTTCCTTTATTTCCTCGGGCAACTGCACCCTCTCTGGATTGCTTCTTTTCCAACATCTTGTCATATGAGAAAAGCAAAATCTTATTTCATTGCACCATTATAGCCTGGTCTGTTACATGCGGTGAAACACATTCCAAATTAATAGGGCTATATTTTTTTCATAAACGCTGCATCAAGAAACTTTGTTTTCCAAGTTCCTTATATATAGGGTTGCCAGATAAAATACAGGACACCTGGTTCCTTTTGAATTTCAGATAAACAGTGAATAACTTTTGTAGTGTAAGTCCATCTCATGTAATACTTTGAATGTACTTATAACTAAAAAAAATATGCATTGTTTATCTGAAATTCAAATGTAACTGAGCATCCTGTACTTGGGTTTGCAAAATATGGCAACTCTATTTACATGTCAGGCAAAAGCTGTTCGTGGCCAGGTCACTCCCATCTATGAAATAATCTTAGGCACACTGTGTATCCCAACTGCAAAGCAAATGGAAGTTCTTTTAGTAAGTGCAAGGGGAAGAATGAGTAGGTAATTAGCGGTGCCTGTCACAATAAAGAAATGGGATTTAGCTTTTGGTCCTCAGAAAGGAAAATGCAGTAAGGGGAAAATCATGTGCATTCCCCACTCCCCTTTTTACTTTATAATACTTTTGTTTATGTTTTTCTTATAAGAGAACATTAGTAGCTCTGTCATTTAACATAATCAGTTATTTTAGTCTATTTTCTACAGTCCCCCCATCATAGTGTCATCTGTTCTCTGTATTTGTAATCATAATGTAGATAAAATTTTGAGCCCTATTTTTTTCTTTATAATAATCTCAAAAACATTTATCATTTTATTGCTTTCTAAACATAATTTTTATTATTGCTAAATATTCCATTGGGACAATTTTTTAGACTTTACTTAAACTTTTCCCAATGTTTTATTTATTTTATTATTTTACATATTTTTGTTTTATTTTTAATATTAAAGTAATGATAAACATCTTTGTTGCAATTTTTATGGGCTGGAATTTTGAGTTATGTATAAAAAACCATGTATTAGATTTGGAATTACTCTGTCAAATAATAGGATTATTTTTAGTCTTGACATATATTTTTAGTTTTAATAGTCCCTGCTTCCAGGGTTAGCCTTTAGCAAAATTATGAAATTGGGTGACTTTAGATTGTCTTTGTTTCTGTAACCTTCTATTCTGCCGATCATTTATTTTTGGTGTATCCCAAATTCCTTCCCATTTTCAAGTGTCCAGTGATTTTCTGCTTCTTTCTCCCATTTATATCCTGCTTTCAAAAATGGATCTAATTTTAATAATTTATGTCACTTTAAAATTAAGTCAATACTTCTCAGCTCCCAGAGAATATTTGGAGAGGTAATGTACCTTAGTTACAGACTTAGTTTAAATATCAGGTTTGTCACTTACTTGCCATGTGAGTTGAAGGAGTACTTTACATTTCTGATCTGGTTTTCTCATCAGTAAAATGAAGATGTTAGCATGTCTTCAAGTCAGGGTGGTTATGAGGATAAAACAAGATAATTGTTTAAAAATTTTAGCATATTGGTAGGCCAATAGTAAGCACTTAATAGATTATAGATATTATTAGTCATAATTATCATTAGGAACTTTAACCTCATTTATAATCATGGAATGAAAACGTTATTTCCCTGGAGAGGAAATTCAGGAATTCACTTCAGTTTGAATATCATACAATGTCCTACTCCTAGTATTTCTTCAAAATATTTTGATAAATTTTCTTTCCTTACTATACATTAGAGAATCCTCTATAATGTCCTTGAAATTATATAATGTGACTACTCATCTACTACTCTGCAAAAGTGGCCACCATGCCAGACTAAAGTCCTTAAAACACCTTTACTCTCAAAAATATTGACATAACTTTAAATATTTAATATTACACAGAACACAATTTTTTTACACAAATATGTATTCAGATAAAGAAATGGTGACATTGCCAGGTCTGTTCTGAATCATTAAGACATCTATTTGAGGAAAATGTCAAAAAAAGTCTTAGGATGCATGCATCCATGAATTAATCAATATAAGCACTAAACACATTTTTTTTAACAGTGATGAATTAAAGAAAACATTGGTAGCAATTTCCTTGGGATATTAAAAATAATTACTCATGACAATTATAACCAACATACTCCATCCTTTTGTTAATTTTAAAAATGGGGACTCTGGCTTTACTCACATGCTTCTTCAAAACAAATAGTACAAACCAGTAGCATGTAGAAATTAAGTCAATTTCAGCAAACACTAATATTTCCCTCACCAACCTCACGGAGTTAAAGCATATCTCTAATCCAAGTCATCCTTTTTTGAAAAGACAGTAAGGCAAGAGTAAAAATGCAAAGCAAAGCAAATGCTACTAGCTTATATATTTAAAGGGCCAGGGGAAAAGGGGATGAGCAGAGGCTGAAGAAGAGAGCAAAGCTAGACAAAAACGAAAACATTTTTTTATGGTTGTGTCAGTATTTTCTACTACAGATATCCAATATCTGCGGGTCTATAACCTTGTTTTAATAATTCATCTGCAAAGTGGCAAAGAGGGTGGCATTGTGGGAATAAAAATTGTGTGCATGTTTTTATAGAAAGATTTAGAACTACTGAATTGAAAATCACTTAGCTATTTCAGTTACAAAAGTCAGAACAAAATAAAATTCATGCTTGTGTTCAAAACTTCTGAATAGCTTGTTGTTATATGAATCTTTATAAAGAGAGAAAAATTATGCATGGCATAAAAGATTAATATTTGTTATTTCCTTTTACTATCTCCTTTGTTTTATAGTGTCACCTATTGGACAAATTCAATAAAGGACATTTAAATCAATTTTCTCTGCTGATTAAAAGCTTCTAGTAGATACGACTTCAGAGACATTGAAAGTCTGAAAACTGAATGCCACCCATAACACTGAGCTTTACTGATGTGGACCTCCACATCTACCTACTCTTGCTCAAGCCACTCCTCAGAAATAGGCATTCCTGACACTGATCTTATCCCTTCTTGCACATTACATTTTTTTCCCTTGGAAATTGCATTTACTTCATGATATCAGCTGCTATGATGAGTGGCACCATGTTTCTCAAACCTCGTTGGAATTTTTCCCAACAAGATGAATCCATTTTCTCATAGCAGTTTTGATATCCAGGTTAGAAGCCTTCATACTTTGTTAGAGTGCCAGTACATTTTCAGTGTCCTCTTGCCAACATCTGTGACCCTCTGCCTGGGCTTTATCTCAGCCCATACATTCAGGGGCTGGCTGGGAGTGCTGGCTTTCTAGAAATCTTCAGCCAATAGGAGATGGGAATCGGAAGACACTCCAGCTTCCCCAGCTTTCAAGAGGACTTAATGTCAGTCATGTTGAATACTGTCTTCCAGAGATCCCTCTCAGGATCGAGCCACAGTTGTCACAGAGTTGCTTGCTTGTTCATACACCTCTTATTGGCTTTCTTCCTTCCTGTTCTCACTTTCTCATTCTTCTACTGGCATTTCTGGGGAATGGTTTCCCAAATAAATGACTTTCTCTTAAATCTTTGTCACAACATCTGCTTCTTGGAAATCCCACACTAAGATAGTTACTATCAGAAGTGGTCCTAGGAAGCAGAATCTCAGGGTGGGATGCTGGAATTAGATCACTTGCTGGTGAAATGGTAACAAATATCCATTGGTGGTGGTGAAAGGGGTATTGTTGATGACTCTTGGCCTATTGTAACATCATGATTACTAAAACTTGCACATATGGTGAGCTGAGATGGCATCTAGGTACAACAGCTCGAATACCCTAGCGATGGGGAGAGGGGGAAGGCAGTTATAAAGACTGTAGATTTGGATTACTGTTGTTAGCTATGACTGGAACCCTGAAGAAATAAAATTGCAAGCTGAGGTCAGCCAACTATCAACTGGAGGCATAGTGTGAAAACCAGAATGTTACTAGGCAGCTTAATAGGAGATTCTCATACCCTAGGGCCAGAGAGCAGAATGTGCTGAGAATCACTACCAAGATTTTGTTGTAAAAGTGGCAGAGTTACAAAGGAGTGTCAATATATGTCACCAGCAAATCTTCTCTGCTAAAGGTAAGCCCTTAAAAGGAAAAAGTAGAACCCTAGCAAGTGGGATGAGAGCACTTGAGAATAAGCACTTCAAAAAACTTGAGCCCATGTACTTGCTCTCTCCTACCCTCCTTGCATCTACCAATAAGTATGGTGGAGTCTCAGCAAGGCCCAAACTAGAGAGTTCTGTTTCTGCTACACCAGGCAGATATGTTCCAGTAGGAAATGGGAAAACATGCCTGGGAAAGGATCTTGTGGCTGCCAGACAGGTGTGAGCATCACTAAACTTAAGCCTTGATGGAAGAAAATTTATTGAGGAACTCTCCTAAATCAGAATTCAACGTCCTGGCAAGGACAGAGGAGCCAATTCTGAAACCCAGGTGAGATAGTTCTTTGAAGCTTGGAAACAATAGCCTATAGGAAACAGGTGAGGTTACTGGAAATACCTTGGCAGAATAGTAAAAGTGTCATCAAAAGGCTTAGAATAGTGAGCATTATGGAAAGCCAGAGAATTCTCTACTGTACCATGTTTCCCAAGAAGGTACCTAAAAATTATATAAGCAAGTAGTCCAAACTCCCTGTCACCTACTTCTGTGCTGGCATTTCTCCCATGACCTCATAGGGTACTCTCAGTGATGAACTGATAAAGGAGGAAGAATGTGTGGATATGTTAGTATAAGCTGGAATGAACTGCTGCCACATCAAAGACCCACTGAAGGGTTGCCTTAAATGAGAGAGGTGACGATGAAATTGTTTCAGAGCTTTGGGCAATACGTCTGCTCACCAACTTGTGTGGAGGGATACGAAGCCTCAGATAAGACTCTGAGAAGTCCTTGGCAGTGGTAAAAGGTTTGGTTGGTTGACAAAGGCAATCTCGGAAGGAGAAAGATGAGAAGAATAGAGACAAAGAAGGTCAACGAAAAGGCATGCATATATATCTATGGAAGTGGGCATACACAAGGTGTGTGAATCTTTCATTTACATGTCAATGCTTATCAGATAGCATTCACTGCAGAAAAGACCCTGGACTATCAGGTAAACAGGGTTATTGTCCAGTGGATATCAGCCAGGCTCTACCCTTAGCTCCCTAGTGGTTTTACCATCACATAAAGACCTTTGATAGAGAGGAAGGCTGCATATGGATGCAGGAACATGGGCCTTTCTCATCCAAGCTGAATTTAGCTGTTGCTGCTTCTAAACATCCATCCTGTCAGCAGGCAAAGAACAATGATGAATGCTCCATGTGGTTCCTTGAAGGAGTACAACTAGCCACTTGGTGACAAGCAGTTTACCTTGGTCCACAATATTAGTTTTTTAATGCCTGCTGTTACAAATTACCACAAACTCAGTGGCTTACAACAACAAAGATTTTATTCTCTCGCAGTTCTGGAGGCCAGAAGTCTGAAATCACTGAGCCAAATGCAAGGTGTTGGCAGAGCAATGCTCTCTCTGGAGACTTTCGGGGGAAATCCTTCCAGCTTCTGGTGGCTGCTGGCATTCCTCAGTTTGTGGCACATCAGTCGAATCTGCCTTCACAGTCACGCTGCCTTTTCTGTGTGTCAAACATTCTTTCTCCTCTCTCTGATCACATGTGATTGCATTTAGAACCAACTGAGATAATTCAGGACAATTCTCCATGTCAAGATCCTTAACTTAGTCACATCCACAAAGACTTTTCCCCATATGATGTAACATTTAATTTCCAGGGATTAGGACCTGATATACACAGTGACCTTTATTCAGCCCACTATAACCCTCCCACTCAAGATGAGGCAGAAATCCATTCTTACTGGGGGTGATAAGGTTTTATCTTTCTTCTCTGCAGTGGTATGGTCAACACTAATTTCTGAAGGCTCACAGAGTATCTGATCTACGATTAGAGAGAGTGCCACATAACACAGCCTCAGACTCTGGGATCCATCTTCTGGTGAAATTGGGAGGTCTGTGCAAAGGTCCATGTGATTCCCTGGTCCTGCCATCTACCTTATTACTGGGTCAATTTTCATGTTGAAATGCTAAAAGTGGAGCTTAGGGATAATAGCCTGTAAGTATGGGACACTGCTTCAGTTTCAAGAAATGTGTGAATCTATAGCCCTTATACATGGTACTGTATTTTCCATAGGTAGAATATACAGATTTAGTAACAAAAAAGTGAAAGTAGGAGTTAAGTTTCTCATTATTACTCCCAGGGACCCGTTAGGGAATTTGGGCTTCCCATTCCTCCAAATTTAGGTTGAGTGAACTAGAAATCATACTTCTGGGGTGTAGGTATCAAATCTACCAGGGGACATAGTAAAGTCCACTAAAATTAAAGTCAAAGATACTGACTGACAATTTCAGTTCTTCATGCCAGTAAATCCTCAGGAAAGAGAAGATTTACTATATGGCCAGAAGTGATTGACCCTGAAGAGCATGAACAGAGAGAGTTGTTGCTACATAATGAAAACAGAGAGGAGTTTTCGTAGAACTCAGGAGACTCATAGGGTGCCTGTTGATGTTTCCCTGCCTGGTGATAAACATGAATAGACAGTTGCCTAAACAATGGCCTAAAAAGGACAAGGTAACCAGGACCCCAGATTCTACAGGGCAAGAAATGTAGACCAGTACTTGTGCTGGTCAGTGTAATGTGAATCCGGAATGTTGATAGAGGAAGGAAATGATAAATCTAATTCTTGCTTCAAGATCAACTATAACAGTGTGATGCTCCTATTGAAAAACTTTACTTTTAAATTTTTAAAAGAAATAATGACTGACCACCATCTTGAAGAAGCAGTGCTAGGATAGAATAAACTGAATGTGGGCACAAGTGGATCCAAGTGGTGCAAGGGGTGTATAATAACAGACTCTCAGTGCCCCACTCGTATCCCCTTGGCAAAGAGTGTTTGTTTGAACATTATGTTCCATATCAAAGGTATGAGAAACATTATTCCATGGTTAAATACACAAATGACAAGGTGCTTGATAGTATAACAGATACTCAGTAAATGTTTGCTGAATTAATAAATGGATACATGGATGCATTTTTATATAGATGACTTCCATGGTAATCAGAATTATAAAATGGCTTTCCACATCTCTGCTCCCTTTTGTCATGTTACTCCTCTGATTATGTTAGGTTACATGTCAAAAGGAATTTTGTAGATATGATAAAGGTTATTAATGAGTTGACCTTAAAATACAGAGAGTATCTGGGTGGGCATAACTAGGGATCTACTCTAGTCCTTTGAAAGCAGAGTTTTCTGCAGTTGACAGCAGTAAAAAAGTCAGAGAGATTGAAATTGTGAGAGGGATTCATGTGAGGGTGGTTCTCTGTTACTGGCTTTGGGATGGAGGTGCCACAGGGCAAGGGCCGAGAGTGGCCTTTGGTTGCTGAGAGCAACTCCCAGCCAACAGCCAACAAGAAAACAGGAACTTAAGTCTCATAACCTCAAGGGTTTGTGTTCTGCCAAGAGTACAAATGAGGCTGGATGCAGATTCTTACCCAGAACCTCCAGAAAAGAGCCCAGCTTTGATTTCGGCCTTCTGAGACCTCCTGCAGAAAAGTCTACCTAGACTTCTGATGTTCAGAACTGTGAAGTAATATGTTTGTGTTATTTCAAGCCACTAAGTTTACAGTAATTTCTTAGGCAGCAATAGAAAACTAATGAGACATCCAAACCTATAAGCCTAGCCCAGACCTAGGTTCAGGCTTTAGTCTTGAAAGTAGCTCAGAGTGCCAGACTTCTTGAGAATATTTTAATGTCATATACAATTCAATATGCATAAAGCAGAATCTATCATAGTCTGTGAAATACTAACTCATCCAGGGATCTAGTCGTCGGGGAATTCCTAAGTGACCCCATGCTTTTTTCAGCAAGTATGGCTCAAAACCTCTGAGTTTTCACCCAATTTCAGGTGGCTTTTGTAACTTACTGTAGTATTGTCAAACTCTAGTCTCCTATCTATCACATTCCACATTTTTGCTACATACTCAAATTAACTGCGTTGCTATCTCCTTAATATTTTTCTGTAAATCAACACTCATTCTTTTATTTAATTAAAATGATTATAAAAGTTAAGGACATATCACTACCTATAATGGTAAACTAGTATCACTGACCATAAATATAGGGTGACTATAAAAATAAATACAATGAAAATAAACTTTTAAATTTCAGCTAGATACTGCTGGCTGCTGAAGTCTCTGAACATAAGGCCTGCTCACTCTTTGTTTAAAAAAGGAGATTAGCAAATGTTAGAGAGGTGTTAAGTCAAAATAGCTCAAATAGCTCAAATTGAGAATTTCTTCTTGACATAATTAGAGGGATTGAAAGAGATTTAAATGGAAATAGCATTTTTCCTATGTGATAGTTATATTCTTTAATGCCTTTTCCACTGCAATTTAAATTACCTTAAGTACCACCTCAAAGCTTGTTGGATACCTTGTGGTGAGTGTCCCATATTTTTCAAAACATTCTTACAGTGGTTAAAAATTAGCTTTCCATCAAAGAAAACTGTATAACATTGGACATGCACTAAGTAAATGTTCAGGACATGTCATTGCTATTATCATCAATCATCATCATCATCATCATCGTCATCATCATTGCCTCCACCTTTTGCCATATTCTTTACGCCAAGTCAATTTAACTCTCTATAGAACATGTCAGTGGTTTCTCTTACAACTATTGCTTCCCCTCATTTACTTTCCGAAGCTCATTTTGGATGATCATTTATTCTTTCCTAACCTATACTGTTGCTAATAATCTTCCACATTACCACTAGCTATCCTTCCAAAACTCATACTTGATTACTTCCATCTTCTAAATGATATAATATCAGAGTGTTACATTAGGTATATCATGATCCATTGAGTAAGGTAGACTTCTGTATCACCCCCACTCACTCCCCAGCATATCAGCTCATTTAAGTCTCCTTTCGACCATTGATTACCATGTGCAAATTTTCTTATTTATTTTTTGGTGGTTTTGTTTAAAGTCACTCTCATTCAGCTAGAACATAAGCTCAGAGAGTGCTATGACCCGGTTTGTCTTGGCGGTCAACTTATCTGCAGCATCTACAACAGTGCATGTCACTTATTAGGTTCTCAGTGACCTTGGACAAGTTACCAGATTTAACATCTCTAACCTTGGTTTCATAATCTGCTAAATAGAGATAATAATGCTCACCCTAACAGGGTGGTTGTGAGGAAGGGATAAGAGAACTTATGTAAAAGTTCTGGTATGTCAATAGAAGATATTATTAGCATATCTTCCTGTTGTTTTTAGAAAACAGTCAATCTTAGACTAGTATCCAAAGACTTCCAGATTTGTGTCACCAAATTTTAATTCTTAAATCATTTTTTAGCATTAACCTAACATTCCAGCTCTTATTGTAAAGTTTATTTATTGTTCGTCTGAGGATAAGTTTTGGGTATACAAAATAAAAAGACATCGTTCCTGCCCTCATAGAGATGTAAAGTAGACACAAAGGAAAACGTATTGTGTGATTATAACCAGAATGAAATAATTCACAGCATGGGCTGCAAATATTAGAGAAATAGTGTCCAGAGCTACCTGGCTAGGAATGGACATGGGGTGGGGGAAACAGAAGGAAAGGACCAAAATGAATAAGCCATGACTCCTGATTTCTATAACTTTCCTGCCTCTGTTCCATAACAGAACTGTACTGCCCTCTGGGATGCCTTTGCATCCAACTTAAATGTCATGGAATTTCCTAGAGGCTCCCTATCAGAATTTATGCTAACTTTTCCTTTACTTCTCTACTCTTTCGTTCATACCTCTTTGATGTGATGCACTCCTCCCAGATTCCATGTTGCCATATTCAATTTTACATCTTTTGTCCACTTCACAAGATTACAAGTCTCCAAAGCATGGTGAAAATTTTTTTGTTTGTTCATCTCTATAGACTTTGCGGTTATTCTGGATATTCTTTTGCTAAAACTAGATCTTTCTTTCTCTTGAGGTCTACAAGTCCCAAATTCATCCCTTTGGTTTATTGTAAACTCTCGATATTTTTGTCTATAAGTATGTATACTCTTATAAAGTAATATTTTATGAAAGTAGCCATACACAGCTCCTTTTATAATGTGTGAGAAAGAGGATTTCAAACATAGAACAAGTCAATAGGCACAACCCAGTGTAAACTCTAAACTGGTACTTGAGTTTAAATGAGACTGAATATGGGCAGAAGAATAAATGTGGGAGAAAACAGAAGTGAGTGAAAAATGGTTGTGGCAAACTTACCAGCTGTTATTTATAGTATGTGCCAAGTATAAATATGTCCTTGCAAAATTTGAAGAGATGAGTCGTCAGTTATTTCAAGACAAATTTCTGACTTGCTTTATATTATTTATGAATATTTTATGGAGACAGTCTTAAAAGTTCCATGTATAGAGGGAGATATATGTAAGAACACTATGATATGACCAGTGAGACTGGCCTAAAGAGTCAAAACTTGTGGTCACCAACTCTTTCTGGTTTCATATACCTAAGTTTCTCTAAAATAATATGGGAATAAATGTAGTTTATTTATAGTAATCACAGCATCTCATGGTTCAACACCAGCTTACCTGGTTAATTGCAGAGAGCTGTTGGTCTGTAGCTTTTCAAAGATAAGATCAAAGAAAAGGAATTTCTGCCCTAAATATACAGATTACAGCCACTGCACACATTTTATTTTGTGGATATTATTTGTTTGGTCCCTATTGGTGGCTGCACAAAATTATGTAATGTGGGAGTCACAGGAGGCATGAACTTCCAATAAAACCAATGGTGACCTTCTGCTGTATATATTCAATAATGTTTTTTATGTGTAAGGCATTGTGCTAGGGGCGAGGGTAAACACAAAGGAATACAGCCAAATCCTTCCATTCAAGAAGTTTATAGAAAAATAGAGAAGCTAATATAGAAAAGGGGAAAGTAGAAAAGTCATTACCTGACAGTGTGATGTGATATTCAAAAAGTGGATGTTCTCACTGTCTCCACAGGATCATATGGGAGGGAGTGCGTCCTTCAGTGTGTCGCAGTTGGGGAAAATTTCACTAAGGAGACAGCAAACTTAAATCTTAAATCATAAATAAAGGGGACCGCTTCAAAGAAAGGGGAAAGGGAAAGTCTTCCAAGCAGTAGAGGTCATATAATGAAATTCCATATGTTCTAGATACAGGGTTAGGCGCTAGAGGTGGAGACAAAGAAGATGATACAGTTTCAGAATTTAAGGTATTCACAGCTTTGATAAAGTTAGTGTTTATATATATATATATATATATATATATATATATATATAAACAATTCACCTGCACGATGGTAATAATAGCATAGTTGTCTTGTCTGGGCCTAGCAGCAGCTCTGAAGACAGAGTGGGCCAGGGAGCCCCATAGAATGGGGGTCTGGAAAGAGAAAATTTGCAGTCAAGGTTTTGGGACAGATAAGAGGTAAAGCCAGGGTCATATACACAGTTATCACTTAGTTTTGGTTTCCTCAGAAGCAGACCTGAACTAAGGGTCTGATTGCATGTAGTATATATCTGTTAGGTGTCCCCAGGAAACAGCAGAAGGGGCAGATGAAGCTGATAGAAAGGGAAACCAATAAAAGATATGTTGTCAAGTTAAGTTGGAGAATTCTGTGAACCAATGTCCAGTGAGCTTAGATGTTATCCCGTCTCAGGGGCAAGGGGTAGTTACTCCATCTGAGAGGTAGGAGAGCTAGAATATTTATATGCTAACTTTTATCAGTTATGCGTTGAGGATTCAGGATGTATGCTACTTCTCTAGAGTTTCTAGCCTACTGTTGTGAAGAAGTGGACTCTAGTAGCCAAGCAAGCCCTCAGGCAAGGAGATCCACCTGCTGGCAGTTGGAAGTCAGGCCTGGGTACACCTCAGTGGGAAGGCCTGACGGAATAGGCCAATGTGTGACAGTATAGGCTACCTACTAAATCAATGCCTCTTGTGGTCAGCACCATGGGTTTTTGTGTTTGTTTTTGTTTTACAAATTCTCATCTCTATTTCTAGCCCATTGCCCACCATACAGGATTCCAGTTGGTTGTTTCATGTAGGTTTTATTAACAATAAAGGCCATTAGTGGTTATCCAAATGAGTCATTTTTACAGAAATCATGTTTCTGGAATGTTTGAACTGCTACTTAGTGGTTGAGTAAGGCTTAGAACCCAGGTCTCCTGATTGACAGCCCCAAACACCATTACTTTAGCCGAATTCATCCTCTTCCTCAACCCCGCGAAGGAATCAGGCACAGAATTGTTAACAGAGTAATTGATAATACTATTTGAAATACTTGAAGAGGATAATCAGACTCACCAACTTTTATATCTGTTGCTGTATAGTGTCCACAGAGTAGGAAAAAAGGATTTATTGGACTAACTTTAAGTTATATAGAAAAGATATACATAACTGTATCTCATTTGATGCAGTAAACATTAATCAGATTTTAGTAAAAACAAATCTTCTTAAAATGTACCAAGCAAGCATATTATTTATGGAAGCCACTGGTGAAATCATTTTCTGGACTTTTTAATACTTATCTAATTTATGTATTCCAAGGGATTTTTAAAATTATTATTCTTGTGTGTTTGGTGTTTTTAAAATTTATTTATGGATATTAGTCTTTCTTAGAGCAAAGCCCAGCTAGTTTTTAAGTATATTAACATTGATACATTATAGTTACAAGTTTTACATTGATTATTAAACCTAAACAGAACGATAAAATACCTCACCCCTCATGAGAAAAATAATTGTGTTAACCTTATATTTTATTCCTATATTCTTTGTGAACTGTCGTTAAATATTAAATTACATTCTAAAACATAATCTTTAGTGACATTTCTGTTTTGCATTGATTTAGAAGTTTATGATTCCCCTGACCACTGGAAACTATAATTGTCTTTAAAATTCTCTTTGTTGAGGGGATGCCATGAGTTTTGAGCTGGATTGTCATTACTGAAAGTTTGGCAAAGGGAAGTATTGGAGTAAATATTGAAGTTGTTGCAGCTTTCTGTAGTTTCACAAGTCTGCAAGTCTGAAATGCAAGAAGGTATGAATCATAAGGTTAGTGTCTTCCAGTAATTTATATATCAGTGTTAAATGGATCAATCTCATCTTGATAAGATCAGCTCATGGGAGGAGAATTTTGATTGAGGAGGTGGGTGACTTTGGAACAAGAACATGTTAGAGCTTAGGGCAGACCTGGGCAGAATGTTAAAATGAGGTGGTAAATTATAGTTACAGTAGCGGCAAGATAATGTGTCCCTAAAAGATGAAAGATGATGATGCTGATAATAGTATGAGCTGTATTTGTTCAATGCTTACACAGTGACTGATATGTTTCGAAGCACTTTATAGGAATTAGCTCATTTAATCCCCCAATAACCTATGAGGTGGATACTATCAGTAGCACCATTTTACAGATGAGGAAACTGAGTATTACGTGTGACCAAATTCCATTTGGTCATACTCCACTTTAAGCTATTTAGGGTAGATGGTTGTGGCTGCCATTAGCTAAGGGGGGTGCTGAAGGCAAGAGGCCATTCCCCCACCACGTCACTATCAGGATATTTACTATAAAATCATGTTTGATACTTGCACACTGAAATTCACTGCAGCATATATACAATAGTCAAAAGGTAGAAACAACCCAAGTGTCCATCAACAGATGAATGGCCAAGTGAACTGTGCTATATAAAAACAATGGAACATTATTTAGCCATAAAAAGAAATGGGATTCTGATGCATGCTACAACAAGGATAAACCTTGAAAAGAGTATGCTAAGTGGAATAAAACATAGAGGACAAATATAGTATGATTCAATTTATATGAGGTACCTAGAAGACAAAATTCATATAGACAGAAAGTAGAATAGAAGGTACCAAGGAATGGAGAAGGAGAAATGAGGAGTTATTATTTAATGGGTATAGTTTCTGTTTGGGGTGATGAAAAAATTCCGGAAATAGATAGTGGTGATGGTTGCACAACAACGTGAATATGTTAAATGCCACTGAATTGTACAATTAAAAATGTTAAGTTTTATGTTTTGTATATTTTACCACAATACTTTTTTTTTTTTTACAAAGCAAGTTTGAAGATGAATTGATGAATTCAAGAGACATCAAACATTTGCAAGCAAATACTTCTTAGTCAGCAGGCACAAAAATAGTTCAGACAAGCTGTCCTGTAAACTCCATTAACTCTCAAATCTCAGTCCTTTTGGGCGTTCCTACCACATCTTACATGTAAACTTCACAGGAGGAAGGCACAGCAATCTAGAGAGACGGTTCCAATAAATTTACGGTCAGCATCAGGAATAGAAAATGTTATCCATTACTAGTTGGAGGGAGGACAATTTTAGCATCAAGCTTTGGGAACATTCCAAAAGCCCTAGACCTTGTTTGATTTTTCTATCCCTTTGACGCAAGGATGGGGAAGGCCTCTCAAGAGTTTAGCCCATCTACATAACCTGGATATTAAATTGCATTCTATGCCAGGCAGTTTTCTGGCAAAAAAACCCCTCCAAAACAGATGGCATAGTCAAATTTGGTGGTTGGGAAAAGTTTAAGAAAATGGCTATTGTTCAATATAAGAGAAAAGCCAGTAGAATATAAAGTTTTAATATTCAAAGTTCATAGAATGTTTGTATCCCTCAATATACTTTCTGTGCAACATTTACATATGAGAAGTTTATATTTACATTCATTCAGCTCAATGTAACATAAAAAAACCTCATAGTGTGGGGGCATCTGGGTAGCTCAGGTGGTTAAACACCTGGCTCATGATTTTGTCTCAGGTCATGATCTTAAGGTTTTGTGAGATAGAGCCCCACGTTGGGCTCTGCACTGATAGCCCAGAGTCTGCTTGTGATTCTCTCTGCCCCTCCCCTGCTCACGCTCTTATGCTCTCTCTCTCAAAATAAATAAACATATAAAATAACTCATGGTGTGAAGGAAAAGTTTCAAGTTGTATTCCAAGTACAATTTGTAGAATCTTATAATCTCACGTAGATGTTGAAATGCACACTGAGTGTCAACAAATTGGATGTGTGGGACTCAGGGATTAAATAGGCTTTGTGTGTTGACCAGCCCATCAATTTTTGATCCAACTGAATTATATATGAAATTTGAAAATAAACCCGTTTGTAAGTAAGATGTTACTATTGATCCTGGTGCTTCACCTCTTTTTCAGAAGTTCAGGGTTCTTACCACTTTTGGACTTAAGGGAAGCGTTGTTAGCAAAGGAAATTGGCATTCCTTTCTCCTGAAAGATTTTTCTCTTCTGTTTTGGTAGGAGTTAGGGGAAGGGGGGGAATGTCATTGCACCTAGAATCTCTTACCTAACTCTGATCTTTCCTCTACAGAGTCGCCTTTAAGCATGATGCTGTCAGCCTTTACTTTATAAAGATGTACTTCTCTAACATTTGGCTTTGTAAGTGTCGTTTAGTATTTTTCTTATGTGTATGTGTTCTGTTTCCCCAAGTGGACTGTTGGATCCTTGAGGGAATGTGCCTCTAATTTAGCATTCCCATACAGTTCTGCAGGCAGTTGGTTTTCAGTACGTGCTGGTGCACTGAACTCCAAGGTTTCAAATGTACAGGAAGCACACGTTTGTCGGTACCCTTCACCATAGCCAAAGAAAGAACGGAACTATTAGATTTCCAAGCAGGGTTTACAAGTGTTCCCCACCCATGCATCTAAGATCCTGAGCTTTCACTAAACAAAGTTAGAGGAAAAGATTTGTTCATGTTTGTCCCTGATCATTATTTTAGTTGGTTTTAGGACAGCTCATGGGCATCATGCTTGCCTTAGGGGCTGAGCACATGGAACACAAGGCAAAGTAAATTCTGGACACTATTTGGGGACGAATGCAAACTGGGAACTAAAGATAAAGTTATGGTGTTCAATATTTCTTCTCCTGTGAAACCTACTTTTTGTGTGATGAGGAAAAGAAGGAAGGATGTAGGAGTGGATGGAATACTATAGGTGCCAGAAAACTATGACCTATAGGCCAAATTCTGCTCATAGCCCGTTTTTGTAAGTAAACATTTTTTAAAAAGTTTATTTATTTTTGAGAGAGAGAGGAAGGGAGTGGCAGAGAGAGAGAGAGAATCCCAAGCAGGCTCTGAACTGTCAGCACAGAGCCTGTTACTGGGCTCCATCTCAGGAACCATGAGATCGTGACCTGAGCTGAAATCAGGAGTCAGATGCTTAACTGACTGAGCCACCCAGACTCTCCATGTTTTTTTAAGTAAACTTTTAATGGAACACAGCTACATCCATTCATTTACATATTGTCTATGGCTGCTTTGGAGCTGCAATGCTCAGTAGAGATCTGATAGCCCACAAAACCTCAAGTACTTATTATATGGTCTTTAACAGAAAAATTTTGCCAGAACCTAGAATTTTTTCCATGGATCCATGGAATTTTTTCTTAAATCTTTTTTGAGTGTTGCTTTAAAATAAATAAATTGGAGCACTTGGGTGGCCGGTCGGTTAGGCATCTGACTTCGGCTTAGGGCATGGTCTCATGATTCATGTTAGAGCCCCATGTCAGGCTCTGCAATGACAGTGTGGAGCCTACCTGGGATTCTCTCTCTCTTTCTCTGTCTCTCTGCCCCTCCCCTGCTCATTCCCGTTCTCTCTGTCTCTCTCAAGATAAATAAACAAACTTAAATAAATATATAATTGAGAATTAAAATGGCTGGCTTCTATCATGCTACAGTTGAGGACAATGCTTTTGAGTCCATGATTCCCTTTGTGCTATGATTTGAGGCACACACTTGTCCTCAAAGAACCATCTCTCTTCCTGCTAGAATTTGAGGAATTTGCCACTACAGACTTGCCCAGTTTAGGCAAGATATTTTGTTTTATTTTATTTTTTAAATTTTTATTTATTTATTTTGACAGAGAGTGAGAGTGACAGACAGTGCAAGTGGGGGAAGGGCAGAGGGAGAGAGAGAGAGATAGAGAATCCAAAGCTCTGATCTAATAGCACAGAGTGTGATGCAGAGCTTGATACCACGAACTGTGAGATCATGACCTGAGCCAACATCAAGAGGTGGACGCTCAATTGACTGAGCCACCCTAGGCAAAATATTTTAAAATGCAAATGTACTTGAGGGAAGATGGTCATAATTTATCATCAGCTCTTGTTTTCATGTGTGCATGTGTGTGTGTGTGTGTGAGAGAGAGAGAGAGAGAGAGAATAAATATTAATATCCTACTTCTCTTTCCTACAAAATAAGAAGGGAGAATAACAGAGTAATCAATGGAAGAGTCTAAGGTTGAGCTCAAAATATGGAGGAAACAGCAAAAAGGGAACAGAACTGATATTGCACATGCTATCTCACTGGACTTGACAACAATCCTGTGAGCATGTTAAGGTATAATTACCCTACCCTTAAAGAAAAGGATGCTGAATGTGAAAGCCAAGTGGATTGCCTAGGGTTAACAGTTCATAAATAGCAGCAATGGTCTTCTAATTCTCACTCTAAATTCTTAGGGTTTTTTTTTTCTATTATCCTCCATTGCCTCTTCAACATCCCTGCCCCTCCCCCTGAGTCCATCATGCTGGAAGTATAATTTCCTGTCTCCTAGAAATATAACTCTGCCTTGTGGAACTTAAAATCATTCTCACATGAATTTTTGCCATAACTTGGTCCCACCTACAATCCCTAATTAAAACTAAATACCCCAAATCCAAAGATATTTCTCAAATTCAGTCTACTAAGCTGATAGCCAGTAATAATCACTCCGTTTTATCAAAAGTGGTATAGGACATTATTCGGTGTTGAATTACAGGTGATACAAATCCTGAAGTAGAATCAGGCAAACCATTTTTTCATGTAACTAAGTCTCACAATTAAGAATGTATAATAATTAGTTTCAAATTGGGGTAAATCATCAAAGAAAGTTAGGTATCTTGGGAGTTATTTACATGTGAACAGATGCCTATGGAAATTAAATGGAGTGTGGAAATTTCATAGCATGCTCTAGTAGAAGAGATAAATTAATAAAATGATCACATCTCAAGTTATGTCTGGTATGAAATAGAATTTGTATATATTTTCAAAGATTCCGATCTTCAATAGTAGAAGCTAGGAGAAAGTTCAAAATAGTTATTTCGATAAATATGATCACAAAAAATACCAACACAAACAAATATATCTAGCTTTTGTAGCAAATACAGAGGATGTGATACACACACACACACACACATACACACACACACACGCAGAGGACAGAAGTCAGTAACAATAATTTCAAAATATACAAAAATGGTTCTTGCATGTACATTACTGTTAGTTCACCACCATGGGAGCTTCCTAGGTGTAATCTGAAACAGCTACTCTGCATGGAGGGCAGAAAGAGACCAGAGAAAGAGGCGGACTATTCCTGGTGGGTAGGCGGGGGGAAGGCAAATGGAAGCACATTCCAAAGATAGGGGAGGGAGGGAGGGAGGGAAGCACCTCTGATTGCCCAGGTCCAGCTCACATCAAAACGCAGTCGTGTCCTCTTGATGACCTCTCCCAACAGTTATCAATACGTTAGTGTTGAAACTGGAAGGCTGCTCCTCGGGACACTGAGCCCTGACTTTCAGGTAGGATCTCATGCACACACTCAGACAGATGGTTATCATAATGGTAGCAAACATCGGAGCCTACCAGACTTTGAATTTTACCTAGATCAATGAAATCTCAGTTTAAGCCTAATTCTCTGCTCCGTTTTCAGAGAATTGAGGTCAGGTAGAAAAAGCCACTTTCTTACACCCTTAGTACAGAACTGCCAGATAGTCTCTAGTTTTCCTTTTGAATGCCTTGGCATAGAAAGTGATATTTAATCCTATACCATTGTTTAACTTTGAAAAGCCCTAATTAAGCATTCATACTTCAGGTGTGGCTAATTAGCATCGGACCGGTCTCCTTAAAGTACGCTATCCTGTTTTGGCTTCAGTTGTCTCACATCAGAGCAGCACAAGAAGGTTTAATACTTCATATGTTAGCTACCAGAAATTATTTTGCATTGGTGAAATGAATGGTATTTCAATATGTGGACAGTGGTTAGAAAAAAATGAATATGAGCAGGTGAAACCCCCTGAGTGGCCATCTTCACCCAAGGTTCTATTAGCCAAGTGTGCTTCCTTTTACAAAGATTCTGTGGTGTCATTGCTAAAGTTAGCTGAACCTGCTCACTAAAATGTAGTTCACGTGCCTTGAGTGAATCTTTCATGCAAGACTTCTTGTCAAAGAGGTAGCTATTTCATGGACTTGTAACGATAGGCCGATAGGCCGATAGGCCGTGTTTGCTACTAAATGTTTGCTTGTTTGCCAGTATCTGGTTTGAGACTTTAATGGCAATGGGCCACCTGCAAGTGAGGCAAACTTATGTCAAAGAAGCATTGAGATCAGCCTTCCTCTTTTGCACAGACTTTAGACCTCACATATTGCCCAGAGGTTGATATAAACTTCATCAAAAAAAAAAAAAAAACCCGCACCATATTAACAATTTAGGGACGCCTGGGTGGCTCAGTCGGTTAAGCGTCTGACTTCGGCTCAGGTCCTGATATCGCGGTTTGTGGGTTCGAGCCCCGCGATGGGCTCTGTGCTGACCGCTCAGAGCCTGATGCCCGCTTAGGCTCCTCTGTCTCCCCCTCTCTCTACCCCTCCCCCTCTCGCCCTCCATCTCTCTTTCAAAAATAAATAAACATAAGAAAAAAGAATTTAAAAGAGAATAACATGAAATCATTTATTTTAAAAACATCCAGTGGTATATGGAGGCTGCTCATCACTGGCAAAATATCTAACAATTAAAAAAAAAAACAAACCAAAAACTACACATTAAATGGGCTTGAGTCTGTTTGCAACAAGGCCCCAATTAAATCTGATGTCTCCTATTTTTATAGCCTCTTAACTGGGGTCCTCACCTCTAGCTTCTGCACATTTTAATCCAGAATATTCTAACTAATAATGATCCCTGAATGTTAACTTATTTTCCTCAGATTCAAGGTCCTCATTAATTGGGGTGACTGTATTAATTTCCTGGGGCTGCTGTGACAAAGTTCCACAAACTGGGTGGCTTAAAACAACAGAAACTTATTCTCTCACAGTTCTGGACGTCCGAAATCAAGTTGTCAGCAGGGCTATGCTTTCTGTGAAACCCGTAGGGGAGAATCCTTCCTTGCCTCTTCTAGCTTCTGGTGTTTGCTGGCAATACTTGGCACCCCTTAGCTCGTATATGCACCACTCCCAGGCTCTGTTTCTGTCGTCACATGGCCATCTTCCTTCCGTGTCTGTGTGTCTCTGTGTCTTCACACGGTGTTTTCCTCTGTGTGTGTGTCTGTGACCAAATTTTCCGTTTTTCTAAGGACACAGTCATATTGGCCTAGGGCATTCTCTAATGACGTCATCTTAACTTCCTTCAGTACACTTACAAAGACTATTTCCAGCCAAGATCACATTCATAGGTACCAGCAGTTAGCCCTTTACCGTAGCTTTTTAGGGGTCAAAATTCAACCCAAACAGTGACCATATCATGGTCGATCCATGTCGCTCTTGAGGGGAAAAGGGATATGCTGTTAGTAAGTAGGCTGAGATAATATAGGTGTAAGCTGGCACTGTCCCAGGCACGCAGGGATGTATGTTCACCCTATAAGACATAAGACAACCTGGCTCATCTCTGCAGCTTGTAGTCTATACATTCCCTAACCACCAGTCTTATTATGCCCTAGACTATAGGTTGGCAAACATTTTCTACAAAGGGCCGGATAATAAATATTTTAGGCATTGAGGGCCATAAGGCCTTGTCTTCACTACCCCATTCTAGACAATATATAAGCAAGTAGATGTAGCTGTGTTCTAAAAAAATGTTATTTACAAAACCAGGCCCCAGGTGGATTTGGTCTGAGGGAATGATTCGACAATGATTATCCTAGACCATATAAGGGGGAGGGAAAAGAGAATGCTCTGTGAATTCCTGGGAGGGTTCTTTATATACTGGGGAGATTAACCTTTTCTTTGTGTCATGGGCTGAATTGTGTTCCCTCACAATTCATCTGTTGAAGTCCTGGTTCCCACTATCTCAGAATATGACTATTTAAAAATAGGGCACATTTAAAATTCATCCACTGATTTTTTTGGTGACGCAGAATTTTTTATTTTGATTATGTGAACTATAGCTATCATTTCTAACTGTTATTTTACACTTAGAAAATCTTTCAATGTATAGTCGCTCAATGAGGGGCTATCTCATGTTTCCTTTCGTTACTTATATGCTGTTGTATTTTGCACCTTTACATTTTGATCTGTTTGCAATTAACCCTTAAGTGAAGTACAAATAGTAGATGCGACTTTTTTTCACCAGATTGCTCTCCAGTTTTCTCAACACTGTTCTTTGAATATTTTATTTTTTTACAGTTGTTTTATGATGCCACTGTTCATATTCTAAAGTTCTATATGGATCATGTCTATTTCTATTTTTTTTATTTCATCCTCTCTTTTCCCATGGTAATATTACATAGTTTAAATTACCGAGTATTTTTGTTACATATCTGGTAGGGACAGTTCTCCCATATTGCTTTTCTGTTTTCAAGTTTTTCTATATATTCTTTTAATTTTAAAAGTTGTCTTATTCCCCACCCCCCAAATAATCCTACTGCATCTGCTTATTACTTGCCTAGTTTTAAAATGGTTTTTCTTGAACTTTCCAGATTGACTATTGTATCATCTGAAAATAGTAATAATTTTACCTCAATTTTACTTTCTCTTGTTTAATTGCCTTGGTGGATATCTCCCACAAAGTGTTAAAACGATGAGAGTTATCTCTGCCTTGATCCTGAATTTAATGTGAATGCCTTTAGTATTTCCTCACTGCTTAGCACAGTGGACTGAAACAGATAAAAGTTTTCATGTTAAGGACTTATTCATTATTACCTAGTCAACACGTCTTTCTTGAGCACCTAATGTATAGTAGTAGCTCCTGTTCAAGGTGTTAAAAATTCTTTAAAGAACAAAAAATGCAAAATTATATGCTCTTGTGATATTTGTATTCCAGTGGACTGTTGAGGTAGGGACGTATTCTCCTCTCCATCCCAGGCACAAATGAAGGCTTTATTTCCCAGTATCCCTGCAGTTAGGTGGGGTCACTAGCTGAATAACAGCTCATAGAATCTGAGCAGAAGTGACATGTGTCACTTGCAAACCCTACCACCCTGTCTCTCGTTGCTAATTAGAAGTCCAGACAGAGGGGATCTAGTAAGGAATTCCAAGGATGCCCTGGGGGAAAGTAATCTCACAAGGAAAGGATGCCCGGATGCTTGATCAGCACTTGCAGGTGCGAAGTAAAATTAAACTCATAGAAATCGATGGCTTTTATACGATGTATGAAAACAACAATCAATTAAAAATGTAATGGAAGAAAAGATCTCATCTACAATAGTGTCAAAAAAGAAAAATGACCTGAGAATTGAACCTAATAAAAAATGTTCAAGAGCAATGTGAGAAAGTAACCTTAAGGTGCACTTGAAGGACATAAGAGTGTATATGAACAAATAGAAAGACTCACCATGTACTTAGACTTAAAAAAAAACCTCATAGGATGTCATTCCACTCTGAAAAGATGTGTGCATATGGTAGGATGGCCAACTTGTCCTGATTTGCTCAGGAGTTTCCTGGTGTTAGCACTCAAAGTCTCACATTTTCAGGAAACTCATCAGTTCTAGGCAAACTGGGAGGATAGGTCACCCTAGCCCAAGGTTGTAGCATTCTTTGTAAGAGAAAAAGACCAAGATCACTTAGAAGTCCATCAAATATGCGCTTTTTGAATAAACATGGAACATCTATACAATGGAGTGTTCTATAGCAGGTTGAAGAGGTGGAGCAAAAGGGAAAAAAACAAATATGATTGTTCTACAAGGAGACTGCAGTGCAAACGGGGCCTCTCTGAATGTGCCACATTTTATAACTTTGATTTAGGAACTATTTAAATAAAAATATACTATATATATAGTATATATACATATATATACTACATATACATATATACATATGTATGTGTGTATATATATATGGGGGAGAGAGAGAGAGAGAGAGAGAGAGAGAGAGAAAGAAGAAACTGAAACAGATAACCTGTGTATCAAGTTGGTGGCATAACCACAGAGAGGAATCATTTCAAGTAGCTTTGAAACATAGCATTTTGAGTGAATATTTCCCCTTGTGGGATACATCCCAAAGTCAAAAAAGAATGTTAAAGACATCTTAAATTTTATTTAGTGCACTTATTGTTATTTTGCAATCATATAAACACACCTAACTACACACAAATATGTATGTATATATGCACATACATAAACACAGTTGAACCGTATGAAATTGCTACTATTCTGTAGCTACAGATCTATATAAATGTTGCTTTAAGATATATATAGAGAGAGAGGAAGGAGAAGGCACCTCTGCAGATAGGTCACATAAGATGAGGGCTGAGAACTGACCATTGGTTTTGGAGATCCTGGAGGTCCCTGGTGAACTTGACAAGTAGGTTTTTATTGGAGTGGTAGAGGTACAAAATCAAAAGATTTTGAGAGAAAATTGGAGGAGAGACAAGTACAGTAGGCATAGGCAACTTTTTGGGAGAAGTTTTGCTGCCAAAGTCAGCACAGAAATGAGGTAGAGGCTATTCTGGGAGAGAGGATCAGGAAACATTTTTAGAAGATGAGAGATAATACAGCATGTGTGTATGCTGATCAGAATGATCCAGTAAAGACCGGGAAAGTGATGATGTAGGCTAGATTGAAGGTAATTTCTGGAAAAAAAAATGTTTGTGAGCAGGTGACAGGTATGAGAGAAATTGGCCATTTCTGACAGATATGTGACTCCAATGAGAGCAATGTATGTTTGACTTCCCATTGACCTGGCCAAAAGACGCTTAGAACTGTCCTCCAGTCTGAGGCCCTTGCTAGTCAATTCTTGCTCCTCCTCTTTCCACCTTCCGAGGTGTCCTATCTGTCTTGAGGTCTGAAGCCTCTCTCTGTCTTTTCTTGCTCCATCACACTGTATCTGTCACGGGCAGTTCTCCAATACATCATATGCACTTCAAATCTTGTTTGCCCGTCTGCTTCTTAGAGAACCCAGGTCGGAGATTCTTTCACCCTGTGGGAGAATCTCCAATAGCACTTTATGAAATAACCATTGGGTAAAAATTTCCCTAATTCCTCTGTGGAAATCCAACATTTCATATGCTTGCTTGCTTTTAGTTTGGTAATTCACATTTCCTAGAAAAGCATCTATTTCATTCCAAGTTTTGAATTTATGTGTAGTTGAACAAAAAAATAAGCTTTTATGATTCTTTTAATTTCCTTGCTTGTATCATATTTTGTTTATTTGTGCTTTTCCCACTTTTCTTGATTTGGCTAATTCAGAGTTTAACTATGTCATTCTTACTAAAGAGAGAGTTCTGAATTAATAACGCTATTGACATCTGCTCTTTATTATTTTCTTCTTAACCTCATTATTTCTTTCTTTTGTTTGTTTTGATTCCTTTATCATGTTTTAGGCAAAATAAATCAAATATTTAAATTATTTCTTCTTTCAAGTTACATCTTATAAATTTTGATACATAATTTTTAATAACTATTTTCTAGGGGCGCCTGGGTGGCTCAGTCGGTTAAGCGTCGGACTTCGGCTCAGGTCATGATCTCACGGTCCGTGGGTTCGAGCCCCACATCAGGCTCTGTGCTGATGGTTCAGAGCCTGGAGCCTGCTTTGGATTCTGTGTCTCCCTCTCTCTCTGACCCTCCCCTGTTAGTGCTGTCTCTCTCTGTCTCAAAAATAAACATTAAAAGATTTTTTAAAAAATAACTATTTTCTGGATATTCTGCAATTTTGGTTTCTATTCCCTCTTTGACTCAACTGGTATAGGAAAGCCTTTAAAGTTTTAGTAGAAAGGCACCTGGGTGGCTCCGTTGGTTAAGCATCCAACTTCTGCTCAGGTCATGATCTCACCGTTCATGAGTTCGAGCCCCACGACGGGCTCTGTGTTGACAGCTCAGAGCCTGGAGCCCGCTTCAGATTCTGTATCTCCCTCTCTCTCTGCTCCTCCCTTGCTTTCACTCTGTCTGTATCTCTCTCAAAAATAAAAATGAACATTAAAAATTTTTAAAAAGTTTTCATAGATAAGAACATTTTCTTTCTTGGTCTTGTTATTGATGTTTAGTTGTATTCTCATTAGAGAATCGTATATTATTTGTTCTATTTCTACATTTTGCAGTTTGTTGAGATTTCTTTGAGGCTAAAATATTGTTGTTTTTTAAAAAATGCTTATTTATTTATTTTGAGAGATAGAGAGCACTTGCATGCATGTATTCTCTTCTTTAGTACTATAATATTTAGTTTACTTTATGTATTTTATTAAATATTCTGTTTTGTTATGCTATCCTTAGAGATATTTTGGTCTTCTTGATCTGTTGTGGCCTGAGAGAGGTGAATCAATATCTCCCACCACCAGTGTTTTTCTTTCTCTTTTTTTCTTTTATGATTTATAGTATTTGTATTATGAATGTTTTTGCTATGTTATCTGATGCATAGATATTCACGAGTATTACACCTTCACTATAAATTTTACCATTTACAGTTTTAAAATTCCTTTCTTTGTCTTCTTTAAAACTTATGACCTGAATTCCACTTAAGCTGATATATTAAGACTAGTATACTGATTCCTTTTTTGTTTCCATTTATTTATCTAACTTTGCCATCCATTTATTAGTTAATTTTGTGGAGCCTCAGCCTTGAACAAAATTGATTAAACATAATTATTGGTTTATGTTGCATTATCATCACTTGTTCATATTTGGCTTTCATTTTTGTTTGTTTATTACACAATGAACATCCAAGAACCCACCACCCAACCCAAGAAGAGAACTGTAAAATTAGCTGACTATTCATAAGTTCTTTCTCTATTGCATTTCCAAGCTTCCACCACTCCCCTCTACCTTCAAGTATCCACTATCCTGAATTTGGTGTTTATCACACTCTTTAAGCACAATATTTTAAATATTTATTATTTGGTTTTGATAATTTTTGAACTTTTTAAAAGGAGTATTATGCTACTTGAGGTTGTGGGTACAGGGAGACCTGAACAAATTGTGAACCACTGTTAACATTCTACCATAGGTAGGTCACCTGGGATGTGAACATATGCTTCACTAATGGTATTGTGTTTGAGTAATGAATTTACAGTCAGCCTAAATTATTTAAGCTCTTTCATGTTATAAGATGCAAAAACTCACTCAGGTAAGTTGTTATTGGAATTTTAGTATAAAATTTTGGGACAAAAAAGACTAAGTAGTGACAGCATCTGCTTAGAAGCACCGGTAAATAATTGAAAGTTAGTTCTGGGTAAGACAAATCACTAGTAAGTAGATTGTTATATTCCCTCTCTAGTTCTCGAACACTTTTGTGACTTAGCTGTTGTTTCCTTGTTCCTGTCTATCAACTGGTTATAGTTTGGAGTGATATTTCGATGAGCTCCAATATTCACCAGGTTACAGCAAGGACTAATATTAGGTACGGCCTTTGTATCTTGTAACCCTTGGCTATTGGTAAATTTATAGGTGGCTATTACTAAGTCAGATTCTCATCACTAATTCAGATCAGCCTCGAGGGCTATTTGAATAGATAGTCTTGTGGGTGGAATGAGATTTGGATGACATTAACCAGGATTAATTTTCTTCTCTACTCTTCCCCTAAGTCTCCCACGTTCGTTTGATACCATTGAGTCTATTGAGTTTAGTAAGACGTTTAATTATTTGCCCCAGGTAAGGTAGGGCACAAAAGAGTTCAGAAACAAAAGAATCAATTGAGTTTTAAAAACTCTTTAATACATGTGGGGTTTTAAAGGTACAGGCTCTTGATTTTCAAGACTGTTAGTTTTTTGAGCAACAGAGAAGAGAATTTTTGTTGTTGTTGTTGTTGTTGTTGTTGTTGTTGTTTTGCTTTGTTTTAAATCCATAAGCTTGGCACCAGAGAACAAAAGTGAAGAGCCTAAATAAAACAAGGATTTAATTCTACCTTAGCATTGTGGATGAGAGCAAAGATGAAGAGCTAGGCTACTTCATCCTCAGGAAGAAGACTGGGATCCAGGGGCAGAAAGATTAGAGTGAGGGTATAAATGTTTTGAGGGCACATTAGTGGGGCACTTAAAAGAAGACAAAGCTGGCATTTGCAGACTGCCTGTCTAATTCTAGTTCCCTCCTCACGATCACACACAAACATCTGGTTGGTCCCAGGAGACCATCCTCCCTTTGATGATCTAGGAACCATTAAACATCCAGGAACATTTTGGTAGGGGGCTTGGAACATTCAGAGGAGCCCTTCTCCCATCTGTACTGGGAAGGACTGAGGGAAAGAGGACTGTGCTTTCCTGAAATGAACAGTAGAGTGGTAAAGCTCTATATCAAAAGAAATCAAGAGTGAATTTGTATGGGACATGTTTTGGAATATTGCAGATGCCTTTGCAAAAACCAGAGCCACCCCACATAACCCTTAGCATTATATTTATGCCTGCGGATACTAGGTTTCCTCAAATTTAATATATAATGTGTAATGTATATAATCATGCTTATCTCCAATTATTGGTTATAGTTATAACATATAGAACTGATCCAGGCACAAGGAAAGGATTATTCCAGACAGCCATTTTTAAGCCACTGACTCTTCTTTGCTGCTTGTTTATAACTCACTAGAGCACTTTACTTCACTTTTTAAAATGCATATATCTCAGAATTTGTACATTATTTTGAACTTAGATTATTTTTAACTGTTCAAGTCACAAAATTTGGCCCTGACTAGTTTCTTATGAAGACTTTGCTGGTAAAACACAATCTCCAGCTGCCTCATACACTTTCTTGATGAATTGCTTTTTTTTTTCCCAGGGAATTTATACAGGATGGTTCAATATTTGAAATTATAAAAATACTTATAAAAATTTAATAATATAAATGTTTTCATAGAGATATAGAAGGCATACCAATGTGTTAATTTAAATACATAAAGTTTCCATATATAAGAGCACTAGTAGCAGCAAAAAAATAATTCATTCTCTTTCCCATAAATTCTATTAATACAGCACAAAAAATTCCACACTCCACAACCTCTGGACTGTTTTACTCTGGGTACTCATTGAAATAGGCTGTTAAATAGACCTACCCTATGACCCAGCGGTACCAGTGCTAGGAATTTACCCAAGGGATACAGGAGTACTGATGCACAGGGACATTTGTACCCCAATGTTTATAGCAGCACTCTCAACAATAGCCAAATTATGGAAAGAGCCTAAATGTCCATCAACTGATGAATGGATAAAGAAATTGTGGTTTATATACACAATGGAGTACTACGTGGCAATGAGAAAGAACGAAATATGGCCCTTTGTAGCAACGTGGATGGAACTGGATAGTGTTATGTTAAGTGAAATAAGCCATACAGAGAAAGACAGATACCATATGGTTTCACTCTTATGTGGATCCTGAGAAACTTAACAGAAACCCATGGGGGAGGGGAAGGAAAAAAAAAAGAGGTTAGAGTGGAAGAGAGCCAAAGCATAAGAGACTGTTAAAAACTGAGAACAAACTGAGGGTTGATGGGGGGTGGGAGGGAGGGGAGGGTGGGTGATGGGTATTGAGGAGGGCACCTTTTGGGATGAGCACTGGGTGTTGTATGGAAACCAATTTGACAATAAACTTCATATATTGCAAAAAAAAAAAAAAGAAATAGGCTGTTAAATTGTGCACAACTCAAACAATCCATAAAATCTTTCTTTAGCTTTGCACATACTGGAGGTGTAATTTAAAAAGAAATGTTAAAAAACTTAAACAGGTGCACCTGAGTGCCTCAGTCAGTTGAGCAAGACTCTTGATTTCAGCTCAGGTTATGATCCCAGCCTCCTGGGATCAAGCCCCACATAAGACTCTTTGCTGAGCGTGGAGCCTACTTTGGATTCTCTCTTTCCCTCTGCCCCTTTACCCTGCTTGTGAGCTCTCTGTCTAAACTAAAAAAAAAATTGATTAAAAAACTTAAAATATACTACTAATCCATATAATAAAATAAGGATATTTTTAATGTTACACTTGTTTCTTAATAATCACCAGAGAATACTTAAAAAAATAACTGACATAAGCATTAATATAATGTTATTAATGTGCTATAGGCACAATTCCAGGTTCAGTTGAATTCCTTTTTTAAAAAACTACCTAATAAACTCATAATTCTTGAATATCCAATCAAATCAATTCTGTAGGTGAAATTCGCGGAGTGAGGGGCATAATGCAAGTGACTATTGATAGCACATGATTGTCAAGGAGATGTACTAATCACAGAGACCTGTATGGTGGTTTGTTCTGATGATCCCCAAGGAGAGGAGGAAGTCAAGTGATTTTAGGGCCAAAGAGGAAAGAAAATCAATCTGAGAAGGAATGGAAAAATAATAAAGAGGAAGAGAAGTAAGAAGAGGACGGGCAAGACTAAAGCCAATATAGGAAAACATACTATGAAAGGCTGCAGGGTGGGGACGGTGGGCTGGCTGAGTTACTGGAGAAGGGGAACTAAGTAATATGAAATTATGATATGAACACTTCCTTTCATTGATTCAATGCTTAGTCTCACAATAACTCTTTAAGACAGAGGAGCTCTAATTGGCTCATTTTATTTATTTTTATTTTTTAAGTTTACTTATTTATTTATTTTGAGAGAGAGAGAGAGTGAGAGTGACAGCAAGAGTGAGAGAGGGAGAGAGAGGGAGAAAACAAGCAGGGAAGGAACAGAGAGAGAGGGAGAGAGAGAGAATCCCAAGCAGGCTCCATTCTGTCAGTGCAGAGCCCAATGTGGCGCTCAAACCCAAGAACTTTGAGATCATGACCTGAGCTTAAACCAAGGGCCAGATGTTTAACTGGACTGAGCCACCCAGGCGCCCCTAATTGGCTCATTTTACGAATGAGGCAACAGAGGTCATAGATAAGTGATATGTTGGAAGCAAGCATACGCAGTGCTGGAGTTGGGACTAAAAGTGGAAGCAATAGAATTCTAGATTAGTACTCTAGGAGGCAGGGTTTTCCCCTCCTTAATAGATTACAGTATAGACCATCCTGTTCAAAGGAATTCAAAATATTTCAGTGAAACTCAAAGGTAGGACCTGTTAGTGTGCACACATTAAAAGAGAAAATGTGAGATCTCTACATCTTGGAAGAGTTCAGCATATGAAAAAATTTTCCATTAAGAGTACAGTATTTCCAAGACTCTAATTTCCTACAGCAGGGAAAATTACTTAACCCACGTTCTAGGGAGCACTGGAATCTTCTTTTGTAAGGAGATTTTACTTGTAAGAGTACTTATGTAAGAGAAGATTTGGGGTGCCTTTTTGTCTCCATACTCATTGAAAAGGTGAAATATTTTATGTGAACCAGTCCAATTGCATATGCTGTATGGATTGTTTGTGGGTATGTTCTGCTGTTTTAAAGTTCCCTGAGGCATTACAAAGTTTAATGTTGCTAATGAAAAGCATTAAGCCAACTACGACGTTGTAGGAAAAAAGAAGGTGAATATTTCAGAAATTGAACAGCATAACATTTTTCCCCTACCAATGTTGTTGAAAATTGTTCTTTTGGTCAAGTTCATCCCTATCATTCCTAATAGGTGCAAATAAATCCAGAACTAGTAATTTGGAGCTACATTTAAGAGGGAAAAAGACTATAGATGTTATTTCCAGTTTAGTTATAGTAAAAATACCTTGGTAGGGCAAGAATAAGTGTCTGTTACATAATACATATTCTGTATATAGAGAAGAATATCTAAATATTTGATAAACATACTACTCTTGGAATACACTTAGATTATCTATTTGGACCACTTTTCTCCCTGCATACAGTAGAATGTTAAAGACAAAGGTCTCTATAATTCTAAAACACTTCCCATTATTTTTTAGTATACTTACTGTGTGAGCAGAGAAGCTGGGCTTTGAGGGGCATAGCAGTGACCAAGAAAAGATTCTTGCTCTTGAAATCTTTTTGCTTTCACTGTCTGGTATCAGGATTCTCCTCAAGTATTATCTGAGAGAAAGAATAGGGGGCAAAGTAACTCAACCTCTAGCCAAACCAATTTTTTTTCTCTTTCTCTCTTTCTCCCTCCTTTATATCCTCTCTCACTATCTGTTTCATTGACAGCTTTAAGGAAAACAAGGCATACTCTTTTAGAAAGGAAGATCACCCAAGTTCTTGGGTTCAACTACTTACTAGGAATGACTCTGGGAAATTTACTTAATTTCTCTAATCCTCACTGATTTGTGAAATGGAGATAGTAACAGAACCCCTTCGTGAGGATTGAATGAAATATGCCAGTAAAGTCTTACCACAGTGTCTGTGGTGTAGTAAACCCTCAATAAATCTTCACTGTTATTATTGAGTAAAAGATGTTGTCAATCACTCTAATTATGTTTAATTGGAGATTTAATTGATCTGCTCTGTTTATGAGCTTCAAAGCATTCCCTGCAAAAATGCACTATTTTACTTTTCTGCTACATAAAAAGTGGGAAATGAAAGTTGTACCTGAAATTAATTTCAGATGAAAATGTGTTCTTCACGTGGTCCTAGACTAAACTGGCCGCTGACATCAAGGAGATGTTGATATCGGTGGACATTTAAGCCTGGGACCACTCAAAGAACATAGCTGAATCCATGGTGGCTCAAGAGGGTCTACTCTCGTCCAAGTGGCCACAAGAGGGATTTTAGAGTGCTAAAGACTATGGTCTACCATCAACGACCTGGGAATAGAGTCCCACATGTTTTCAGTGGTACTTTAACTGCAGTACAATGAAATATGTAGGGGAGAACTTGGGGTTGGCTTCTTTCTTACAGATTCTAATCAATCTACCCGGAAAAGTATGGCACATTTTGGGCTAGATTTAAATAGATTCTGGAATGAATACTCAGAAGAAACATTATTCTTCTCACTTAAATTTGTTGGATTTTGGTAAAATTTGGCTCGCTGGTGTGCTGGATGCATCAAATCATGGCCCTGCACTCTGGAATTCATATGATACAAATAGGTAATTTATCTTCTTTGGAAGCAGAAGTGCATTTAGTTATATGACTGTAAAAGTCTTTTTTTTTTTTAATGGAATCAGTTTGATAAATTTTTCATCTACCTGAGGGCTCTGATTTGTATTTGAATTCAATTCTAAGTTGTCTAGGCATCAACAACTTAACCCTAGACCTTAATCCGACCACTTCCTGACATTCTCCTTGCTGAGGTCAAAAGAATTTAAGAAAAGTAGCTTTTATGAAAAGTCTAATGAATAGCAACATTATCTTCGTTTTTTAAGTACGAGGCTGTATTTATCTGAAGACTCATATTGCCCAATCACCGTGGAAAGATTTTCAAGAAATTTGGCTGCATGTTGTTTCCTTTATTTGCATTTGTGCCTCCAACCCCCATCCTTAAACCTGATTAAATTCATCTTCCTATTCTGATAGATGCGGACATGATATATACATATGCATATAGATACTAATATAATATATATGTATTTCTCAAATGATAGATCTTTTTCTCTACATATTTTCTTTCTCTAACTTCCAATGATTTCCCTCCACTTATATTTAAAGCAAGTTTTCACAGATAACTAAAAAGCCACTTGCTATCTTTAGAAATGCTCTCATGCAGCTTTTCTCTTTGGTTAACATGAAAAAAAAATGAGAAACTATGGTTGTGTGATAACCACTATAAGGAAAATAATCTATTAATTCTTATGGGTTTTGTAAAGCATCTTCACTGTACGTGGTAGTGGATAGAGGTGGAGGTGGGGAGCTTCATAGGGAAACCACTGAGATAATAAGATAACAATAACTTTAGTGTGAAATTATCCTTCTTATCATTTCAGTCCAATTGGAATTCAATTCTCAATGTGTTTGTGTGGTGTAGGGAATTAATGCTGGTAAAGAGAGAGACATCTTCTCTCAGTGCCAAAACCATTGTCTTCTGTGACTTTAGTTCATATTTGAGCTAAAGTATGCAAATGGATATTTATGATTGAATAAATACTACTTAACGACTTATATTATTAAACTCATGCTCATCTAATACACTTTATTAGATAAATTTGCAAAATGTTCCCTCACATCTGTATTAGCACAGCAGGTTTATATTTATTCCAAAAATATCATTTTGCCTTTTAATGCAGTTATCTAAACTTTGTTTCCATTTAAAATTAAACATAAGGACTAGGTATCAGTAAAGGAAAGTTTAAAACTTTGAAAACATGCTTCTCTTTTGGTTCCTTCTCTGTTGTATTAATTTCAATTTTGAAGTGAGCATTTAGAGACATTAATAAGGTTGATATTGAATGAGTTCATAGGTTCTTTGAAACTTCTTACTTTTTTGTTGCATTTAGTACTAGGTTAAAGATGCATCCAGAGACACAGATCTGGGAATACAGATTCACTCTTGATATTTGCCTGCACACTTTTACAAGTAGCATTCTTTTCTTTTCTTTTAATGTAATCTGCTTTCTGTATGCCTAATAATAGCTTATGAGCTCTTTCTTTCTGCTCAGTACTTAACTGTGGTGTCAGGCCAGGCTAAGCCTCTCAGAGGTCTCAATATTCAATACTGCACATTTTATCACATTATCTTTGCTGGTTGTAGTTCACTGATTCCCCTGAAAATAGTTCAACAGCATTTTCCTACTTTCCCCTAAATTAAGATCTCGTTTATTCATTGCTTCATTGTGATTTCTCCTCCCCCAGAAATAATCCCTTAACTTACTATTATCATGTCCCAGCAGAAGTCAAGGCTTAAAAAGGGAAAGCTCATGAAGAATCTCAGTTCTAAATGCTTATCTCTGTCCCCGAAACTGTGGCTAATTTGATCTTAGAATAAGAAGTTGGGTGCTTTTACTGACTGACTTAAAGAGTGATGGCTATCTCAACCATTTATTTTATTTAATTTTTCCAGTAAAATGATGCTATCATAGTTTGTTTGCCAATGTAGAGGTTTGTGTGTGACTTTCAACAGACATTAGATGGATCTTTCAATCTCAGCCCCATGTTGTTTGCTAGGCCACCTGGGCAGTTAAATAGGATAATGTTAAGATAGCAGTGATGGCCCTGATTAATCTGCTTATTCTAAATGAGTTGTTTGAATATCTGGGAAATGATCTCACTCATATTCTACTTCCCTTCAAATTGCCTTTCCTGTAAATGTGAATTCCCCTCAGTTGTCTTCGTATCCCAACAAGTTCCTATTTAATTCCATATTCATAGAAGAGTGGCTTTCAAAGTATGCTCTCTGGACCAGCAGCATCTGGGAACTCACTAGAAATGGATATTCTCAGGTTCCAACCCCTGAATTCCCGAATCAGAAACTCATGGGGTGGGGCCTGACAATTTGTATTTTAACAAACCCTCCATGTTTGAGAATCACCGTCAGGTGTTAAGCTTCTTATCCACATTGGTATCTACAGACATTAGAAGCTCAATATTACATACAATGGAAAATTACAATGATGACTTCAATTCTTCTGTCTTCCCTTCTATTATTCACGCCCTTTACCACCAGACTTTGCAGTTCCTCTTGCTAAAGATGTGTAGTCTCTTTTCCTATCTCTTGAATCTGTACTGATTCTATGACTTGCTTCAGCCCATAGTATATGGTAAAAGTGACTGTACCGGTTTTGAGTTTAGGCCTCCAGAACTCTTGCGCATTTCCATTTGCTGTCTTTTGTACCTTAGCCATTGCCATAAGAATATGCCTGGATTAACCTTCTAGATGATGAAAGACATGTAGACTAAGATGAGTTTTTCCAGTCATCTGAGCTAATGACAGCTTAGATCAACCAGCAGCCAGCTGATCCTCAGGCAAGGTTAGTAACTCCAGACATGTAAATAATCATCTCTTACTATTGTTGGCTACTGAGGTTTGGTGCTGTTTATTACAAAGTGTTATTGTGGTAAAAAACTAACTGCTGTCTATGTACAGTGAATTAAGAAATCTAAGTTTCTACCATTATTTGGCCAGTCTTCCCCAGACTTGGTCCAAATATCTGCTCCTTACTGCCTCCAGCTGATAGGGTCTGAGCTAAGCATGCATGCTAGATTTACAGGTAATTTTTGCAATACCGGTCCTGGAACTCCCTAGGATAAAATCCTTCCCTTTTAGAGTCAGATTGATGCCAGATGATTGCCATCTTAAAGAATGGGCTGTTTTAAACTCATGGAAGACACGAAGACAATGCATCTAACTCAATATTATTTTTACAATCTCAGTAATCTACAAATATCAGAACATAATTCATAGGAAAGCAACATAAGCCAAGCATCATGGAATAGAAAACTTCCTTACTTAAGTTTACAGCAAGAGCACTATCTCATATTGTAAAGAACCCGTGGCCTATGATTTTGTTGAGAGGCAAGTTGGGATTTGTCTATAATTCTTTAGCTAACTTTAAAGATATGTGATAATTTTTAAAATTCAGTCATCTGTGACTTAGCTTTCATCCATTTGGCTTTTATTTCTTGGACTCCTTACAGTCAAAGCTACTGAACTGAAATCTGTCTTCTTCCTGAATAATACTTTTCAAATTATAACAATGACATGTCTTGAATAACTACCTTATGAAGCAGACAGAAGCACATTTTATCCAACTTTCACCTCACATTCAGAGAGACATCTATTTTCTAATTAAACTCTACATTTATCTATTTTAAGATTGACAGACCTCATCATTACAGATTGAATATTTATTATGAAATTATATCAATTTCTACAATTTTGAGAGCACCAAGAACAGGGCACTGCACAGAAGTATGTTTCGATGATAATTTAAATCCCATTGTTCTTTTTTCTTAAATTTGAATTACTTGCTAAATGGTATGCTAATTGCCTTAAAGAGTTCTTACAGCTTCTAAAGGCACAGAACTTTCTTCTAAGTTGCAGTGGGAATCCTAAGAAAATCAAGCTCATTATTAGGCAATAGTTCACAGACTTTGGGGGTGTATAACAACCCCTCAGGTGGCTACAAGTTCAGATTCCATGACCTCATTTCCAGAGATTCTGATTCATTGGTTTTGGGAATATACAGGATCTTCATTTGTAACCATTAATATAGGTAATTGTTACACATTAAAAAAATTTAAGTTATTCATAAGTTTCTGATACAGCTATTCCAGGATCCATACTTTAAAAATTACTAGTATATTGCAAGCAGCTATTTGAACTCCTACATTTTATAACAGAGCCATCACTTACTTGAAAAAAATCAAATCATCTTCTTAACAACGTGGTGTAGTACCTTACATAACATAACCTACATAATATAAATGAGATCCTCAACAGTTTTAGGAAGCTACGCTGGCAGATACTGAGAATGCTGGGAAAGTGATGCAATTCACAATGTATTCGCAATTTTGTGCCTCTCAAAGCAGATAAGCCCAATGACGTAATATACGTGAAACCACTTTTAAGTTGTAAAGTGCCTTACAAACATAAGAAATGTTCTTTTGAAAGTGTAGAACAGAACCTTAGAAGTAATTTCTTTATCATTAAAATTTTTGATCTCTGGGTGCTGTTGATATTGGCAAGGCACAGGTGGTGATGATGCAAGTAAGATACTGAATGACAATAATTCTGAAAAGTATAACAGAATGTCTTCCTAAGTTATGTGTCAGGATGGATCTAAGATAGCTGTGAAATGATGAATAGCCTGAGGCATTTACTTTCAAAAGATTCTGAAAACATTTGTAACCATCGATATAGGTATTTGTTACACATTAAAAATTTTTTAAAGTTATTCATAAGTTTCTGATGTAGCTCTTCCAGGATCCATACTTTATTTTTAAAATTTTTTTTAACATTTATTTATTTTTGAGACAGAGAGAGACAGAGCATGAACGGGGGAGGGTCAGAGAGAGGGAGACACAGAATCTGAAACAGGCTCCAGGCTCTGAGCTATCAGCACAGAGCCCGACACGGGGCTCGAACTCACGGACCGTGAGATCATGACCTGAGCCGAGGTCGGAAGCTCAACCGACTGAGCCACCGGGGCGCCCCCAGGATCCATACTTTAAAAAGTACTAGTATATTGTAAGTAGCTGTTTGAACCCCCACATTTTATAACAGAGCAATCACATACTTGAAAAAAAATCAAATCAGCTCCTTAACAGTGTAGTACCTTACATAACATAACCTATATAACCTACGTCTTGTTGAGAATCCTTGATACTCAGCTATCTCTTAGGTGACAAGGACTGAACTGTCTATGAAGAACATCAAGAAAAAAAGGTTATATCATATGAAATGAAAGGCTACAGAAACCAATTTCATATTAGATGGCTATTATAAACCCAGTTTGGAATGATGTACGAGAAAATGCTTTGAATACTGTGTAGTGCTGTAAAAAAATGGTGATGGGCTATAATTATCAATTATCACATTCAAAAACTTCGCCTAAGATTTGGACTACTTGCCTTGATGTTAGAAGTTGTCCAGCAGAGGCACCCTATTATTGATAGCTGTGGCATTCTGGGAAGTTGACTCCTCCAGAATTGTTTTCTTTTATTTATAGGAATGTGCCATTGTTCTATACTGTGGCTGATTTCAGTATACCCTTAAAGTATGCCTGAATATCCAATGTTTGTCAAGTCTCAAAGTAACAGGGACAAGGAAGCAATTATCTGCTTGATGTCATGGCCCGCATTTTTTTCTTGGGTACATACCGTTGTAGTTTGGGTAGAAGAGAGTACGAGGTAAAGCCAGACAAATGCACCAAATGTCTTAGGTGCTTTCCAATTTTATAAATCTCTAATTCTATCATCCAGGATGAACATTAAAAAATCTGAAACATGAGGATCTTAACATTTCCCTTTCCTACATTGATGCTTAATGCCACCAGAGTGTTAGATGAACTTTTGAAGTAACTGTAACAGAGAAGAGAAGCCTCACTGTACAGTTTCGAGAAATTGTTCCTGAATCAAATTCTCTTATATGGTAGAATGTAGCCACGAGGTAAATAATTAAAATCTTATCACTAAAAGTAATTATAATAAAACTAGAGAAAATAGTTCCAATATAACAGGGAAGGCTACAAAAATAGGTGGGGTAGACCGGTTAGCCAGCATTCTTCTTCATCTTTAACTCATGAAGTAAATAGGAACAAGATACATTTGGTGTAAGTAAATGGCATAGGCTTAAATTATGTCACTCTTTAAAAAAATTTTTTTTAAATGTTTATTTATTATTGAGAGACAGTGAGAGATAGAGCATCATGGGAGGGGCAGACAGAGGAGGAGACACAGAATCCAAAGCAGGCTCCAGGCTCCGAGCTCTCAGCACAGAGCCAGACGCAAGGCTTGAACCCACAAACCCCGAGACCATGACCTAAGCCGAAGTCTGATGCTTAACCGACTGAGCCACCAAGGCGTCCCTGTCACTCTTTAATATGTAGATACTAGACCCAAATTTTGCTCCTCCAATTTTCCCGTAATTTCTTTCATGCAATATCTGTTGCATGAATATTTAGTGCCTATACTGTGTCAGTCACTGGTAGGTGCTAGAGAGGTATAGCTGAGAGCAAGATGCTAGCAAGGGGTGCTGATATGAGGAACTGCACTCCAAAACATTAGTTTGCATCTGATGCTAATGATTAACAATGGTAGTTGAGGACACAAGCACCAGCAATACCAAAAGTTTTGGTATGACTGACTGTGTGGTCCCAAGCATTTTAGCAGAAGGGTGCTAATACCCACTGGCTCTGAGGCATGGGCATGGGACTTGTGGTATCCAATGGGACATTAACAAACAGGACATAAGCAGAGGTTTGAAAGGTGCTTTCTCACTTGGGACTTGATCTTCGGAACTCTGAGTCTACCATGTGGAGAAAGTAGGCTAGTCTTTTGGAAGATGAGACACAATGCGGAGAAGCCTATTAGACAGATGAGCCATCCTAACTGAGTCCCACTACATGAACTAGCCTGATAACTGCCAGACATATGAATGAGATGATTTTAGACGAGCCATTTTTGGTTTTCTTCTAATTAAAAAAAATTTTTAATGTGTATTTATTTTTTGAGAGAGAGAGACATAGCAAAAACAGGGTAGGGGCAGAGAGAGGGGGGAGATAGAGAATCTGAGGCAGGCTCCAGGCTCTGAGCTGTCAGCAGAGAGCCTGACGTGGGGCTTGAACTCATGAACCGAAGATCATCACCTGAGCCGAAGTCGGACACTCAACCGACTGAGCCACCTAGGTGCCCCTCATTTTCAGCTTTAACGAAGGCTCTGGCTGAATGCAGAGATCAGGTGAACTGGCCTAGGTCAGAACTGCCCAGCAGATCTGCAGCAATATGAGAAACAATAAATGCTTATTGTTTTAACAAGTTTTGGTTCGTCATGCATCAAAAGGTAAGTGATACAGGATATCGACATGCATAAGAATGAAATTGAACCCTAAATTAATGCCATATATAAAAATTACTTCAAAACAGATCAAAGACCTAAATGTAAGAGTTAAAATCATAAAATTCTTAGAAGGAAAAATGGTGTAAATCTTTGTATTCTTGGATTAGGTAATGGTTTCTTAGATATGACATCACAAATGCATGCAACCGAAGGAAAAATAGATAAACTTGGCATCACCAGTATAAGGAAATGTGCTTTTTCTGGGGGCCATTATTGCACAGTCTAGTCCAGCTACTTACTAGCTATGTGACATTGCACAAGTCACTTACCCCACTAAGCCTAATTTTCTTTATCTGTGACATACAGATAGTATTTATATCATAAATTTCTTATAAAGATTAATGACTATATTTTAATGTCTACTTATTTTTGAGAGAGAGAGACAGAGACAGAGACAGAGAGTCGGGGGTGGGGGCAGAGAGAGAAGGAGACACAGAATCTGAAGGAGGCTCCAGGCTCTGAGCTGTTGGCACAGAGCCCGACACGGGGCCTGAACTCACAGACCGCGAGATCATGATCTGAGCCGAAGTGAGACACTCAGCCGACTGAGCCACCCAGGCACCCCTTAATGACTATATTTTAAATTCTTCACATGCATTTACATTTAAACCATTGCCTATAAGAAAACCACATTTTTCTTTCATAACTTCTGCTTGCTCTGCCTTCTTTATAAGTTGTGTAGATGCTACCTGTGTCTTATCTTCAGAATTGAAGAAGTCAGAGATAGTCTGTTTATACTTATTATAAATATTATAATAGTTATAGTCATTATTTTTAGCTATTATTTATAGTTTTCTAAAATGGCTGTGTCAGGGCAATTAATAGTATGGTTGATGCCTGAGTTAGGATATATCTTTGGACTGATAACACTCAGCAAGTTTATACCAAAAGTCCTTAGGTTTGTAAATATGTGAATAATATGTAATTCATATGTGTTACACATTTAATATGTAAATATCATAAAATAAGAACCATTACTTTCCTTCCAGTATCTTAATAATTAATTAATTTTGATTAATTAATAATCGTTTGGTAATTAATTTATAAAACAGGATTCAAAATTAATATCAATTTCTGTATAAATAGCATCAAATCCATTCACTTCCTTAGTGTGAGAAGAAACTAAGACTTGTGTTTTAAAGACTGTGTTTTTCCTAAGAGAGTCTTAAAAACTGAGAATAAACTGAGGGTTGGTGGGGGATGGGAGGGAGGGGAAAGTGGGTGATGGGCATTGAGGGGGGCACCTGTTGGGATGAGCACTGGGTGTTGTATGGAAAGCAACTTGACAATAAATTTCATATTAAAAAAATAAAGAGTGCCTTTTATAGATACGATTGGGAGGAATTAAAAAAATATAGACTGTGTTTTCTAGGTTAGGGTGGATAAAAGGAGGATGATGTTTAGAAGAGCTGAGTGGGGAAGGTCAGTTTCAGAAATGCAGGTGAGGTAAAGAGGAGCTAGGTATCTCTGATAACTTCAGCAGAAACAAAGCAGGCATAGAAAATTCCCAGCCATAGGTTCAATTATAGTGCTCGGACCTTGGAAAGGGATCTTGCAGGAGCAAACCATGTAGAGATGGATAACTCAAGGAACTTTGTTTTCCACATGGGTTGGCGGGAGTTGTTGAATGACATATTACATTCTTGTGTCCCTACTCTTTTGATCGAACAGATTATTCATGGAAATTGGAATTATGGTGAAGGTGAGAGAGAAGTTCAGAATAACACATTTTCTTGCCTCAGAGTTTAGGCCACTTTCATTTGGGTGCAGATGTGCATGGTATCTTGAATACGAACTGTCTCAAGGAGAGATAGCAAAAGAATGTTGCTAATTTAATTGGACATTTGACACTTTGCTGGGTCTGTGCTCTGAGGTTTTTTTCTCAAGCAGATGAGCCAGCAAGTGATGACAACAATGTGAGCAGGAAGAGTCTTTAATGAATGGCAGATAAGAGGGAAAAAATTGGTGTAATTCTAAGTTGAAATAGATAGCAACTTACCGTAAAGACAGCACAACAAAGATATTTGAGTATTTTCATATTCATATGATTCATATTCTTTAATTTTTTTGTTTAATTTGTATACACATTGGGGTGACTGGGCGGCTCAGTCGGTTAAGCGTCCAACTCTTGGTTTCGGCTCAGGTCATGATCTCGTAGTTTTGTGGGTTCAAGCTCGCATTGGGCTCCATGCTGACAGTGCAGAGTCTGCTTGGTATTCTCTCTCTCCCTGTCTCTCTCTGCTCCTCTCCTCCTCCCCCACTCGCACTGTCTCTCTCTCAAAATAAATAAATAAATAAGCTTTAAATGGCTATACACATCAAAGATATTCCTGATACGAACATGGCGATTTTATTTTAAGTTTTAACTATTTAGAAAAGGGGATAAGTAAAGGCCCTGAAGTTTCTATCAGGTCTTCTAAGTCTTTCCTATTTGAGGAGACAAGTGACACTTCGAGGCATTGGCCTTGAGTGTCAGAAGCAAGGCCCCCAAGTGTCTGAGGGAGGTCTGCTGGAGATTTAACAATTTTGATATAAAAACATACATGGAATGAGAATGAAGGAGAAACACCCTAAACACGTTGGCATTACACGGTACTATTATTTTTCACAGAAAAAAAGCTTCGTATGAGCAGCTTTTTCTTGGCTCTTATTCATGTCACTTTGGTTGAATTGCTATGGTCACAAAAGCCTCCAATTTAAAGACTGTTCCTCTGTAAAGAGGCATGATGCTACCCCTAAAGAGAATATTCTAGCAAGGTTTTGGTAAATTCAATACTGAGTGCCTAGTGAATTGCACAAGCTTTTTGTAAAGTGGTTAGAATACTGCAGCTCTAATATTGGGAGAGATTAGACACTTATCTAGCACTGACACGCGAACTCCTTAATCAGCCACTAGTGAGTCATAGTAAGTTTTACAATGGTTGCATTAAAGGTTAAACATAATTGGTTTTAGTCTAACTTTCTTATCCACTACAGTAGCTCTTGCTATAACTTTAGCTATAACAGTCTTTCAAATTCATGATCTCAGCTCTTATTTAGTGTTTCAATGGGTACTTTCAAGTTGTTATGAATACAAATGTTAATGTGTCTATAAAATTTTTTGAAGAAAAAATATTACCTGGGAGGGTCACAGTGCAATTAACTAAATATGCCTAGTCAATACATAGTTAATTTTAGTACTTTTATTTATGAAGAATCCTTCTCTCAGGAACACAAAGTTTTTGGAGGCTGAATCCTGCTGTGTTTCTCTCATTGTCCTTGGTGTTATGGTTCTCACCGTGTGACCCCTGTGGATAGGATTGATCACTGGGATTTGTCATTTGTTGTTCATAGCATTTGTAGGTTGCTCTGGACTTTTAGTCAAAAGGAGTTTCTTGGTTCTTTTCTTCATTAGCCGAGGCAAGTAATGCCACTTCAGAGAGTCAAGAATTAGCTATGTATGTTATTGTACTGAACACTATAAATAATTGTCAAAGACTTATAAGATGTCTGTTCGTGATTGTCTTATGATTTAATTTAGGAACATAAAATGCATACCAGAGGCTTACTCTTACTTGTGTGCCCTCACAAGTTCTTATCTCAGGAACCTACACCTCAAATCTGGGGCCCACCCTGGGGGGATGGTATAATACAAATGTAGTATCTCATACCATCTGTGCAGCAGAATCTGTGGGGTGGAGTAGGAGAGTTTATGGAAAAGGACCATCTAGACCAGGGAGGTCTGCCATTATATAGTACATGTGGCTCTTTATGATGCGAAAATATATCAGCTTCACCCATAAGAAGTGAAATACAAGTTCAAATTATAAGAGATCTTTTTCCGATTTGTTAGCTTGGCAAAGATAAAATGACTGGATTAGCGTTGGCAAGGGTGTAGGTAATCAGGCACCCCTTTACCTTGCTTGTGATGGTTTAAATTGTCTAATTTTTATTCCACAAAATTTGGAAAGAGCTAACAAAACTGGAAATGCAAGAACCTTTGGAGCTAACAGTATCCCTTCTAGGAATATATTCTACAGATATCTGCACAAATATGTGCAATGAAGGTCATTGCAGCATTGGTTAGAATGACAAAAGATCAGAAATGACTAAATGTCCATCAGTAAAGTATTTATTAAATAAATGATTGTGTGTTCATTTTATGTAACAATACACAGTTGTGTTAAATGAAATGAAGCAGCTTCATGCGGACTGACATGTAATAACCCCTGTGATACATCTTTAACTGGGGGAAGGGGTCATTGTATAGGACAGTGTGGGTTAGGATATCACTGGCATTAAAATATTTATTTGTGGGACACCTGGGTGGTTCGTTCGGTTAAGCATCCAACTTCAGCTCAGGTCATGATCTCACGACTCGTAGGTTTGAGCCCCACGTCAGGCTCTATGCTGACAGCTCAGAGCCTGGAGCCTGCTTCAGATTCTGTCTCCCTCTCTCTCTGCCCCTCTCCTGCTTGTGCTCTGTCTCTGTTTCTGTCTCTCTCAAATATAAATAAACATTAAAATTTTTTTTAATTCTTTGAAAATAAAAAAAAATTAAAAGAAATTAAAATAAATAAAATATTTATTTCTGAGTATACTTATATTTGCTTAGAATTTCTCTGGATGGATACATAAGAAATGAGTAACAGTTTTTATCCAGAAGGGAACTATGTGACTGGGAACAAGGTGGATTCATTTCTTGTTCAGCAAATATCGCTCCCGTGCCTTCTCTCCTTTAAAATTTCCTGCCTTACTGGGTAGATCTTGGTCACATGGCTTGCTTTGGCGCTAGAATGCAGCAGACATGACATAAGCCTGTGTTGAGTAGTTCTAGCTTATCTATGTCCTTCTGTGACTGCCATGAGAACAACCCAGGTAGCCACTGTCTCTTCAGCCTGTGACCCTGAATGACATGTATGGATTATTCTCAAACTTCACCCAAATCCTAGAGCCAAGCCTACACAGCCCACAGTTTGAAAGCAGAGATGCCCCTGCCGTTTTGTAGGATTGTAAGTGAGAGAGATCCATGCTTGCTGACGTAAGCCACTAAGTTCTGGGGTTGTTTGTCATATGGCATTATTGTAGCAATAGCCAATTAATATAGCTGTAGACTTACTTGTTATGTGTTAGCATTTTGTACTGTTAAGTGTTATAGAACGTACATCTATTACCCATTCAGAAAGTACATTAATTCGTTAACTTCTATCTCCTCAAAACCAATCCAAAAAAAAAAAATCACAGAGAACAAGATATAGCTTTGGACTGAACAATACAGAAGCCCATGGTTCAGTTATATTTGAGTTGTTCAGCTGACACGGTTATTTGTGGTTGAGATTCCTCCTTTCATATTTAACCTGGAAATTCACTGAGGCACCAATTGGTCTTATAAAGAAAACTTACTAAAGTGAACAGAAAGAATGTGTTGGTATACAGTGAAAGACTATTTTTGTCTAGGAGAAGATGAAATGTTTTAATGGATTTTAAATATTTTTTCATTTCATACTGACCTGATTTCCTTATATCTGAATTGAAGCAGAAATGCTTTGACCGCATTTTGTTTGAGTCTTTATACTGAAGATTATGCTGGATTACCTAGGTATTAAAGAAGTGTGAAAGCCTCAAACAAGAGTGCATTTCTCATAGATAGAGAAGATGGTAGGCAAATGACTTTGTTTTTGAGATTATATCATGTCATCGAACCTGGAATTATAACTCTGATGTTATATAAAACCAGACTAAAGGTGATTTGCTAAAGTGTATTTTTGGAGAGGGCTCTGTCAACCAAGGGCATTTGTGTTAACTGGATCCTCTTTGAGAAAATTGTCATCTATCTACTCTATAGGTTATTCAATGAATGCTGGGATCAATAGAATGACAAAGGCAGAAAAAGTACTCTGTCCAACATGAATATTTTATCAGATCATCACTCGTAGGGTTTGATTGTATGACACAGAAACATAGAGTTGGCAGTGGGGACAAATGTAAGAATCTCTCAGGTGGAAGATGCCATGACAGAACAGAGTAGGGAGTGGAGAGAGCAGAAAAAGTAGTATGGGCAGTAGTTGGATGCACTTGACACATCACTAGACCAGGGAGCATTATAGGCCTGCTCTAGAGGTGTCCCAGGCGCTGGATGTGCCTTGAATTCTGAATGGTAGTTTTAAGGAAGGTTTCAGGTTTCTTTTGGCCAGATTCTGAGATGGCATCTGTTTTTCTTGTCTTCCCTTCACATTCTTACAAATACATGAGCATATCTCTGTTCTTGCAACACCCTGAAAGCGTCCAACTGACATAATACTCAATCCCAAAGCCTCTACTTATCTTCAGATAGAGAAAAACTCTGTTTTGTGGCAACTGATTATATCACTAGCCCCATAAATGGCACTTTAATCTAAATAAATCAAGACTCCAAAGATGACTTCATGGAAATACATCGCCACTATTGAAAAAGGGGAAAATAAACACCCTTAAATATATAGCTCGGTAATTGGTTTTCTTATTAGTGTGTTACTTGTAGATTCATATAACCATGAGGAGAATAATTCTCAATAATTTAAAATCTCCCTCCCTGAGAATGATAGGCTTTTGAAAAGACAAAATGACACTGAGTTTGAAAATTAGAGGTTCTGTTTATCTAGTTATTTTCATAATACAGAAATTCCTTCTATTCTAATTTCTCTATGAAACAGACATAATAGTTATAGTTGTCTGTTAATGGGTGCAAATTGAATTTGAAGGGGAATGGATATTATCCCAACAATATAGTTATAAATATTAAATATTCACCTATCATATCCTCCTTATAGAGTCACTGATATCTCTGCAAACTTTTCAATAGAAATGAGGCTTCAACTACCACTAATAGGATGAGGATTGATGTGGTCAATTTGCTCTGACCATCTTCAAACTGATGAATGTCAAAAATCTTATTCTCTTCACTAGTTCACAAGGACTCTTCTACAATAAATGCTTTAAAAGCTGTAAGCAAGTAGTTTCTGAAAAGCATTTGGCTGTATTCCTATTCATCAAAACACTGAACTCATAATACCATGAAACAATTAGTCAGACTACGAATTAACTAAGAAGCTTTACTCTTACATTACTGTGTTTAATTCCCGAAATCAGCTCCCAAAGAGTAAGAGACCCATGATCCTGGGTCCAAGAATAAATGGGCCCTTGGACTTTTTTCCCTCCATGAGGCATCTACTTTTTAAGCAATAATCTCAGCTACTTCACTTAAATCTCTACCTGCATCATTTTTTTTTTCTTAAGAAAACCATCATTTGAAGGAAGAGTAAACCCTCTCATTGAAAGCGTATTATGGATAATCAACAGAACAGCATATGATCATGATATAGTTATGGAAAAATGTGAAACACCAGGGAATTATTTCAAAGGATTTGTTTTTTATGTTAAAAGTTTTTATAATTCAACACTTCTATATAAAGCAAATATTTCTGTTGATACATTCTTTCTCTAGAAGGGGAAGGTGATATTAAACATGCAATTGTTCACAAGTATTTGAAATATACGATTAGTTTGCTACATTATGTTCCAATAGAATTTTTTGCAGTTTTATATCATAATTATGGTGTATATAAACTACTATTAACTTTTTAAAATATTAACTGATCCCAACCAACCAAATGAAAGGAGAGGTTTATCAGAAGCTTTCCAGGTGGCAGAGAATACTAATATTGGATTTTGCAATGGGAAGTTCAGAGGATAATAGCTGAGTTAATTACTTGCCCTCCCTGCAATACTTTTTCCACCTCATACGATTCATATGATAAAATCAAAGTTTATATAACGGGCTTCCGGGTATGGAATTAATAAATGATGGAAGTAAAAGACACAGAATAGAGAATATGGTCAACGCTATCCTAAGTGTTGTATTGTGACAGACGGCAGCTACACTTGTGTTGAGCATAGCAAAATGTATAGAGAAGTTGAGTCACTGTATTGTACACCTGAAACTAATGTAACATTGTGTTAACTGTACTCAAAAAACTTTAAAATATATCAAAGTTATATATTACTTTCTTTCCCAATTAAAAATAACTTATGGACAGCAGGTTTCCTGATATGAGTGGTAGTGTATGTCTGTTCTCCTAGGTATATAATTGGGTCATAGAAATGTCCAAAGGTTTAACTCAGTTACTGAAGGAACATGTCTTACAGAGATCCCCTGTTTGAAAGTGGGACAAGGAAGACTGCCTGGAAGTTGCCCTTATAGTGTAGAGAGACTTGCTCAGAGGGACTGAGTTCTAAAGAAAAGTCTATATTACATAGAACTTTTTTAGGCTACAAAGTGTTGCTATGCAGGACTTTCCAAAAGGAGAATTAATTTTCCTATCTGTTTTCCTACTTGGTCATCTCAAGTGAAGATACCGTCAGCTTCCTACAGTGACTCTTACTAACTCATACATCTTCATTTGTTTCTTTCCTCCTTGTTTCAAAAGATGAGCTAGCTATTCCTTCACCAGTGCTCTAGAATCTAGGTAGAATCCCAGCCTCTCTCTCTTTTTTTTTTTTAAATTTTTTTTAACGTTTATTTATTTTTGAGACCGAGAGAGACAGCGCATGAACAGGGGAGGGTCAGAGAGAGAGGGAGACACAGAATCTGAAACAGGCTCCAGGCTCTGAGCTGTCAGCACAGAGCCCGATGCGGGGCTCGAACTCACAGACCGTGAGATCATGACCTGAGCCGAAGTCAGACGCTTAACCGACCAAGCCACCCAGGCGCCCCCAGCCTCTCTCTTTTGAGATACTGATCTACAATAAACTTTTCTCTTATATATTTTAAACTTCCTATCAGTTCTTTCCCTTTAAGCATATGTGGCAGATAATATTGGCTACCTACCAATGACCTTGACTTCCTTCTTTCTTTTGCTGGTTGTACCATTCCTCCATGATAAAGACTTGGGGTGTCCTGATACTCTATTTCCCAGCCTCTTATATGGTAGAGGAAAAGGCAGAGGGAAGAGCTGACAAGTCTCTTACAAAAGACAGTCTCATATAAATGAGTGTGACGTGTGAAGAACAATTCCGCTCCCTTCCCTTCTTCCCTGCTTTGAATGCTGACTTATGAGGACATGATGTTTCAAGCTACAGCAGCCATCTTGCAATCATGTTGGAAAGACATGGAGGGCACACTGAAAAAATGGTATCTGGGAAAAACTGAAAGAATCTGGGGAACTTGATGACATTATTGAGCTCTTGAACAAACATTGAGATCAACTATCCCTGGTTTTTTCTGTATAAGACAAGTAAACCTATTGTCCTAAGCAGAGTTTGAGCCAATGTTCTATTAAATATATCAGGAAGCATCCCAACTGACTTTGATCTAAGGTAGCTGCCTTAGTTGGATAATCCAATTTTTTTGTTGTTTTGTCATTTTTTCTTCCTATAATTAAGAGTAAATGTGATGGCTGGATCATAGGAAAAATTTAGGTGGTAACTTTGAAAATGAAAGCCATGTATTAATTATGATAAGGAAGAAAAATATCAAGAAACTGTTACGACCATAACAATGATGACTAAAATAATTCTTGGCTGCCAACCTTGAAACTTCTTTTACATGGCAGAGAAATAAACTTCTATCTTATTTAGAATACTGTTTTGGTTTTGATTTTTTTTTTGTTATGAGCACCTGAAATGAATCCTGATACACATAACTTGCAAGTATAAGGAGACATGAATAAAATACTTAGCTGGATGTTTTTGGATAAATGGGTATATGCATTTAAATTTGTGATATTTACCAACTGTTATACAAAAAGTTAGCATAGATTTATAATTCTATGAAATCTGTGACCTTCCTGTATGTTCATGAATCCTGGTTATTATCAAAGTTTTAAAAGACTTGTAAAGATTGAGGACTGAGTAATGCATGAAATTCTGGAATCATTATAATGTACACCTAAAACTAATATAACACTGTATGTTAACTATGCCAGACTTAAAATTAAAAACTTAATAAAAATTGAAAACACAAAAAATTGATTTGTCATTTGATTATTTTTAAAAGCTGCTTGTTGTTGTGATTTGCATTTGTAAAACCGAGAAAAGTTAAGAATCTCTTCATATTTTCCTAGACAATTTATCTTTTGTTTTCTTGTCAATTACCTGACAGTTATATTAAGGGAATTTATACTTAGCTTGTCCTGTATGTTGCTGTATTTTTACTTTTTTTGTTTCTGTTATCCTTTGTTTTATTTTTTAAAGTTTTTTATTTGAATTCCAGTTAGTTAACATAGTGGTATATTAGTTTCAGGTGTACGATATAGTTATTCAACATTTTCATACATCACCTTGTGCTCATCATGACAAGTGCACTCCCTGATCCCCATCACCTATTTAACCCACTTAACCCATCCCCCCACTCCCCACCCCTCCAGTAAATATCCGGTTGTTCTCTATTATTGAGTCTTTTTCTTGGTTTGCCTCTATCTCTCTCTCTCTTTGTTCCCTTTGTTTTATTTCTTAAATTCCACATATGAATGAAATAATATGGTATTTGTCTTACTCTGACTTATTTTTCTTAGGATTATACTCTCTAGCTCCAACCATATCATGGCAAATGGCAAGATTTCATTCTTTTTTATTGCTGAATAATTTCCATTCACCAATCGATGGACGTTTGGACTGATTCCATGTCTTGTAAATAATTGGCAATTATAAATAATGCTGCTATAAACATAGGGGTGCATGTATCCTTTGGAATTAGTGTTTGTATACTCTTTGCATAAATACCCAGCAGTGTGATTGCTGGATCATAAGGTCATTTTATTTTCAACTTTGTGAAGAACCTCCATACTGTTTTCCACAGTTGCTACAGCAGATTTCATTACCACCAACAACACACATCTGCTCCACATCCTTGCCAACGCCTATGGTTTTCTATGTTGTTGGGCCATTCTGATAGGGTTGAAGAAACATCTCATTGTAGTTTTGATTTGCATTTCACTCATGATCAGTGATGATGCATATTTTTTCATGTGTCTGCTGGTCTTCTTTATGTCTTCCTTGGAGAAACGTCATTTCATGGCTTCTGCCCAGTTTTTAATTAAATTATTTGGGTTTTGGGTGTTGAGTTTTATAATTTCTTTATATATTTTGGATACTAGCCCTTTATCAGATATGTCATTTGCAAATATCTTCCCCCATTCCATAGGTTGCCTTTTAGTTTTGTTGATTGTTTCCTCCATTGTGCAGAAGTTTTTTGATGTAGTCCCTATAGTTTATTTTTACTTTTGTTTCCCTTGCCTCTGGAGACATATTTGGAAAGAAGTTGCTATGGCCAATGTAAAAGAATTTACTGCCTGTGTTCGAGGCTTTTTATAGTTTCAGGTCTCACATTTAGATCTTTCACCCATTTTGATTGTATTTTTGTGTACAGTGTAAGAAAGTGGTCTAGTTTCTTTATTTCACATGCTACTGTCCCCTTTTTCCAACACCATTTGTTGAAGACACTGTCCTTTTACCGTTGGATATCTTTTCCTGTTTTGTTGAAGATTAATTGAGCATATAGTTGTGGGTTTCTAATCCATTTCTGGGATTTCTATTCTTTTCTATTGATCTATGTGTCTATTTTTGTGGCAGTACCATACTGTTTTGATTCCTACAGCTTGGTAAAATAACTTGAAGTCCAGAATTGCGATGCCTCCAGCTTTGCTTTTCTTTTTCAAGATTCCTTTTGTTATTTGGGGTCTTTTATGGTTCCATACAAATTAGGTGTGTTTGTTCTAGTTCTGTGAAAAATGCTGTTGTTCTTATTGTTATTATTATTATTGCTTTTGATATTTTGATAGGGTTTGCATTACATGTGTAGAGTGCTTTCAGCAGTATAGACAGTACTTTTTAAAATAAACATCTGTTCTTCCAATCCATGAGCATGGCCTGTTTTCCCATTTCTTTGTGTCATCTTTAATGTCTTTCATCATTGTTTTATAGTTCTCCGATTACAGGTCTTTCACCTCTTTGGTTAGGCTTATTTGTCAGTATCTTATTATTTTTGGTACAATTGTAAATGGGATTGTGTCCTAATTTCTCTTTCTGCTGCTTCACTATCGGTATATGGAAATGCAACAGATTTCTCTAACATTGATTTTGTATACTGGAACTTTACTGAATTCTTGTATCAGTTCTAGCAGTTTTTGATGGAGTATTTCAGGTTTTCTATATATAGTATTACATCATCTGAAAATAGTGAAAGTTGTACTTCTCCTTTCCTGATTTGGATGCCTGCTATTTCTTTTTGTTGAATGATTGCTGTGGCTAGGTCTTTGAGTACTATGTTGAATGAAAGTGGCGAGAGTGGACATCCTTGTCTTATTCCTGACTTTAGCAGTAAAGCTTTCAGTTTTTCCCCATTGAGGATAATGGTAGCTCTTGGATTTTCATAGATAATTTTTATTATGTTGAAGTATTTCCCCTCTAAACCTACTTTGTTGAGGATTTTTATCTTGAATAAATGTTGAAGTTTATCAAATGGTTTTTTTTTTTGCATGTATTGAATTGATCATATGGTTCTTATCCTTTCTGTTACTGATATGATGCATCGCATCGATTGATTTGTGAGTATTGAACCACCCTTGCAACCTACGAATAAATCCCACTTGAATATGGTAATTTATGTTTTTAATGTATTGTTGAATTTGGTTTGGTAGCATTTTATTCAGAATTTTTGCATCTATATTCATCAGAGATATTGGCCTGTAGTTCTCTCTTTTTAGTGCTGTCTTTATCTGGTTTTGGTATCAGGGTAATGCTGGCCTCCTAGAATGAACAGGAAAGTTTTTCTTCTTTTTCTATTTTTTGGAATGGTTTGAGAAGAATAGGTATTAAGTCTTCTTTAAATGTTTGGTAGGGTTTGCCTGTGTGGTTCTGGACTTTTTGTTTGTTGGATTTTTTTGTTACTGACTCAATTTCTTTGCTGGTTATTAGTCTGTTCAAATTTTGTTTCTTCCTGTTTCAGTTTTGGTAGTTTATATGTTTCTAGGAATTTGTCCATTTCTTGTATGTTGTCCACTTTGTTGGCATATAGTTTTTCATAATACTCTCTTATGATTATTTGTATTTCTGTGGTGTTGGTTGTTAATTCTCCTTATGATTTTATTTATTTGTGTCCTTTTTCCTCTTTCCCTGGTAAGTCTGGGTGGAGTTTCATCAATTTTATTGAATTTTTCAAAGAACCAGCTCCTGGTTTCATTGATCTGTTGTATTGTTTTTTGTTTCTATATCATTCACTTCTGCTCTAATATTTATTATTTCCTTCCTTTTGCTGGTTTTACGTTTTGTTTGTTGTCTTTTTTTTTTTTCTACGTCCTTTAGGTGTAAGGTTAGGTTGTAGATTTGAGATTTTCCTTGCTTCTTGAGGTAGACCTGTTTTGCTATATACTTCCCTCTTAGAAATGGTTTTGCTGCGTTCCAGAGGTTTTGGACCACTGTGTCTTATTTTCATTTGTTTCAATGAACTTTTTAATTTTTCTTTCATTTCCTGGTTCAATCCATTCACTGTTTAGTAGCATGTTGTTTAACCTCCATGTATTTGTGCTATTTTCAGATTTTTTTTTTCTTGCAACTGACTTCTAGTTTCATATAACTGTGGTAAGAAAATATGTATGGTGGGGTGCCTGGGTGGCTCAGGTGGTTAAACATCAGACTCTTGATTTCAGCTCAGGTCACAATCTCATGGTTTGTGGGACTGAACCCCACATCAGACTCTACACTGACTGTGTGGAGCCTGTCTGGGATTCTCTCCCTATCTCTCTGCCCCTCTCCTGCTCACATATGCTTGTGTACTCTCGTTCTCTTCTCTTAAAATAAAATTTAAAAAAAATATATGCATGGTATGATTTCGATCTTCTTGAATTTGTTGAGGTGCAGCCCATGAGGATGTCTGGGCATGCCTGGGCCCAGTGAATGATGGTTGTTGGGAGTACATGGCTGAGCACAGTGTGGAGGATGTCACAGGAGCACAGTGGCAGCTATGCACCTGGAGGCTGTGTGGAGAACCTGTGTAGCTTTACCAAAATTTGCCCTCAGCCCAGGGCAAGGCCAGCAGGCTTGGAGTGGCTGGGTCCTCAGGAGAACTCATGGGCATAGCACACTCTATGAGTTAGGTAGCAAGTGTCTGTGTAGCCCCAACTCCCACAGATGTCTCTGTGCTTATGCTCTGGGTGGAAGAGGAAAATGGTGCCTGCCAGCTCCCTCATTTTCAAAGAAGTCCCCTAACACGCTCTGAAATCAGTATGAACAGATCTGTTTCCTTTTTGCCCCAGGTGTTGTGTAAACTTCTGTTTTTATGTTGCCTCTCCATGCAGGCTGCTGTATATTTAAGGGTGGTGACCCAGCTATCATTTGCCTTCTCAGCTTGCCCAGTCCTGAGTCACTTGACTTTTAAAGCTCCAGGTTCCAAGTCCCACTGGTTTTACAAACTCATGGAATTCAGCCCCTCTGATTTGTAAAGCCAAAGTTTATGGATATTAGTCTTCCTCATGTGAACTCCCTGGCGTGAGGGCCTGTTTCTCTCTTCTCTCTGTGCATGCAGCTCCCTCCCTCCTTCAGGCAGCCTCCCTCCACCTTCCTGGCCTTTGGAAACTTTCAGTTGTAGCTTCTTCTCTATATTTAGTTGTGAAGTTTGTTCTGGCAGTCTTCAGATTGCTTTCTAGTTTATTGACTTGGATGTGGATGATACTTACTTGAAAATGTGGGACGGGGTGAGCTCAGGGTCCTCCTAAGTCCACCATCTTCCTAAGCTCCCTCTGTTATCTTTTTGTTGTTGTTGTTGTTGCTACTTTGTGTCATGGAGATAACGCAAATATTTATTTAGTAAATTATCAATCTGTACTCTTATGGCTTCCAAGGTTTGCCTTTAATTGGAAAGACTTTCCCCATCCCAGTATTTTATACTTGTTTATCCATGTACATGCATAATAGAAATATAGAAGCTACTTATGTTTTTTTCTGGTATTTTGTAAGGTTTTTACTTTTTATATTTTGTTGTATCTCAAATTTATTTTGAAGAGTTGCATGAGGGATACAGCAACTTCTTTCTCAAAAGTTTAGTTGTTCCAATACCAGTTCCTGAAAAATCATTCTTTTCTGCATAAATCGAATTATTGATATCGTATTTAGATTTGGTGGGTTTTTCTAGAGAGTAGCAAAGTACATGGCATCAAATAAATATTAAAATATATATTTGTTAAGTAAATAAAGGAATTCTGAAAGTACCCCCACAAATCCTGTTAGCTAAAATAGGGTTACATTGCATTTAGGGATGAGTATAGAAAGAACTTATATTGTATACAAAATAGAATTTTCTAACTTAAAATCACAGTGTGTATTTTAGTTTATTTATAATTTTATGCTATATAGTTTTAATGTTTAATTCTTTTTTTATCAAGATTATTTCCACTTTTTAAAAGTTGATTTTCCTTTCTGTCTTGTTATGTTCCCTCAAGATATTTATAAGCTTTGCTCTCTTCCTGGCCTATGTCCCATTTATGTTAAATATATTCTGATCCATAAGGTTCTTGATATATAATCCATCCATGAGGATTATCTCAGAGAGGCTTGCGTTGTCTTACAGTACTGGTTGTATAACTAGGGTAATAAGTAGGCTCACTCTGTCAAGTGTAACCTAACTTTGTGAAAGGTTTGCTAATACAACATGAATTTCTTTGAAAATTTCTCATTTGTGAGGTCTACTTTGTCTTTTTCTTTAAAATTCCATACCTGCACAAGTGACTGGTTGTTGGATACCCACTATTTTTTTTTTAATGCTATGCTTGCTGCTGGGATTAGGAGAGCTGGAGAAGTACAATGGAGTTATATGAAAATTTATCTCTTCAATCACATTATAGTCTCATTTTGGAGACTAAATAGGAATTCACAAAGCAAATGGAAATAATAGTAGATAGAATTGACTCAAGTAACGAGATATGTTCGGCAGACAACGCACTTACAGAGCAGTGATTTTTCAACTATTTTTGGGGCCACAGATTTCTTTGTGATGATAACTATAGACACTTTCCCTAGAAAAGAGTGAAAGCATTAAAGTAAGTAGGACATTAAATTTAATCATAAGTATCAGTCAAGATTCTCATGAGAAAGATTTCACTCTAAAGGTTTAAGTAAAGGTACTTGAATAGAAGGACAATTTACTAAGGAATGGACAGATTTAGGGGGACCAAAACTAAAAGGGAATATTGAGGCATCCAAAGAGTAGCAGCATCAGCATCATTATTGTTGTCACACTTCCTCAAGGAGCTAATGGGAGGCCTTTGAACACTGGAATCATAGAGGAAGGGCTGTCTGATGGGAGGGCTGTGGCTGTTGCCAGAGAATCAGCACTGAGCTGGATGGAGTGGGGGAAGAAATACCTAGTGTTTCTTCTTCTGCCAACCTCCAATATTCTGCAATTAGGAAGCTAGCCAACAAAGGGACCCAGTGATATAGTCCATGGGAATCAGCCATCTTAGGAACAGAATAGGAAAGACAGGAGTAGAGAAGGAACCTGGGCTGGAATGAGCACAGCAAACAAAAATGAACTATCACAGTATTCTTTAGGATATTGCCTTTTTTTGTACTCCATACAGTTGTAAAGTGACAAAAAAAACTATGTAAATATTGAAATTATGTAATAAATAGTGCCTTTGTACTTTCTTTTTCTCTTTCCTACAATGAGTTTTCTTGTTTTCTGCTTTGTGATTGAACTGTTGGTGAGGGCAGAAAGGTTTAGCTTACTAGAATCATAAGAGAGTAAAAGGGAAAATAATGTTCTTTATTAAATGATTTAATTTTAAACCTCGTTTGAGGCATAAAATGAGGGTCAAACTCAAGTTTACATGCTTTTAGAATTTTTATTTCTTATTTTTTCCTGCTAGGAGCTATGCTTTTGGCAGGGTATGCTCTATGAGTTTACAACCTGTGCAGTTGTTCAAGGCCCTGTGTTCAAAAGGGTCTCATACTTGCTAAGTGTTCTGCTGTCACTGTCTTGGAATTCTCATTAATTATTGTTGTAGCTGCATATAACTGTAGTTTATTCACTTTTGTTGCTAAGTAGTATTTCATCTTATAATCACACCACAAATTATCATTCTATTGTTGAAGGAAATTTGGGTTGTTTCAGGTTTTAGCTACTGTGCATAACGCTGCTATAAACATTCTTGGGTTAAACCTTTAAAATATTCTTGTTATTGAATCATATTTGACATACAATGTCATATTAGGTCTTTATGTTCAATAGAGTGATATGACAATTCTAGACGTCACTCACTGCTTACCACAATAAGTGTAGTCACCACATGTCACCATACAACATTATTACAATAATATTGGCTATATACCTGATTCTGTCTTTAGGGTATGGCAGTTTCACACTACTCTCTAGAGGAGGTTTTTATGTATTGTTAATGAAGATAGTAAGAATGATAATCTTATCTATGAGTTTTCTACTGAGAAATTCTAAGTATTCAAGATGCTGCATTTTTACCTTCTCCACCACATTTTCTGATTCACTAAAGAGATTTGAACATGTGTGAATCTAAATAAGAAAATAAAACTAAACTGATATGCAAAAGATATGGGCTAAATTAATGCTGGGGTCAAGAGTAGAACCAAGACATTTTGACTCCCTCCTTCAGGTATAATTAGGTCCTGAAGCGTCTGCATGCTATGGATTTTAGAGCATAACCAACCAACAGCAATAACACGGAACCCTTGTTTGAATTATTTTTCTCTCAGAAAATATATGGGCCAGCTAAAATACATACTGAGAGCTATCATTAGGGAGGAGGGAATAAACTGAGTCCACGACCTGTAAGGGCTGGTGGAAATCTCTTTGGGACAACCAAAGAGAGTCCTCATGGAGGGTCCTTGCAGGAATCCAAGTCTAATATGATTCAAGTCTGTGGGAATAATATGGGATAACTTAATTGGGCACTTCTCTATGTGACTATCAGATGAATATCTTTAGTATTTCCTATTTTATGGTCTAAAGTGTTGATTTAAAAAAATCTGTTAAACACATCTTTTGGGTCTGCATATTTGTGTAAAAGGGACCATCAGAAGCAGTTCTGTCATTTTCTGTATTTCTGGATCTCTGACATGAAGGACAAGTGCTCTAAGTTGGCTTGGCAACCAGAGACCTGAATGCTTTTCCCTCCAGAATTTAAAAACGGGATATTCAGTCAATGGGCTTTTTTTTGATAACTTATTAACAAGAAAAGTTTTTAGGGAGCAGTGCCAGCAAAATGATAGCATATGAATTCCTAGTGCTGCTCCCCCCAAGAAACATCAATTGGAAGAACTATCCACATTAAAAAATACCTCCACAGATCAAATAATTCCAGGTGAGGGATTACAGCACCTGGGTAAAACACAGGACTAAGAAAAGTTGCATTGAAAAGGATCGAAAAGATAGATTCACAGTAACGCTAATACCCTACCCCCAAGCCTGGACAGCCCAGCATGGAGAGACACCCTCTCTATGGGAGCAGAGGAAGTGCGCACCTAATTTCATTGTGGACCCCAGAGCCAGCCTGCCCAAACACTAGGCTGACCCCCTTAGTTCTAGGTGACTCCCTGTGGGCTCCCATTAACCCAGGCCTTTTAGGTATTCCCAATATCTGTTGGCTCCGGCAGCCCCAGGTGATTCCTGTAGCCCTGGGCTTTTAGCAGGCTCTCACAAACCCAGACTCCTGGCACATCCCAGGGCTGGCTAGCTCCTATAACCTCAGGTGGCTCCTGGGGACCCAGGCTCCAAATCAACCCCCATGAACCAAGATGTCATGTGAGTACCCACAAAACCAGGCTCCTGCCTGTGCCAGCACCAGGCTTACTACTGTGGATGTAGACTTTTGACCCACTTCAGCAATAGGCTTTTAGCTGCAGTACCAGATCTCTACTTCATTCAGTACCAGGCCAGCTCCCAGAGACCTAGACTTCAGACAAACCCCCATGGACCCGGCTTCTCAGCCTACCCTAGTGACACACCAGCCCCTGCAGACCTATCCTCCAAACTGGCCCTGAGGCCCCTGGTTATAGGATGACAACTGTGGCACCAGACTCAAGGCTTGCTCTAGCATGAAGCAAATCTTCATTGCTCCAGCCTCCAGGCCAGCTCCCACAAAACAATATTTATAGCCCATGCCAGTACCCAACTGGTCCCCACAGACCTAGATACCAAACTTACCACCATGGTCCCCAGCACGTGGTTGACCTCTGTGGACCCAGTAACCAGATATATTATGCAAACCCAACACTCTGGCCCATCCCTGAAGACTCAAGCCCCAGGCCAGCACCACTGAATTCATGCTTCAGCCTTGCCCCCTTCATGAACCCAGACCCTAGGCTAGTCCCTGTGTACCCAAGCTCCAGGCCTGTGCACTCCCTGACCCAGGTACCATACCTGCCCTCATAAGGACCCCAACAGCAAGCATGCCTGCAGACACAAACCAGATTTCCCACTTAAAATCACTGGATGGGCTGATTGTTGAAGGCTTTTGCATGCCAAAGACAGTCTGTAAATACTGGAAGAGATGCCTCTTCCTCAAATTCGCAAGATGCCAATGCAAGGTCATAGGATCATTAATAATCAAGGAAACATGACACCACCAAAGAAAACTAATAGAATTCCAATGACTGAACTTAAAGAAATGGACACCTATGACCTGTCTGACAAAGAATTAAGAATAATCCTCTTAAATTCAGTGAACTACAAAAAAAACATAGCTAAACAACAAAATGAAATAACAAAGCAATGCATGAATATAATAAGAAGTTCAAGAAGCTAATACATTATCTCAAACTTTCAACCCAAAGAGTTTTTTTTTCCAAGACACATTAAAATAAAACAGTCAAAAAACAAAGGCAAAGAGATTAGAAGTGGCAAGATAAAAAAAATTCCTCACATATAAGGGAACCTCATAAAACTATCAGCAGATTTCTTGGAAGAATTCTTGCAGGTCAGGAAAGAGTGAAAGGATATATTCAGCATGGTGAAAGAAGGAAGCGCCAACCTATAATACTTCAACCAGCAAAGTTTTATTTCAGAACTGAAGGAAAGATAAAGACTTTCTCAAGCAAACAAACGCTGAGTGAGTTTACTACCATAAGACCTGCTTTATGTGAAATACTGGAAGGAGTACCTCAAGCTGAAATAAAATTAATAAAATATGAAAATATAAAACATTCATAAATGTAAGCATATAGTTAAATTCAGAATACTCTAATACTGTAATATGGTGGTAGATTAATCGTTTAACTCCAGAATAAAGATTTAAAGGGAAAAACCATTAAAAATAACTATAGCTATGAGGTGCCTGGGTGGCTCAGTCAGTTAAGCGTCTGACTTCAGCTCAGGTCATGATCTTGCGCTTCATGAGTTTGAGACCCACATGGGTCTCTGTGCTGGCGGAGCAGAGTGTGCTTGGGATTCTCTCTCTCCCTCTCTGTGTCTGCTCCTTCCCCACTTGTATTTTCCCTCTATCAAAATAAATAAATTAACTTAAATACATAACTATAGTTCCAATACATAAATTAACTTAAAGAAATAACTATAGTTGCAATAATTTGTTGATGGGTACACAGTATAAATAGAGGTAATTGCAACATCAGAATAGTAAAAAAGGATAGATTAATAAGGGATAAGGGTAATAAAAAGGGTAGAGCTTTTTGCTTTCAACTGGAGTTGTTACCAGCTTAAAATAGGTTGATTTATGTACATAAACCATCATAGTATCCACAAAGCAAAAACCTATATTAGAAACACAGAACATAAAGAGAAGGAAATAAAAGTATACCACTATGGCTCTCTCCCACTCTAACCTCTTTTTTTTTTTTCTTTTTTTCTTTTTTTTTTCCTTCCCCTCCCCCATGGGTTTCTGTTAAGTTAGAGTGGGAGAGAGCCAAAGCATAACAGACTGTTAAAAACTGAGAACAAACTGAGGGTTGATGGGGGGTGGGAGGGAGAGGAGGGTGGTGGGTGATGGGTATTGAGGAGGGCACCTTTTGGGATGAGCACTGGGTGTTGTATGGAAACCAATTTGACAATAAATTTCATATATTAAAAAATAAATAAATAAATAAAAATAAAACTATAAAAAAAAAGTATACCACTATGAAAAATCAGTCATTCACAAAGGAAAATAACAAAAGTGGAAGAAAGAAACAAAGGAACTACACAATCAGAAAACAGTTACTTAGATGGCATTAGTACATCCTTACCTATCAATTATTACTTCAAATGTAAATGAATTAAATTCTTCAATCAAAAAGCATAGAGTGGTTCAATAGATTTTTTTTTAAATACCAAACTATATGCTACGTATGAGGGACTCACTTTAACTTTAATGACACACATAGGGTCAAAGTAATGGGATAGAAAAAGATATTCTATGCAAATAGAAACCAAAAGAGAGAAGAGATAGCTATACTTCTGTCAGACAAAATAGATTTTAATTTGAAAATTGTAATTAGAGATTAAGAAGGTCATTATATAATAGTAAAGGGGTCAATTCATCAAGAGGATATAACAATTTTAAATACATATGTACCCAACATCAGAGCACCTAGATATATTAAGTCAATACTAATAGATCTGAAGGGAGAGATAGACGATACAGTAATATTAGGGAAATTCAACACTCTATGTTTAAGAATACATAGATCATCCAGACAGAAAATCAATAAGGAAACATTGGACTTTATACCATAGACCAAATGGATCTATGAACACAGAACATTCTACTCAATAGCAGCAGAATACACATTGTTCACAAGTGCATATGGAATATTCTCCAAGATACATCATATGTTAGGTCACAAAATAAGCCTTAGAAGATGTAAGAAGACTGAAATCATATCAAGCATCCTTTTTGACCACATGGTATGAAACTAGAAATCAATAACAGGAGAAAAACTGAAAATTTCATAAATGTATGGAAATTGAACAACACACTCCTAAAAAATGGGTCAAAGGAGAAATCAAAAAGCAATTAAAAAATACCTTGAAATAAATAAAACTGGAAACATACATACCAAAACTCACAAGCTGCAGCAAAAGAAGTTCTGAGAGAGGTTTATAGTGATAATTGTCCAAATTAAGAAAAAAGAAAGATTTCAAATCAGTAACCTAATTTTATACCTCAAGGAACCAGAAAAAAAAACAAAAACAAAACCATAAACCCAAAGTTATCAGGAGGAAGGAAGTAACAAATTTCAAAGCAGAAATAAATAAAATAGAGACAAGAAAAACATTAGTTTTTTAAAAAAAGGAAGAGCTGGCTTTTTGAAATTGGTAAATGAATTTGACAAACTGTTAGCTAGAGTAAGAAAAAACAGAGATGACAAAATCAGAAATGAAAGGTGGAGACACTACAAATCACATCACAGAAATGTGAAAGATCTTTTTTTAATTTATTTTAAGTTTTTAATGTTTATTTTATTTTTGAGAGAGAGAGAGAGAGCGTGGGAGGGGCAGAGAGAGAGGGAGACACAGAGTCTGAAGCAGGCTCCAAGCTGTCAGCACAGAGCCCCACGTGGGGTTCGAACTCACAAACAGTGAGATTATGACCTGAGCCGAAGTCGGACGCTTAACCTACTGAGCCACCCAGGCATCCAAGAAATGTGAAGGATCTTAAGAGATTATTAGAATTATTATATACCAACAAATTGGTTGACCTAGAAGAAATGGATAAATTCTGAGAACCATACCACCTATCAAGACTAATCATGAAGAAATAGATATTTTGAGCAGATCAGTAACAAATAAGGAGATTGAATCAGTAATCAAAAACCTCCCAACAAGGAAAGCCCAGGACCAGGTAGCTTCACTGGTGAATTCTACCAAACATTTAAAGGAGAATTAATGCTACTGCTTCTCAAACTCTACCAAAAAATTGAAGAGAAATGAATATTCCCAAACTCATTTTATAAGGCCACTTTCCCCTGATACCAAAGCCAGATAAAGACACTCCCAGAAAAGAAAACTAAAAGCAAAAATCCCTGATTAATATAGACGCAAATTTCTCAACAAAAATACTAGCAAACTGGGGCACCTGGCTGGCTCACTAGGTGGAGCATGCAACTTTTGATCTTGGAGTTGTGAGTTCGAGCCCCATCTTGGGCCTAGAGATTACTTAAAAATAAAATCTTTTAAAAACTACTAGCAAACTAAATTCAAAAACCCATTAAAAGGATCATACACCATTATCAAGAGTAATTATCCTTGGAATGCAAGGATGATTCAGCATATGCTAATCAATAAATGTAATACATTGCATTAAAAGAATGGAGGATAAAAATCACACTCACTAGATGCATTTGACAAAACTCAGTATCTTTCGTGGTAAAAAAAAAAAAAAAACTCTCAACAAACTGGATATAGAAGGAATATACCTTAATATAAGAAAGGCCATATATGCAAAATCCACAGCTAATATCATACTCCATGGTGAAAGGTTGAAAGCTTTCTTATTAATATCAGAAACAAGACAAAGGTGTGCGCTCATTATTCCTATCCAACATAGTACTGGAAGTTCTAGCCATAGCAATTAGGCAAGAAAAAGAAACAAAAAGACATCCAAATCAGCGAAGAAGAAGTACAAATTTCTTTGTTTACAGATGATATAATTTTATAAATGGAAAATCCTAAAGACTCTACTAAAAAACTGTTAGAACTAATGAACAAATTCAGCAGAGTTGCAGGGTACAAAACTCAACTTACAAAAACCTGTTCTGGTTTAAATACTAATAACAACATATCTGAAAAGAAAGAAAATAATCCCATTTATAATAAATCAGAAACAATAAAGTAGGAATAACTTGACCCAGGAGGTAAAAGTTCTGTACACTGAAAATTACTACACATTGATGAAACAAATTGAGGAAGACACAAATGAAATATATCTCAAGTTCATGGATTGGAAGTTTATAGATTAGAAGAATTTTAAAATGTTAAAATTCCCATATTACCCACAGCCATCTATATGTTCAGTGCAATCCCTATCAAAATTCCAGTGGTGTTTTTCATAGAAATAGAAAAAAATCCTAAAATTTGTGTGGAGCCATAAAAGACCTCTGATAGCCAAAGCAATCCGGAAGAGGAACAAAGTGGAGGCATTACACTTGCTGATTTCAAACTATACTATAAAGCTCTAGTAATCAAAACAGTATGGTACTGGCATAAAAACAGACATATAGACCAGTGGAACTGATTTGAGGGTTCAGAATTAATCTCATACATATACAGTCAACTAGTAATTAACAAGGGAGCCAGGAATCCTCAATGGGGAAAGTAGAGAAAACTGGATATCCACATGCAAAAGAATGAAATTGGAGCCCTATCTTACACTGTCACTAAAATTAACTCAAATGAATTAAAGACTTAAATGTAAGACCTGAAACTGTAAAACTACCAGAAGAAAGCTCTTTGACATTGTTGTAAGCATAATTTTTTGGATATTACACCAAAAGCACAAGCAAGGAAAGCAACAATAGACAAGACTACTTATTTATTTATTTGTTTGTTTGTTTATTTGTTTATTTGTTTATTTAAATTTCATTTATTTTGAGAGAGAAAGAGAGAGAGAGAGAAGGTGCACAGGAGGGGCAGAGAAAGAGGGAGAGAGAATACCAAGCAGGCTCCAAACTGTCAGCATAGAGCCTGACACAGGGCTCCAACCCTAGAACCATGACATCATGACCTGAGCCAAATCAAGACTTGTACACTTAAACAACAGAGCCACCCAGGCACCTAAGACTATTTTAAATTAAAAAGAATTTGCACAGCAAAAATAACAATGAACAGAATGAGAAGGTAACTTATGAAATGAGAGAAGATATTTGCAAATCATATATCTTATTAGGGGTTAGTATCCAAAATATAAAGGAGCTCATACAACTCAATAATAAAAACACAACTAATCCAATTAAAAAATCAGCAGAGTACTTGAATAGGCATTTTTTCAAAGAAGACATACAAATGACCCATAGGTACATGAAAAGATGCTATGTGTCATTAATCATTAGGGAAATGCAAATCAAACCACAAGGACCTATTATTTCACAGCTGTTAGAATGATTGTTATCAAAAAGTCAAGAGACAACAAGTGTTCGTGATGATGTATAGAAAAAGGATCCCATGTGCACTACCGGTGGGAATGTAAATTGGTGCAGCCACTGTGGAAGATAGTGTGGAGGCTCCTCAAAAAAATGAAAATTGCTCTGCCATATGATCCAGTGATCCCACATCTGGGTATATGTCCAAAGGAAATGGACTCATTATCTTGAAGTGATATCTGCACCCACATGTTTACTGCTACGTTATTCACAGTAGCTAAGATATGAACGCAACACGAATGTCCGTTGGTTGATAAATGGATAAAGTGTGTTATTTAGACACAATGAAATATTACTCGGTCAGAAAAAAGCAAACCCTTCCTTTTGCAAAAACATGGGTGGACCTTGAAGGCATTATGCTAAGTGAAGTAATTCAGACAGAGAAAGGTAAATACTATATGTTCCCACTTGTAGGTGCAATCTACAAAACCCAACTCATAGAAATAGAGATTAGAATGCTGGTTTCCAGAGGCTGGAGGAGTTGAGGGAAAGGGAAGATGTTGGGAGAAGGGTATAAACTTTCAACTGTAAGAGTAAGTTCTGGGAATCTAATGTACAGCATGCTGACCATAATTAAAAATGCTGTATTATAGCCTGAAGGCTAAGAGAGTACATTTTAACTGTTATGATGACGACAACAACAATAACAAGAAAGGTAATTATGTGAAGGGATGGAGGTGTTCACTTTATTGTGGTAATCATTTTGCAATATATGTGTATCAGATCATCATTCTACTGTAAATCTTAAACTTACGTATATGTCAATAATATCTTAATGAAGCTGGGTAAAATTTTAAATTAATAAAACTATTTCAAAAAATTTAGAAAAGAACAAATTTTCACTTCAATTTAACTTTAATGATGAAGAGAGATACAGCCATAGAAATATTTATTGACTAAGAAAATTCTCTTATTGACTAAGAGAATAAGGAGAGAATATTCTCCTTATTTTAAATTTACTTTCCTTTGAACACTGTGCATTAGACTCATTCTCATTAAAAAATAGATATGGTGTTAAAAATCCAAGTCAGTAAGGTATGAAATTAAAGGCAAATTAATTCCAGAGAGAAAAGTAAAAAAAAAAAGTATTTGTTGTCACTTTTTACGGTTTTGTATTATAAATTGTTTTGATTTGTATCGTCAGAGACTTCTAGAAATAACTGTTTCAAACATCAAACTCCAGATGGATGGGTTTAAGCTGTTGCATTCTAAAGATAGAAAGATTTCTGTAAAATCAGATTTATTATGTCAAAATTATAGGACTAACTCAATAATTTGTTCAAAAATACTTAGGAATAGTCGCTAACACTTTTAATATTCCTGTCAATAGAAAATAACAGTTTGAATTCTTGAAATGCATTTATAGTAGTTTTGTGATAATTTTCCATATTCTCCAGATTTTGAATGTGCTCTCTATCTCTAATATTGTCCTTTTTTGGTCATAGGTTGAGTTAGTGATTAAAGAAAAACAAAATCTTATTCCCTCAGTCTGACTTAGGCCCCGTTAGGTTGTCATTCTCTCTGACATGGCAAAGAAACCTCAGCTGACAGTTTTTATGACAAGAACAGCATTCTCTCATATGTATTCTAGTACCCTACTTCAAAGCAAACTTTCATTTCAACAATCTCAGTAGAATAACACATTTGTCTTTTATTTGTCTCAATACTGAGTCAAGGAAGCTTTCTATACCAGCAGTTTTCCCAAAGAAGGGGGAGAAATTCAACATTAAAAACAACCACCTACACAGTCCTCTAAACACGGCTTTCTGAGTTAAAGTATAAAAGATTTGCAATGAGAGAAAAATCACATAGAATGTCTATTTCTGTGTAGAGACAAGGAACGAAAGAGGAAACCCAAAATAGGAGGGATTGAAGCAGGAGCTGGGAGTGACTCAGTAGGGGACCTTTAGTAAATCACTTAACCTGGTCGCAGAGCCTTTCAAACTAATCCAGACCTGCCCTCACCTCCCAACCCTTTAATCCCTTCGTCCCATTTATATTTCTTCCCTGGCTTCCTCTGGCCCTCTGCTACTTCCCTCCCTCCTCTCCCTATGACTAAACAGATTTCTTTTCTTAATACCTTTCCTGGGTAGATTTTTTTTTTCCTTCCCTCCTCATTTTGCTCTATATGCCTGGAATGATTCTAGTGAGTCAGAGGTATCCTTTTAGAATCACAGTTTCCATAAAGCCTTCCTGTAACAAGCTGTAAATGCCGCTCACTCTTTTTAGTTTAGTAATTATTAAAGCAAGCGGAAACTTTTTGTTACTTTCATTTCAAAAGTTTCATCCCGCTGTTTATCAAGACTTCTCAAACTTGCTAATAAACGGCATTGGTAAAATTTCACCCAGCAACAAAAGTGATGTTTCTTCAGAGCAATTATATCTTGCAGTCTGTGCTTCCTGCTTCCTTTTTCCTAACCTGGGTCATGTGCACAGAAATAGATTTTGGGAAATGACACATTCACCCTAGACCTAGATGGAAGAAGTTTCACATCTTGGATAAAGAAGTGGACCATAATAAAGGTTAGTGATTGCACTCCGACCAGATTGAGAGTGCTCCTTTAACCCCATATCCTATGCTATTCCCTGCTAGTACTGTGGGATTTATGAAAAGTTTTGAATTAGATCTAACTATATCTACACTGCAGCGTAAAGAAATGCATTATGCATTTTGGAAATGCAGAAGATTATATATACATAATATAAATATATACATAAAATTGTACTGAAAGTTAATTAATGTTATTCCTAAGTGCTATTTTTTATAAACACTACGTTGAATTAATTGAGAAGTAGCAAAACCCCAAAGAGCTACATATTCTTATGTGAGAAAGTGCTTCCTCTGCGACTGCCTTGGGTTGAAAACTGTTAGAGGAGGTCATTAAAGAGGACGTGACCACTAGTTGACCCGTGAGCTAGACCTGGGTAATCAGAGGCTCGTCACCCTGTCCCCTGTCCTTGAGATGTACATTTAGCCCACAGTTCCCACAGCTGGAACGATTCTCAAGAATAGACTTGAGAGAGCAGTGTGTTTTTGAGCCCACCTGGATGGTGTATGTGACTGAATCCAGGTAAGGCCTCTCTATAAACTTTTAAGATTTTGGTGGCTAGGTGCAGAGATCTATTTATTTGTCTGGTGGCACTGAAGGCAAGCCTCACAGATCACGGATCAGTTTCTTTGGTTAGTAAACCCACCGCCTACCAATTTGGAATGACCTGCCACTTTCTTTAGTCTCTCCTTGCTGTCTGTATACAGAGAGCAATTCACAAACCAGCAAAATTGATATGGAAGAGTGGACACCAAAACAATTCTGGTGTTGATTTTGGTTTCATTGTATTTCTGGATATACTATTTCAACAATGAACACCAAGGAGAAAGGTGGGAAAGCAACTTAAAGCTTTTGCCCTGGAAATTAAATATTAGTGTGTATTTTCTTCTATAGACAAGAAACATCAGATGGGTGCATGGTTTAAGAACTGCACCAGGACCAAAAATTCTGCTACTTTCTTGGTCCTGAAGCCAATAAAGGGAATTATGGTAAGCAGAGAATCGATGGCTAGTTTCATTCTTTATTGTTTCTGTCAGGTTCCAAGATGCTTTAACTTTTTGTGAGAACGGTTTTGAAATTTCCAACTGTAATGTGTGGGGATTTTCGTTTTCTTTTTTAAACGATGTTTTTGCACCATTTTAAATTTGGAAAACTTTGTAGTTTTTGAGATACAGGTTTTTAATCTCATACCTACTTTGAAGCCAGCTGCATGGTGCCCCATTCTTGCTTTTTTTTCCTAGCAAAAATTTACCCATTTAACTATTTAAAGGGACTCTGTGATGGCCTGAATTGTTCTCTTTATTTTTCCTTTCCTAGTTCATGGAACCAGAGTTATTTTTAGATAAGGATACACTTAAAACATTCTACCACTTAAGTTCTTACAAGCATTAAAAATGTTTGGAAGATATGGGGGATAAAAAAGAAATATTTTGATATTCTTAGGGGATCTTCCAGGGAAAATGTTAGCAATGCTGACCTTTTGTATTAAGCTTTACCTACACAAATGGGCTCCTTACTGTCAAATTTGATTTTTAAGAGGACCTAAAAATGTTATCTAGAATAAAAATTAATTCAAATGATGCAAGTTGACATATCACTTGCATTTCAGATCATACATATTTCCCCCAAATACCTGGATACAGCACAAAAAACAAGCACAGAAAGACTCTTGAAAAGTGGAAAGAAAAAGGTGGACTGCTCAAGGACCTTGGGACTTCAGGAATCGCAGGCTGGTGAATTCTCTGGGTTTCCTTACTACCTCCCATGTATATTAGACCGGGCTCTCTAGAAACCTCTAATACAGAATTGCCAATAGCCACAGACAAAGAAAATTGAAGGAAAAGAAAAGGTCTTTTCCTTAGCCAAAGGACCAGGAAAAGAGTAGTTTAACAATCAAAAAACAAAACATTGTAGCAATACCCGCCCTACTGTCGCCAAGTATCAATGGAGAAAAAGCCTTCCACCTCCAGGATTTCAGTGGGATTGAGTGGGGTTTGATCTTCCATACCAACATCTCGCCCTGTAGAAACAGGTGCTTCCTTTCTTCTGGGCTGGGGCTGGAGAGGGACCTAACCTTCCGAGTGGGGAGTTTATCTTTCATTTCCTGCCTAATACGAAGGGTAGCACTCTAAGTCCCTTGCTGAGTGGTGTCCGCAGGTTGTTTGGGGCAGCTGATCTGTCATCCCACAGCCAAAGCAAGGAGCAGGTGCTCTGATTCCCTTGCAGAGACAGTGTTAGCGAGGCTGTGCAGGGACCTGGTCTTCCATCCCCTCCCTGGCAGTAGCAGGTGGAGCTGTGTTCCCCAGCCAGAGTAGTGTCGGTGGGATCCAGCTCCAGGCTGCATCTTCAACCCTACTTGGTGTCAGTGAGGCTGAAGGAAGTATTAAGGGGTGGGACCAGTTGGTATTTGGCTTTCTGCCATCAGCTTTTCTGGTGTCACAGCAATCCAGCAGCTAAGGTAAGCTTCTGCCCCCATGCTAAGTCAACAAAGTGGTGTAAGTCACCTTCTTCCCTTACTGGTGTCAGCAAGGCCCAGCTGGACGATGAACTTTCACCTGCATTCCCAGGTTATGAGGCAGTGTGAGTTGGTGCCCAGTTTCACCAGTAGAGTGTCAACAGGGCCTAGGAGGGAGCTAAACCACCCTCCCACGTGTTTGCAATGAGTCATTGTGTGTTGCTGCCCCTCTTTAGCCAGGATGGTTGGTGGGACCCAGTGAGAAGTAAAACATGCCCAGGTAACTGCCCTCACACTAAACTTGGACAGAGGACTGCCTGCTAAAAAGCGGATGTGAAATAGGTTCCAGAGTCTCATGATATAATACCTAAAATGTACAAAATAAAATAGAAAATCACTCATCATATGAAGAAACAGAAAAATCACAGCATGACTGGGGGAAAAAGACAACCAACTGATAACACCAAGATGAGTGAGATCTTGGCATTACCTGACAAGGATTTTGTAGTTATTTTATTTTGTGTGCCTGACAAGAACACTTAAGATTTACTCTCTTAGCAAATTTAAAGTATAAAGTATAGTACTAGTAACTATAGTTACTGTGTTGTACATTAAATCCCCAGAACTTATTAATCTTACGGCTGAAAGTTTCTACACTTTGACCAACGTCTCTGCGTTCTTCCCCCAGACCCCAGACCCTGCAACCATATTCTACTATCTGGTTCTATGAGTTCAAATTTTTTTAGATTTCATACACAAGTGAGATCGTACAATATTTGTTTTTTAAAATTAATTTATTTAAACTCAAGTTAGTTAACATAAAGTGTAGTATTGGTTTCAGGAACAGAACCTAGAGTGATTCATCACTGACATATAACACCCAGTGCTCATTCCAACAAGTGCCTTCCTTAATACCCATCACCCATCTAGCCCATCCCCCCACCCACCTGTCCTCCAGCAACCCTCAATTTGTTCTCTGTATTTAAGAGTCTCTTATGGTTAGATCTAGAACAAACAATCCTAAAGTTGGTATGGAACCAGAAAAGACCCCAAATAGCCAAAGTAATGCTGGAAAAGGTATCACAATTCCAGACTTCAAGCTGTATTAAAAAGCTGCAACCATCAAGACAGTATGGTATCGGCCCCAAAACAGACACATAGATCAGTGGAACAGAATAGAGAACTCAGAAACGGACCCACAAATGTGTCACCAACTAGTCTTTGACAAGGCAAGAAAGAGTATCCAATAGAAAAAAAGACAATCTCTCCAGCAAATGGTGCTGGGAAAACTGGACAGTGACACGCAGGAGAATGAAACTGGACCACTTCCTTACACCATACACAAAAATAAATTCAAAATGGATGAAAGACCTAAATGTGAGACAGGAAACTATTACAGTCCTAGAGATCATACAGTATTTGTTTTTCTGTGTCTGGCTTATTTCACTGTGACAAGGATTTTAAAGCAGCCATCATACAAATGTGTAAAGAAGCAATTATAGGTTCTTTTAAAACAAGGGAAAAAAGAAAATCTCAGTGAAGAAATAGAATTTATTTAAAAAAACCTAATTGAAAGTAATAGAACTAAAAAATACAATAAGCAAAATTAAAGACTCAATGGACAAGCTCATTAGTAGAATGGAGATTACAGAGGATGGAATTTGTTAATTTAGGGACAGATTATAAGAATTTAATCGAAAAAAAACATAGAGTTACCATGTGTCCCAGCATTTTTACTGCAGGGTATATGCCCAAGAGATATAAAAACTTATGTTCACCCAAAGACTTGTAAATGTATGCTCATACCAGTATTATTCCTAGCAGCTAAAACCTGAAAATAACACAAATGCCCATCAACACATGAATGGATAAACAAAACGTGCATATTCATATAATGGAATATTATTTAGGCATAAAAACAACTACAGTACTGATACATGCTACGACAGGGCAAAACTCAAAAACACTGTGCTCACTTAAAGAAGCCAGATAAAAAAGCCACGTATCTTATCATTCCATTTGTATGAAACGTCCAGAATAGGCGGATGTATAGAGACAAGAAGGAGATTAATGGTTTCCAGGGGCTGTAGGTGGGGAGGACGAGGAATGACTGCTAATGGGTACAGGGTTTCTTTCGGGAGTGGTGAAGGTGTTCTGAAATTGAGGTGATGGTTGCACAGCTCTGTAAATATAGTAAAAGCCATTGAGTTGTATGCTTTAGGTGAAATTTATGGCACATAAATGTGGTCTCAAGTTGCCAAAATAAAAGTAAATGTAACATTAATGTATTACAGGTTAGACCATTTTGAATACGTATATGCTCTTTATGCATATGCAAAAATTATTTAAAACAAATAGAGACATCCAAATTCAATTCCACTCAAATCATGGCTTTTTTGAGCAACTGTGCCAGGCACTGTGTTGGGTGTGCTTTGGGGCATAAAGAAATAAATAAGCGTGTTTTAACTTCAGAGAGCTTAAAATTACTGGGGGGAAAGGACATATATAAATGTTTGTAATCTAAGATGGTCATTTTTACATAATTTACTTCATTAATTCAGATGTAGCACCAATACATAAAAATACAGCAGTTAATGGCAAAATTAGGAACTTGACACAGGCAAACCAGACATATTTTTTCATGTTGCACCCCCTAGCATTTATAAAAAATAGCAAAACTGGAGCTTGGTTCAAGTCAACTTTCATTCTTCTTGATCTGATCAGATATTATTAATACTTAAAGACTTTTCCATTGGGCAATTGTTTGTGAAATCAACCTGGTTGATACTCCTATATTAACTTGGAAACAATCACTATCTCTAGTTGTAATTCTTGACCAGGCTAATAATGTTTTGAATTAATTGACTAGCTGGCAAATATGGAAGAATCTACTTGATGTATCTGACTGGCCAATTTTCCGTGAGTTGTGTTGGCTAATTTAAGATTCTGTGAAGAATATAATGATTGACAGATAAGCTTCCCTAAAGTAGCATTTATTTTGGAGATATATTACC
>NC_064817.1:22840321-22905321 GCF_023721935.1 Panthera uncia | reverse complement strand
TCACATAGTTACTTTTTTTGTGTGTATGGCGAGAAGGCTTATGGTCTATTCTCTCGGGAAATTTCAAGAATATAGTATAGTATTATTAATTATAGTCACTATGCCATTCAGTAGAGCCTGAGAATTCCTTTTCGTTTATTTATTTAGTCATTCATTCACTTATTCATTCATTTATTTTGCATAAATAGGTAGAGTGTTTATTACTTGAGGCCAATGGTCATGAAATGCCCTTCACTGGGTACCGTCATATGAGATAGGGAAGACATTCCAGCGGAAATTTGTTTAAGGTGGCAGCATTTTTATTTCTGTACATTGACATACAAATTTTCTCCAAAGGTACAACAGCTGTGACATCATGCAGATGTTTAGCTTTGAATGATAGATCAAAACTCTATTTAGGCTTGTGCAATGAATGGACACCTCCAGAAAAATCCCAGTTGACAGGTACAGTAACATGATTCTTACATAGAAACCTCAAATTTGGGGGTTGCAGAAAGGACAGAGGGAGGGAAGTATTCCCCACTAAACATAACACACTGTACTGCTTTTCCAAAAAACACCATACATTAAAGTGAGGTGTTCTTTAAAAGAGTTGAAGCCTGGGCTCCCCCAGAACGTGGGTGTTCATTCCTGTGCGCCACTTAGGGTTTGGGCGATGTGATGGTCACAGGGTTCATTTAAGGTTAATTTCTGTTTTGGCTCTGAGAAGTGGTAATGTTTGAGTGCAATTACTTCCTTTATGGGGTTTATTTTTGCTCTCCTTCTGTTCTGTGGCCAAACCAACTTACCAGCCCCTTTCCCCCAGTTCCAAAGTGAAAATTGCTTTGCATAAATGGAAGTTTTTACCCTCTAACATTTCCACATTTCTCCCAGACCCCAGCCCTTGGCAGCCACCCTTCTATAATCTGTTTCTATGAATTCACATTAAAAATATTCCTTATGCGGCGGTGCCTGGGTGACTCAGTTGGTTAAGCGTCCGACATCAGCTCAGGTCATGATCTAGCAGTTCACGAGTTCGGGCCCCATGTCAAGCTCTGTGCTGACAGCTCAGAGCCTGGAACCTGCTTTGGATTCTGTGTCTTCCTCTCTCTCTGCCCCTCTCCAGCTCATGCTCCATCTCTGTCTCTCAAAAATAAACGTTAAAAGTGAAAAAAAAATCCTTATGTGATACCATACGAACATTTGTGAAGTGGTATCTCACTGTGGTTTCAATTTGCATTTCTCTGATGATGAATGATGTTGAGTACCTTTTTATATACCTGTAGGCCATTTGTATGTTTTATTTGGAAAAATGTCTATTCAGGTCTTCTGTCCAGGTTTTAGACAGATTTTTAAAAAAATGTTTTGCTACCTAGGGGTATGAATTTCTTAAATATTTTAGATGTTAATCCTTTATCAGACATATGATCTGCATATACTTTCTGTCATTCCATAGTTTGCCTTTCACTTTGTTGGTTGTTTCCTTTCCTTTGCTGTGCAGAAACTTTTTAGTTTGATGCAACCCCACTTATTTGTTTTTGCTTTTGTTGCCTATGCCTTTGGTGTCAGATCCAGAAAAGATCAATGTCAAGACCCATTTAAGGAGACTTTTCTCCATGTTTTCTTCGAGGAGTTTTATGGTTTCAGGTTTATATTTAAGTCTTTAGTCCATTTTCCTTTAATTTTTGTGAACAGAGTAAGACAAGGGTCCAATTTCATTATTTTGCATGTGGATATCCAGTTTTCCCCAAATCATTAATTGAATAGACTTACTCTTTTCTTGGTGCCCTTGTCAAAGTTCAGTTGATCATATATACATGAGTTTATTCACAGGCTCTCTATTCTGTTTTACTGGTCCTTGTGTGTGTGCTTATGCCAGTAGCACACTGTTTTGATTACTGTAGATTTGTAATATAGTTTGAAATCAGGAAATATGATATCTCCAGTGTTGTTCTTCTTTCTCAAGATTGCTTTGGTTATTTGGCATCTTTTGTGGTTTCCTATGAATTTTGGGATTGTTTTTTCTATTTCTGTGAAAAATGTCATTTAAATTTTGATAAGGATTTCATTGAATCTGTAGATCACTTTGGGTTATACAGATGTTGTAATAATATTAATTCTTCAATTCCATGAACATGAGGTCTTTCCATTTATTTTTGTCTTCTTCAGTTTCTTTCATCGATGTCTTATAGTTTTCTGTGTACATATTGTTACCTCCTTGGTAAATTTATTCCTAAGTACTTTATTTTTTTTATGCTATTGTAAATGAGATTTAAAAAATTTTTTTTAAATGTTTATTTTTCAGAGAGACAGAGACAGAATGAGAGTGGCTTAGGGGCAGAGAGAGAGGGAGACACAGAATCCAAAATAGGCTCCAGGCTCTGAGCTGTCAGCACAGAGCCCGTCGCGGGGCCTGAACTCCTGAATTGCGAGATCATAACCTGAGCCCAAGTCAGACGCTCAACCGACTGAGCCACCAAGGCGCCCCGGGATTACTTTTTAAATTTCTCTTTAGTGTTAGATGTATAGATTTTTGTATGTTGATTTTCTTTCCTGCTGCCATATTTGATCTTACAGAGTGACATATCTATATGAATATAGTTTTCTAAGCATTGTCAATTGTTTGTTTATTAATGAAGCATTGGCCTTTGGAATATAGAAGCTGATGTCAGGATAATTATTTCTAAAGTTAAAATTGACATCAAATCTCACATTTAAACTTGTAGGGGCACCTGGGTGGCTCAATTGGCTAAACATCCAAATTTGACTGAAGTCATGATCTCGTGGATTGTGAGTTGGAGCCCCACATTGGGCTATCGTCTGTCAGCAAAGAGCCTTCTTTGAATCATCTGTCCCTCTCTCTCTGCCCTTCCCCCATGCTCGCTCTCTCTCTATTTCTCTCTCAAAATAAATAAACATTTTTGTAAAACTTGTAGATGCTGAAAGCCTTCTTTGGTTTTAAGTTTCTTGGGTAGATTTCTTATTTGATTCAAGTGGTATACATAGATAAACTTTTTTGAATGAAATGGAGACATACAAGGGAATTTGCAGTTAAGTTCTCAGTAGCAGTTTTCAGTTCCATAAAATAAAATTGTCATAAATAATAGTAACTTCATTAAAACAAACAAATTTGTAAAAGTAAAATATATTCGGTAGCTAAAATATAGGTTCATAATAGAGATTGTTATCATGGGCTTATTATTTAAAAATAATTATTTCCATCCAGAGAACACACATTTATAAGTCGCCTCATTATTAACATAAAAATTACTTACTGACCTAATTTATTCCTGTTATATGGCATCTATTTCCACTTGAGTCAGAAAATGTTTCATATATTTCTTGGTAATAAGAATTGTTCTGAGTTTGAGAATTTTTCACTTTATATTTCTGAATTTTACATGATATTGATTTATTTGCCTAATGTCACTTATGTATATGATTGGCAGCCTCTTAACAACTCTGGTCCTGCAATGAGGGGTGCCAAAATTTCAACTTGTCTCTCTTCTGCTCAAAGAAATTAACATAGGTGATATTTAGCATAAGGTGTTCACCTGACCAATGCAAAAGGATATGAATGTTTTGATGCTTTGGTTGTGTCTTTGTGTAACCCGAAAGTGGCAATCAAAGGCAAAGGATACTGACCAGGCAAAGTTGTCACTGGATGCTGGCTGAAAGAAGAGCTAGTTTATTTCAGCGATTCAGCTCTACTGTTGCCTTGGGAACTTGAACTGATCACATCTCAGTGAACCTGAGTCTTCCTGGGCAGAGCTTTTCACCCTTTTAGGACATGTCTCCACAATCAGCCCCTGGTTTCTGGGCACTCTTATTAACCAGTATTCTTTTGCTCTTCAAATTCTTGATCATATTTTAGACTGGAGTATTGATTTGCAAACTTGCTTACATACTGTGATCACCTGGGGAGATTTAAGGAAACTTGATGCCAGGGCTTTACTGAAGAACAATTAAATTAGGATATGTGAAGATAGGACTCCAGGACATCAGGATTAAAAAAAACAACAACAAAAAACATCTAAGGTGATTACAATAAGCAGCAAAGGTAATAATATGTAAACCTTAAAATTTACCACTGGCAGGTTTATAACTCAAGGCTTTATTTATTTATTTATTTAATTTATTTTTTAAATTAATGTTTATTTATTTTTAAGAGAGAGAGACAGAGAGGACAGGGCGGGGGCGGGGGGGGGGACAGAAAGAGAGGGAGACACAGAATCCGAAGCAGGCTCCAGGCTCTTGAGCTGTCAGCACAGAGCCCAACACGGGGCTCGAACTCAAGAACTGTCAGATCATGACCTGAGTCGAAGTCAGATGCTTAACCGACTGAGCCACCCAGGCACCCCTGGACATGGCATTTTATATTTCCTAAATGATGCGTGATACCTATTATGTTACTCAGTCTAAACTAGGGAGATATTTTTCATCATATTTTTAATTCTCTGTTTTGGTTATTATCAGTATTTTTGGAGAGCACATTTTTAAAGTAAAAAGAAACTATAAAAAGTGAAATAAAATACAAAAAATTTTAAAGACTATAAAAAGGGCAAACAATAAATTTGAATCAGGCTAAAAAATATGCATGACTATGTGAAATTGATAGTACAGTCACCCTGGGAACAAAAGAAAAGAATTAAAGTAACTTTTGATCAAGCACTCTGATTGTAGAAACTCAGTGCTGTATATTTTAACAACAGGAAGAGCTGCAAAATGTCTTGAACTTAATATTTTTATTGTGAATAGTGGAATTGGTGTAGTAAATCTGCAACTATTCTATGTTTATTTTAGCACAAGCAAGTTAATAAATATATAGATGTTACTGGGAACCAGGATTATCTCTGTGGGAAAAAGAATGATACAAAGTTGAAGTAGAGGAAAGTGAGGAAAACCTAAGGTTATGATGTTTGAATAGGAGGCATCAGTCTTAAAAATTGTTTGAAACATTCCTAATTTTGAGGTGTCTGGGTGGTCCATTTGGTTAAGCATCCAACTCTTGATCTCAGTTCAGGTCTTGATCTCAGGGTCATGAGTTCAAGCCCCGTGTTAGACCCCGCATTGGGCCCCACTTTGGGCTCTGCATTAGGCATGGAGGCTACTTAAAAAAAATTTTAAAAATTAAATGTTCCTAACTTTGCTCATCGAAAAGTTTTGAAGCAATGTCATTCCAATAATATTCAACGCCTTGTTGTTCCTGAAGAGCTTTCTCCCTAAAAAGCACTAAGTCTCCTTGGAGAAGTTCCTGATTCTCAGTAAGGGGCAGGTGAAATATAAGATGAAGCCAGAAAACAAGAAGGTGGCTTTAAAATAATGGGACATTTCAAAAGGACATAGGATTTGAATAGTTATTTGTCCAAAGGAGATTTACAAATGGCTAGTAAGCACTGGAAAATATGCTCAATGTTATTAATCATTAAGGAAATGCAAATAAAAAATGCAATGAGTTACCACTTCATACCCACCAGAATGACTAGAGTCTAAACAACAGAAAATAAGTGTTGATGATGATGTGGAGAAATTGAAATCTCATATATTGCTGGTGGCATGCACTGGTGCAGTCACTTTGGGAAACATTCTGACAGTCCCTCAAAAAGTTAAACATGAAGCTACTTACTATATGGAATTCAAATCAAAAGAGTCAAAAACAAAAGTTCACATAAAAATGTGTATGGATGTTTATAGCAGCATTATTCGCAAAGGATAGAAAGCAAAAACAACCTAAATGTCCATCAATGGAGACATGGGTAAACAAACGTGATATATCTATACAATTGGATATTGTTAAGCCTTAAAAAGAAATTAAATACTGACATATGCTACAACATGCATAAACCTTGCAAACATCATGCTAAGTGAAAGAAGCCAGACATAAAAGGCTATATATTCTACAATACCCTTTATATGAAACACCCAGAATAGGCAAACTCATAAAGACAAAAAATAGATTAGTGCTTGTCAGGGGTGGGGTGAGGGGGTAATGGGGATGAGTGCATAATAAGTGTAGGGTTTCTCTCTGGGGTGATGAAAATGTTCTGGAGTTAGTGGTGATGGTTGTTGAACATCGTGAATACACTAAAAATCACTAAATAGTAACTTCAAAATAGTTAGAATGGTGATTTTTATGTTGTGTGAATTTTATCTCAATTAAAAAACCTATACAAGAAGAGCAAATGTCTTAGAACCAGACAGATCTGAGTTTGTATTCAGATTTTGTTGTGTCCTAGATGTGTGAACATTTGCCAAACACTCCATCTCTGTGTATGTTTCCGTCTATGTCATATGGGCATTAACGATCCCTAGCTCATACCTTGGGGGAGCACATCATAAGGGGACCAGATATAACTTTCTGAAGTGCTTATAATAATATAAAATATGGGTCCCCCATATTTCCCCTGCCACCTCCCTTTAGAAGGTAAACCCTCTCACCTGTTACTTGGGCGTTGTGCAGGTATTGGCATAGTTGTTCATCCCATTTTCAAACATGTGCTTTGTTCCGTGTGACCACATCCTGCTTTTTTCTTGGAATTATGGTGTCATTTAGCAGATTCCTTTTTTTTTTCCTATTTTTAAGTTTGGAAGCTCTGGTTTAATCTTGTTTTTTTTTTTTAAATGTTTACTTATTTATTTTGAGAGAGAGAGAAAGAGTGAGAGAGAGAGCATGAGCAGGGGAAGGGGCAGAAAACGAGGGACAGAGAGAATCCCCTGCTGAGCATGGAGCCTGACATGGGTCTCAATCTCATAACCATGAGATCACAACCTGAGCTGAAATCAAGAGTCAGACGCTTAAGTGACTAAACCACCCAGGTGCCTCTAGAAGGTCTGGTTTGTATTCTGTCTGAAGACCACTTATTTTTTTAGGCCAGGTAGTTTCTCCCAGGGTAATCTTTCATATCTTATTTTCAACCATAGCATATAAGCCCAAACCTTCCATTTACTTTACTTCTGAGATCTGGGCCTAAGTATGCTATTGACTGGTAGGTATCTTCAAGTCAGCACCTCAAACTCAAGGTGTAACACCTGAAAATGGGCTTGACATTTTCTCCTACTTCATTTAACAAAAACCACTATCTACACAATTCCCAAGATAGAACCTGGAAAATTATCTTAGACACTTTGCTGTGAGTCAACATTATAAACTACCAGTCAAGTTTGCACGGTTTTCCTGTTGAATATAAAATATGTCTATCTCTATTTAGAGTTACCTAAAATAGTTACTTAAGTATTTTGGAAGACATATTACAACACCAAGGTTAAGAAGTTATACACTCTGAAAGTAAATAGAGATAAAAATTCTACTACTTTTGAGCCAGGCAATTTGGTTCTGTTGGCTAACCTACTTTAATTTCAATTTCCTTATCAGTAGAATAGGATAACCCTCACGACACAGTGTTTTGGGGAGGAATAAATGAGATAGTGCATATAAAACAATTAGCATGGCATGGTAGAGGTACATGGCAAGTAACCAGTTTAGGGAATCTTGTGCTGGTTAAGTTTGACCATTGCAGAAAATGTTCTGTCCTTATCCTTTTCTCTTGGTCTTAGATGTTCTGATACCTTATTTGTCATAAGGGAGGGTGTTTCCTTCCATTCAGGGTGATTGGAGATGGTCCAGGTAAAGCCATAGCATAATAGAAGTCACAAAGCCCTCTGGCAAGTCACAGGATACTTCCCAGGCAAAATGGTCAATAGATGCTGACTAGAGGAACAGCTAGTATATTCTAATGACTCATTTCTACCATTTTCCTGGAAACATGAACAGATCTCATCTCACAGAGCCTAAGTCTTCCTGGGCAGAGATTGTCCCCCTTTAGGACATGCCCCTACTATCAGCTCCTGGTTTCTGGGGAATATTAACCAGTATTCTGCTTCTCATCACATTCCTGATCTAATTTCAGAGTGGAGTAATGATTTTCAAACTTGCTTCCATATTATGGTCATCTGGGGAGATTTAAGGAATCCTGATGCCTGGACTTTACTGCAAAAACAATTATATCAGGATCTCTGAATGTGGGACTGCATGACATCAGTATTTTTTAAGCCCCTAAGGTGATTGATTCCAATGTGCAGCGTAGGTTTTAACTGCCAATCTAGAGTCTTGCAACATGAAAATGTGGTCTGTGACAAGCAACATTGACATCAACTGGGAGATTTTTAGAAATGCAGAATTTTGGCCTTGTCTAGACCTGCTGAATCAGAATTTACAATTTAACAAGATAACTGAGTGATTTGTATTTGAGAAGCACTGGTTTAGAACAATGATTCTCAATTTGGGCTGCACATTAATATTAGTTGTAAGATCAGATGTTAGAATAGACTTAAGAAGACAGGGAAATATAAGTCAATAAAAAGGGCCCAAGGGAAGTAGGGTCAGGAGGGAGAGAGGGAGACATTCTACCAATTGATGCAAATACTATGTCTGGGTATGTTAGTGGGCATAGAAAATCACATTTAAGGGGCGCCTGGGTGGCGCAGTCGGTTAAGCGTCCGACTTCAGCCAGGTCACGATCTCGCGGTCCGTGAGTTCGAGCCCCGCGTCGGGCTCTGGGCTGATGGCTCGGAGCCTGGAGCCTGTTTCCGATTCTGTGTCTCCCTCTCTCTCTGCCCCTCCCCCGTTCATGCTCTGTCTCTCTCTGTCCCAAAAATAAATAAAAAACGTTGAAAAAAAAAATTAAAAAAAAAAAAAAAAAGAAAATCACATTTAATATTTACCTGTCAGTTTTAATTTGTGGTAGACAACCTTCAAGAAGATCCATACATCTTAGTATTCAGGCCCTTGTATAGTCCCTTCTGACACTTAATCAGAGCAGGTTTAGTATGACCAGTAGAATGTGGTGGAAATAATGCTGCCAATTTCAAGCTTAGGTAATAAAAATTAGCCTCTTGGCTCCCTTGCTCTGGGAAAAGCCAGATGTCATACCCAAGCAAGCCCATGGAAAATGTGGAGAAGAACTGGGCTCTCTTTCAAATTGCTAGCCATGTGAGTAAATAAGCCATCTGAGAGGTGAACCTACCAGTTACTGTCGAGCCTTCAGGTGACTGCAGCCCTAGCCGATATCTAACTGCAAGTGCATGAGAAACCCTGAACAAGAAAGGCCCATTAGGACCCTGACCAAATATTTTGTCTACAGTAATCATGAGCATAATCAATGATTGTTTTGCACCACTGTGTTTTGGAGTGATTTGTATTATACCATTAGATAATTGGAATAGGGTTTTGTACCTCCAAGTGGAGTGCTGCTATAACAAAACCTTAAAATGTGGCAGTGGATTTGGAACCAGAAGACAGAATTTGGAAGACCCTTGAAGAGATTTTTATGGCCCTGAGGGAGGCTGTCAGTGAGACCCAGGAGAAAGTGAGTAAAAAATTGCTAGAAATTAGAAGAAAGACGTTCCTTTCTTTCAACAAGGATCCTTGTTATTAGTGGTAAAAAAAAACTTAGCGCCACCACCTCTGATAACATGGAAAGCTGCAAATGACAATGAATTGAGTGATCTAGCTCAAGAGATTTCCAGAAATACTGTTGAAGGTATCATTTGGCTTTAAAAAAACTGGTTATTGTAAAATACAAAAGGAGAGAGTTGAACTGAAGGAAGTACTATTATAAAAGAGCCAGAAATTATTAGGTTTAAAAAATGTTTCTTAGCTCAAGATTCCCCAAGATTCTTAACTTAAGAAAAGGTTTTGGGGCAGAGTATATCTAAAGTGGGAATATAAGACACGTTCAGACCTCAGAAAGATCTAAGGCGGAGTCTTTGAGGACCAGTCAGTCTCTCTGTTAAACATAGGGCTAAGAGTCTAACAATCTTTAGGGCATTATACCTATCCAAAGTAGAGAGGGCTCGTTTCACTGAGATTTGTGAGTGTGGCTTTTGTTGGGTAGATTATATCTTGATTCACAAGACATTTACAATGTTTTTAAAAGAATTATATCACTTTGGACTGAAAGGGATGGAGAAAGTACTAAATGAAATGAAAAGAGACCAGAGAGACAATTTGATCTCCAAATATCTATAACTAGGAAACAAGGTGTAAAAACTATCAATATGCAGACAGAGGGTACATTTTTTTTGTATATCGAAAAGGAAGGATGACTCAGAGGTTGGAACTCAGGACTTAGAGGGCAGAGCCAAGAACTATTCCCTAAAGTAGGACTGAGTCCTTACTTTAAAAACAAAACAAAACAAAACAAAACAAAACAAAACAAAACAAAACTAGCAACATATGCCTGGATAAATATCAGAATTGCTATGGACCTGTGCCTCTCCTGTGTCTCCAATTTCCCCCATTTTCCCACCCATTTTTTTTTTTAACATTTTTTATTTTTATTTTATTTTTGGGACAGAGAGAGAGACAGAGCATGAACGGGGGAGGGGCAGAGAGAGAGGGAGACACAGAATCGGAAGCAGGCTCCAGGCTCCGAGCCATCAGCCCAGAGCCTGACGCGGGGCTCGAACTCACAGACTGCGAGATCGTGACCTGGCTGAAGTCGGACGCTTAACCGACTGCGCCACCCAGGCGCCCCATTCCCACCCATTTTTAAACTAAATGACCTATAGTGACTATTTCATATTCGTCCAGTCATTGCACATTGGGTGTGTAGGAAAGCAAATAAATTGTTTATAGTTTGTAGGGCCTCAAACTGAGAGAAACAATAATGGAGGATCTATACTTGAACCATGCCTGAAGAGTGTCGTCCGTACCTGGTCCTAATCTAAATAATGACATTCTGTACATTGAGTCTGGCTCTGATACCATAATGGGACCTCTTTGGGCAAGATATGAATGTATATTGCATGTGAGAGGGTTATAAAATATTATGGCCAGACGGTTCACTGTGGCAGATGGCTACACCTATATATACATACTTTCTATATGCTCTTCTTACAACGTGACTGACATACTTTCCACAAAGAGGTGGAAGAGTATTCCTTCTGCATGTATCTAGCCAGGAGCTGGTAACTGCTCCACCCAATTGATATGGTAGAAGTAATGCTGTGTGACTTTCAAGACTGAGTCAGAAAATATTACAGCTAATCCTGGTTATCTCTCACTTTTGGGATGTTTGTCCTTGGACCTCAGCTTCCATGATGTGAGAAAGTCCAAACTAGCCCATGTGGAGAGACCACATGAAGAGCCCAAATGCAGAACTGAGTCTCCCAACCAACAGCATCCAATACCACCACATCTTTGAGTGAGGGAGTCTTCAGATGATAGCATTTGAGTTGAGACCAATCTGGCACCTTCAGCCTCCACATTATAAAGGCAAGACAAACTCTCCTCTTGTTCTCCATCTAGATTCCTGGCCCATAAATTCTTGAATATAATAAATGGGTGTTTTTTCCCACAATGCTCTCGGGTGATTTGTTACACAATCATAATAATTGGAATACAGTTCTTAACAGTTTGTTTCTTTTGGGAATCTGGAAGTGAGACTATAGAAAGTGAAGACTGACTCTGTAGTTCTCAGTTTAATAAAAAGGTTCTTATTAAGAACTTAAACTCTAAAAATCTTTACTCATCATTCAAATATTTACAGTCATACAGGGAAGCTGAAGTTATTTCAACATGATTACTATTTTGTGACATTCTTGAGGGAAGAAAGTACATAACTAATTAAAAATTTGGTTCAAATGACCTTGTCTTTCAGGTAATGTAAGGATGGAACGAATAAAATATTGTTTTTATAAAGAGAGATCTAAGCAGAATAGGTGACAATGTCAGAATATGAAAGCAAGATTTAGCATAGTGAAGCCTTCTTTCAATAATTTAGTGATGGTTATAGAGATGAAAGGAAATGTACAAGCAGCTTTTTTGTTTGTTTCTTTTTCCACAGAGGGCAGGCCATGAGGGAATGTGATGGAAACTAGAGCAGCAGGAATTTGGGTCATAAGTTAGGAAGCATTTCCTGACTATCAGAGTTGTGAAATATTCAATATGTTATTAAGATACATTGTATCATCTAATAAAATTTAAGGGAGTATTTATATAACTTTATATTTAATTGAAAAATTACCTTGCAGTTCTATAAATTTGGAATTTTGTTGAGTATATTGCCTATACAGAGTTTATTGACAAAAATAATTTTAGGTGAGGGCATTGGTTGCTCATTATTTTTTTTTTGCAATGCACATCTATACTTATGCATCCTAGTCCATTATAGAAATCTTGAATCTTTAAGTAATTTCATGGTAACTGGTATAGTAGAAAGCACAGTATGCATGGATTCAGAAGTCCTGGGTTTTGTCATTATTGAGCTTTATGACCTTGGTTAAATCATTTAGCTTCTCACAATTTTGGTTTCCCTATACATAAAACAGGAATAATACCTGGCTTCTTGCCCCACAGGATTGCTGTACAAATCAAAGGAAACAATGAATGTTCCATGCCTGACACAGTATAGATAAAGGGAGAATGGAATTAGACTGGATGCAGGCTGAAAACTTAAATATATTGATTATTAATTCATGATTCTTAAGACACTGTAAGATTTCTTCTTGTGTCAACTCACACCCAGTTTATGAATCCCTCAGTCAAATTTATATTCTGAAATAAGCACAGATTTTGAACTTTGAGAATATGGCCCTCATACTTATTATCAGGGTGATCTGGGGCAAATAAAACATTGTCATCTGAAAAATGGAAAAGAATGATAATACATGACTTACAGGGTACATGAGAGGTTTTAAGTAATATAACACATCTAAAAATGCCTTCCCAGCTGTACAGTGAATTTTATTTATAATTTCCTTGATATTTAAAAGATGGTGAGCATGGTGTTTGTTGAAGCAGACTGCTCCATTGAACAGATGTCATTGTTGAGAGGGTCTTCAGATCATAATGGAATTTATTTTCCTAAAACTTCCAAGTATTGGTCTTTCTTCTGCCTCCTGGAGTAACACTGACTAAAAATACTGCTTCCTCCACAACTTAGTACTTCAAAATATTTGGAGACAGCTATCATGTCTCTTTAGGCTTCCCTCTCAAGACAAAAATATCTAGTTTCCTCAAAAGTTCTTTATGTAAATGGATTTGTCTAGATTTTCTCTGGATGTTGTCCAGGAATCCTTCTGAAGTGTGGTGTCTAAAATGGGGCATAATTCTCTGGATGTATTCAGGCCAACATATATCACCTCCCTGGAGCTGGACTCTAACTACTTTTGGTGATGTTTATATTTATTTTTGGCATTACAACAATAATTACAGTACCATCAATAAACACTTATTACAGGCCATGTACACTATGAATCCTATTCTTCTAAAAACCCTTTAAAGCAGGAGTTTTTTTCTCCGTTGTATAAACATAGTTTAGAGTTAAACACTTGCCCAGTTCACAGGTTCACAAAGGCAGTGGTATATGCAAAAGCAGGTATTTGGATATAGTTCTGCCTGAGGCCCTTCCATACTACATTGCTTTGAAGTTAGAGCATTGTCAATTCCTTGTACCAAACATCAGGAATGGATTTCCTCCTATATACAGTTAAAATTTTGTCATCTTGATTTACAGTTATTTTTCAAATATTAATAAGATATTTGAAAACCTTCTTTTGTCATTAAGTATGTTGAACTTTATGTCATCTGCAAACCAATATGTATTTTGTTAATGTATTTATCAAGCCTGTTTATATAGTAGACTTGACTGGACAGATAACCAGAGATCTCTCTCTATGGTGTCTATTCCAGGAATCAATATCCATTGGGTCTGATTGTTCAACCAGTATAAATCCAACTTAACTGTATTTTCATCCAAACTGCATTCCTTCATCTTGCTTATAACAATAGCATGAAAAATATTATCCAATAACAGGCTAGAATTAGGTAAGTGATGTCCATGATGTACTCCATATTTCCAGGCTAATGGCCCATATTGATTCATGGTTAATCAGATAAAGTGTTTTTAAATGACAGGAAATACATTACAATTATCACCATTGCTATAAAATCAGAGAAGAATGCTTATGAAATATTCAACTCCATATATAAAATGCTTTTTATGATAGAAATTATGTTTTAATTGTTACAGACTATAATCCAAATTCAGTGAAAATCCTGTTATTATAATTTTAACCATGTTTAGAAATTATAGGTGTGGGAGGTAATAACAATTTTCACTTTGTGACATTTTCATAATGATACTAAAAATATTTTCAAAAAGTTAACAGCATTAAAAAGATGTGAAAATTCATGCAATTATGAAAAAACCATACTACTAAAATGATTAAATATTTTACTGAATAAAAATGTTGTATAGGTTTAAATTAAATATAACAGATCTCTTATCTTTCAGGATTTGGACTCATTTTGTTTGGATTAATCTATCCCTCTCTTGGTCATTCATTCATTCATTCTTACAACTAGCAAACAAATTATATTTGCAAATAGCGTCCTTGCACTTCGGAGGTTTCATAATGTATTAGAACGATTCCTGTCTCTATTAAGTCATAGGAATATCCCATAATTCAGTAAGGGAGAGAAGTATATAAATTATTTAAAGGAGATTGTGATAAATTCTATAAATATAATTCAGACTGAACAGAGAAAGATGAGTTTTGGCCAAGATAATCAGCAATATTTCATGGAATAGGTAGAACGTAAGCAGGGCCTGGAAGTTTAGAGATACTTCAATATTTCAAGGTGTGATGGATGGGGTCTAAGGCTGAGGATAGATTATCCCCATTCCAGTCCATTTTAATTTTGATTGTGTTTATTTAAGCCCTTAAAGTAGCAGAGGAGAAATGTGAACCTTTTCGTTGTCAAGAATAAAACAATGTCTTAGTGAAGTACAGGGAACACCAAGACAATATCTTTTTGAACACCTAGTTAAGTCCAAGATATTGTACTGTAAACTGGGTTTACAAAACAAAATAAGAAGTAATCCTTGCCCTGTAAGAATTTATAGTATAGTGGTAACTAAGGGCAATCCGGAAAGATGCCAAATGAGAGTAATACATATTCCCATACCTTCACCCAGAGTAGATATTATTCATCATTTTAATCTTAGCCAATCTGATATGGCCCTCTAGGGATAGCTAGGTAGGTCATTCCCATAAAGTCAACAAGTAGCCAAATTGGAAAACAGAGCAACATACCATGTGAAAATATGTTGCCACAAATTAAAACGGACCCAAAGAGTATAAAGTTTGATTTATTTCTAGTTTGAATTGAAACTCTACTACGAAATGGCAATGAATGTTGTGGAAAGTTCATTTAAGATGGTGAAGGATCATGAACTACGGTAATTTGCTGCATGGCTGAAAAAGAATTCATTTTATTACTCTGTGATTTTTCCATAAAATGTGGAGTTTCCTCAGACTTTCATTTTTTGGAAGAAAAATTAAAAAATTTCCCCTTTCTCCCTGGTTACTTTGTCAAACAAATGGAAAACAATGTTTTCCCTCTTCTCTACCTGGTTACCTGTCAGGTAGGTTCCAGTCAGAAAAGAGAAACCACTCTAGATATTTTAAACAGGGGACATTTTCTGCAGGACTTTATGAAAGTCACTGACAAACTGAGGATCCAAAGTGGAGGCATAAGGCAATGCAGACATCAGCAGAAGCAGTGCTTCTGCAGGGATAAAGGGAGAGGGCAACATTACCGAAGATGAGGAGATTAAGGTGCAAGTTGGAACTATACTAAGTCAGCCTGGTAGGACATGGGGCCACATAGAAATCTTGCTAGTGAGAGGGTTTCAGAGGAGTTACTCCTGTTGGAGACACAACCCAAAGCAGAGAGTGAGAGGAGATAAGACCCTGGCTTTTGCCCTCCTCCCAACCTTTAGTCTTCCAATGCTGCCTCCCTATACTTAAGCTTACCTTGAAGACAAAGGGAAAGGTAAATGTAGTTCCTTGTGATGCAGAAAAGGAGAGAGACAGGTGGGGAGGGATCTGAGAGCAAAAACCCAGCATAGGACTCAGAGATAACCAATGATAACATCATTTCAGATATCTTGTTTGCATAAAATAAAATAAAATACTCCCACTAAATGAATTATATATAAACATATTTGAATTCTACAAGGTTATTTCACAATTTACATACCATAATACAATTTTCTTTTCTTCACACATATTATGAACATCATTCTAAGTTGTCACATGCAGATAAGTATTTTTTTACAACCACTTAATATTTCATTGTATAGATGGGCCATAATGTATTTGACCAGTTTCTCTTGAGGGCAGTTTTGATTATTTTTAATTTCTTATGATTTCAAATAATACCAGATTGATGGTATTTGTACTTGCAAAATTGCTCAATTCTGCAATTATTGTATAGGACAGTTTTGTAAAATTGGATTTTTTGATGAAGTATGTATACTCTTAAATTTTTGATAGACCTTTCCACATACCCTTCCTAATTTTGGTAGTAATTTGCATTCACACTAAGATTGTATGAAAGAGCTTGTTAACTAACCATTTCCTCTAATATTTCGTATTATCAATCTTTGTCAGTCTGGTAAATACACATACATATGTGTATGTATGATGTCTGAGTCTGTATGTGTTAGTGTCTGTGCTTATGGCTATATCTATATATCTGTGTTTATGTGTATGAATGTCTAAATCTGTATCTGTAAATGTCTGTGACTATGTCTATGCCTATATATCTACATAAATACAGTCAATCTTCATTATTCATGGATTCTGTATATGCAAATTCTTTTACTTCCTAAATTTGTTTGTGACCCCAAAATCAATACTTGTGGTGTTTTTATGGATATGCACAGAATGGTGAAAAATTTGAGTCACCCTATACATATATTCCCAACTGAGGTCAAACAAGGTGATGTCTTATTTACTTGTTTCAGCTTTCACAGTGTAAATAAGTGTCCTTTTCATGGTTTCTTAATGCCATGTTTGTTTGTGTGTTTTGCATTTTTGTGCTTTCTCTTGGTGAGTTTGCTGCTTAAACTGGCCTCCAAGGAAACAGCTAAAGTAGTGTCTAATGTTCTAAAGTGCAAGAAAGTTTTGATATATCTTATGAAAAAATTTTGTGTGTTAGATAAGCATTATTTAGGTATAAATTATAATGTTGGCCAATGTTAATAAATCAGCAAGATATACTCAGTAGGTTGTCTTTAGACAGAAACACACATAAATCAGGGTTATTTATTGATTGCTTGATGAAAAACCAGAGGTTTGCAAGAACTTAGCAATATGTTTCCCCTAAGAGGAATCTTTCAGTATTTACTAATTTGATGTTTGTGGAGACTTTATAGACTGTAACTACTGAAAATAACGAGAATCAATTATATCTATATCTATGACTCTATCTATATTCTTGTGTCCTTGATTTAATAAATATTTATCAAGTGCTTCCTATGAATTAGACAATGGAAATAAAATGTTGAGCAAAGACACTCAAATCAAACAACAAAATTAAAAAATAGGTAAATTGGACTATGCCAAAAATAAACTTTTATGTTTCAAAGGCCATTATCAACACAGTGATAAGAAGACCCACAGAAAAGGAGAAAATAATTGAAAATCATATATCTAATAATAGATTAATATCCAGTATATGTAAAGAATTCCTATCTAACAACAATAACAAATCCAATCAAGAAACGTACAAATGAAAAAAAAAAAAAAGAAATGTGCAAATGACTTGAATAGACATTTCTCCAAAGAAGGTATACAAATGGCCAATCAGCATATGAAAAGCTGTTCCACATCATTAATCATTAGGGAAATGGAAATCAAAACCAGAATTACATCCCATTTCATACCCTTCAGGATGGCTTTTATTAAAAAAAAATGACAAGTGCTGTGAAGATGTGCAGAAATTGGAACATGTGCATTGCTGGTAGGAGTATAAAATGGTGGAGCCTCTGTGGCAAACAGTATGGCAGTTCTTTAAAAAAATTAGACATAGGGGACACCTGGATAGCTCAGTCGGTTAAGCGTCTAACTCTTGGTTTCGTCTCAGACCATGAACTCGCTGTTGGTGAGTTTGAGCCTTGCGTAGGCTCTGTGCTGACACTGCATAGCCTGCTTGGAATTCTCTCTCACCCCCTCTCTCTCTGCCCCACCCCCTGCTCACTCTCTCTGTCTCTTTCAAAATAAATAAATAAATAAACTTAAAAATTTTTTTAAACATTAAGCATAGAATAACTATATGATCCAGCAACTGTACTTCTGGGTATATATCCAAAAGAGTTGAAAGCAGGCACTCAAATAGCTATTTGTACACTCATGTTTATATCAGCCTTAATCACAGCAGCCAAAATGTAGAAGCAACCCCACGTGTCCACTGTCAGATGAATGGATAAGCAAAATGTGGTGTATACATGCAACAAACTATTAATCTTAAAAAAGGAAAGAAATTCAGCACATGTTGCAACATAGACGAACCTTGAAGACATTATGCTAAGTGAAATAAATCATTCACTAAAAGACAAATATTGTAGGACTGTACTTACTTGAGGAACCTAGTGTAGTCAAATTCATAGAGACAGAAAGCAGAATGATGAGTGAAGGGCTGAGGGTAGGGAGATTGGCAAGTTACTGTTTAATGGGTATAGAGTTTCAGTTGGGAAATATGAAAAAGTTCTGGGGATAGATGGTGGAGATGGTTGCACGACAATGTGAATGTACTTAATGCCAGTGAACTATAAATTTAAAAATGGCTAAATGGTAAATTTTATGTATATTTATCCACAATAAAAAATGTTGTGCTAAATGAGTACTGTAGGATTTTGTAGTTCTGATGATTAAAGTCCAGTACTAAAAATGGACTAATAAAATAACAGAGATAAACATATAACATATATAATTACAAATTGCAATGATTTCTATACTGGAAATGTATGAGATAGCATGAGGACATCAAACATGGCGAATTCACTTTGTGTGGGGGTGTCAGAAAAGGCTAATTTTTGGTGAGCCTTACTTTTGAAAACTGCATCTCATATGTGTATTAGTTATTTTCACATGAAAATTATTTTTTCTTCATTTTTGTTTTGGTCCAGTTTTAAATATTACTTGGTAGGACCTACTTGAATTTTTTATAAAAATGTTTATTTATTTTGAAGAGAGAGAGAGCACAAGTGGGGTAGGGACAGAGAGAGAGGGGAACGGAGGACCCAAAGCAGGCTCTGCACTGACAGCAGAGAGCTGCATGCGGTGCGCAAACTTGCAAACCGCAAGATCATGACCTGAGCCAAAGTTGGACACTTAACCGACTGTTAGGATTACAATGAATGTACAGATTAGCATAGGGAATATTGATGGGGTGAGAGTGATATTTCACATCATTGAATTTTTGCTATTCAAAAACAGAACAAATCTCTATTTTCTTCTAACTTCTTTGCAGGTTCTTTGGTATAGTTTTGTAGTTTTCTTCATAGAAGTTCTACACATTTCTTACTAAATGTATTCTCAGATATTTTACTTTACTTTGGTGGTGTTAATGGAACAATTTTTTCCCCCTATTTTATCATCTATCGCTCACAGAAAAGAAAGGTATTGAATTCTGCTGAGTTATTTGTAGTTCCAATTTTACTAAGTTGTCATGTTTTTTTCTTTTCTTTTTTCTAGTTGATCTTCTTGAACTTTACAGATAGGAAATAATAGCATCTTAAAATCATGAATTTATATATATAACCAATATTTTACCATTACTTCATTCTTTTATTTGACTACTTTAGCTAGTAATTCTTAAACAATGCTTAAATAACAGAGATGAAGCATATTTGTCTTATTTCTGATATTAATGACAAAGTGTATTTTTAGATTAAGAATGTTTTTGAGTTATGCATATAGCTTTATCATGCAAAGGAACCATCCTGTTCCTAATTAGTAAGTATTTTTAAAAATCAGGAATTGATACTCAATTTTATCATAAAACTTTTTCATATCTACTGATCTGATCATGTGGCTTTTCTTCTTCAACCTACATATATGGTGTCTAAAATTAATATTTTTGCTGACTGAATCATTCTTACTTTTCTGGAATAAGCTATCATGCCATACTAGGTTTTTAGACTGGTGGAGTCTATTTGTTAAAGTTTTATCTATAATTATGAGTCAATTTTTAGCACCATTTTCATGGGATAGTTTTTTATGGTACTGAATTTGTCAGCGATGCTATTCAGATTTTAGATTAGTGCCTGAAGGTAATAGATGTATTCTGAAACTACAGGACAATTCTAGGTTTTTGTTTAGTGGCCTCAAGGCCAATGATTAGTGTTGATATATAACATGTGCATGATTGCATTGATGCATCACATTAGATTAACAAGGTAATTTCCAAGGTACTTGCACATAGAATTTTTAAATTTGCATTTTACGTTTATCACCATCATTGTTATCTTCAGCATCATAGCTCTCATGAAATTTAGTACAATATTGTGCTAAACACTTGACATATAAGTTTCCTGAGTCTTATAACAGATCTTTTCATTTCCATTTCAAAGCTGAGGAAATTGAGGTTTATTAAATTTAAGTAAATTGCTTAAAATAACACGTTTAATTTCATTAGCCTAGGTTTCTCTGAAAGTACAGACTAAGGCAAGTTTCTCGCATGCATGTGTTAGGTGATTCCCAGGCTTAGTTGGAGGGAGGAGCAAAATAGGAAAGGATGAGAAGAGTGAAAAGCCAATAGAAGTGTGTTTTATCAAGGTCACTGCTCTGGGCAACCAGAACTCCATTCTACCAGGATCCAAGAGACATACAGAATGCTGCCCCAGTTGTGTACCTGAAGGGTGGCAGGTGGGAGTATTTATCTACTAGTTTCCATCCACTACTGGTTGACTGTTGCCTCTAGGAGCCTTGACCATGCATTTGTGGCCTGGACTTGCAGTTAGATTGAGTAGATTCCTGCAGCATTAGACAACTTCTGGAAATGATACACAACAGAGGGGAGACTGAACTTGCTCGCAACAGCTATGGCTAAAATTAGTTGTGAGTCTAGGAATGTAATGTGAGAAAACAAAAGCAACTGAGAGTTAGTTAACAATTTATCCACTTTATATGTAAGTCGTTTGAGTTCAGAGTCCAGGACTCAGTTTCCTTGAATACTCAGAGTTTTGTCAGTAGTGGAAAGATGAATTCCATAAACATTTTTGCAAATGGCAGAAAGCTGGCCCAAGAAAGACCAATGTATTTAGGACTATGAATGTCAAGGGGGTTGGTCCCAGATTCCTAAAGAGCAAGAGCTCACCCACGTGCCATATAGCATCCTGACATGGCGCTGAATATGCTAGTAGAAGAATCCCCATATTATAAGCAAAGTTACATGAGAGATGTGGAGATTACCAGCCACTTATTAACAGATTGGGACTAGAGTCCATTCTCTTGTTGCCTTTGAAATTATTTTTCCAACGGATGTATTTCTTTCAGGTGCTGTTTTTATTCAGTTTCCGTCTCTCCATGCCTAGCTGACTCAGAGATATTTTTGTTCCCTATGGCCTGATTACTTGATCCAGCCTATTTCATTCACACCTTGATAACTTCATTAGGCCTCAGGCTACTCATCTTTAAGAAGAGGGAATCTGTTTTTTTCCCAATTTTTGTCTAGCTCAATACAATTTGCTCTTTTGTTTACATGTGCTATACATATTTTGCATGCCCTGACAACAGGAACTTTGTACTTTTGAAGCAACAAATTAAGCACATATTAGTTACTTGCCATAATTGGTACCTTGTTTTCTCAAGGAGATCACAGTTTTCGAAGTAAATTTTGAGTTGTCAAATCTGGAAATACAGATTTACAGAGTTTGTAGAAAGACATTTTAGAGATTTGTGAAAGTGAAAAATCTTAGTTTTGGGGCAAACTAAACTTTTGTCATATTCATTTTAGCTGAGAAAATCAAAATAAGCACTAATATAAAAATATATAAAGAATGTTTGGTATAACTTTTTAACTTGAAGATATAAAGCAAAAGACAATAGACATTTGAGTATGTGTATCTATATGTGTATCATATATGTAATATATATGAATTAACTATATAAAACTTAAGTTTATAAATCATATATACTTCTTACTTTTTCCATTTGTAGTTCAAAAAATATGAGTGCCATTCAGTCTAAGCAACTGAGGAGGGTAAACACAGATTATACCCAGAACATAGATATTGTAAAATTTATATTAAATCAGAGTTACCTGGTTTACTTGAATAAAAATCTTTGAAACAAAATTAGTTATGAAATAATTTGATGTCTCAGTCTCTCACCCTGTAACAATAGAATAGCAGTACCTTTTCCTACTCCTTCTCTCTGAGGAGTGTTTTGCTGATAAAATAGATAATTATCTCTGAAAAAGCTTTGAGTACATCAACAGAAGGATGTTATTAACATGCAATGTAGTGTTATTATGCTATTAGATCATGGACCAAAAAATGGTCACTTCCTAACACCTCCTGTGGATTTGACACACAAGAAAGTCTGTAGTTTTATGAACAGAAGTGCAAGCAAAGCCTTGATTCCCGAAAAATAGCTCCTTAGAACTGTCAGTCGGAAATTACTTCCTTCTGGTTGCTTAATTGAAAGACTGTTGCTAAAGTGAGTCCTGGGATCTCTTTCACTCAGTGATACATTGCCTTTTCATCTAGGAAGATATGGTTTATACCAATGTATTTTTGTTAAATGCCTAGGAGTACTGTGCCTAGTCCTATGCTTGGATAATAAAAGACCTGCGAAAAATGGTTTTTAACTGTGCAGAACTTATGGACTCATTGAGGGATTCTCTTCTTCCAATTGGAAAAAAAATAGGTGTATAACATGAAAGAGAAACTGGGATCAACTGTGTTATAGATATGGACACAAGAGAATCATATACTTGGGATAGTTCACAATCTGCATCAAACCTCGCTAGAATTAACCGACGCTAAAATGTGGTTTTGATGAGTTAGCATGAATCAAGTCACCAGATGTTATTATTGCTGCATGAACCTAATACAGTGAGTTTTTGAAAATGCAAACCTGATGACCTAACACTGGAGCAGAGAGAGAATATCCAGCAAATGAGAGTCAGCCTAATCAAAGTGACATTTGTGTCTATGACAGTGCAAGGGTAACAATTTCCCTCTTCCCTTATCTATGGAGGACAATGATAATCAATCATGAAGACTAAAATATAACTTCAAAGTCCTCCTAAACACAGTGATTTAGAGCGGTGAACATTGTATAAATGGTCAGATAGTGCATATTTTATGATGGTGGGCAACACGGTGCCTATTGCAACTACTCTGCAGCTGGAGTACAATTTGTAGCACAAAAGCAGACACACACACTATGTAAACAAATGGACATGGCTGTGTTCCACTAAAATATTATTTACAAAACCAAGTGTCTAATCTATAGGCCATAGTTTGATGACCTCTGGTCTAGAGAGCCATTATGGTTCAATCAGAGTTGGCACCTACGAATTAACCTGCTTATTACCCTTGATTTTGAGGCTGCTTTAATATGCCTGGCCTTTTTTATGAGCAGTTTACCCCCACAACTCAAGCAAAATGCACCCTCCACTTTCCATTTTCAGTTGAACACCTTGTTAATTTTGTTACTTCTGTCAGAGACTTTTTTTTTTTCCATTCTGGGCCTCAGTTTCTCATTTGACAAAGGAATCTAAGGACAATACAGGGTGGCTGCAAGGATCAGATGAGAAAATGTGGACAAAAGCATTTGAAACCTATGAGACACTGGAGTATTTGAATAATATATAGTGTACTTCTTGAGTGAATGTATCTCATAAAAATGACTTTGAAAACCATTTTTTACCAGATAAAATTCACAATACATCTTTGTGAAAATCCACTTTTCTGTCCTTCCTTTGTTTAAAATGTTTTTTATTGCATCGAAAAAGCAAGGAATCTATCTAAAATTGTGCAGGCAGCATTTTTGACCTCTTAATTACAGCTTTTTGGTATTTCTTCCCCTAGGATTCTTGATCCAAAGCGAGTTTGCATTGGGGGGGAAAAAACAGTGTTCCAAAAAAAAAAAATCCCCAGGTAGAATCCATGCATTTGAGATCTAAAAAGATTATTAGGTTAGGCAAAACAGTGTCTTACCAATGAGGCAAATAGCTATGTTTTCTCTAGACTGCAATCCAAGTTAGTGAAATAGAAACACAGCCCAAGTGCATACAAAATGCATTAAGAAAATTTGGTAAGAAAGCCAAAAAGAAAAAAAAAAGATAGGAGGAATGGCCTGATTTATTGAGAGAATGCATATATACTTCGGAATGTCAAAGTATTCATTAATCATTAGTTTCCAATCTTTTGTTGATATGAATAATGAACAAAGTAAACAATTCATTGAAGATACTTGGTATGGTTAGTAAATGAGATCCTCTCCAATGAGAATACTTTTTTTCTGGATGATGAAAGGACAACCTTTTATATAGCATTTTAAATTAAATTCTTTGAGGGGCACCTGGATGGCTCAGTCAGTTAAGCTTTGGACTCTTTATCTTGGCTCAGGTCATGATCTCACAGTTTTATCAGTTCAAGCCCCACATTGGGTTATGTGCTGGCAGCATGGAGCCTGCTTAGGATTCTGTTTCTCCCTCTTTCTGCCCCTCCCCCCTCAAATTTATAAATAAACATTAAAAAATTAATTAAATTCTTTGAGTGGAAAATATTTCAATGAAGATCAACTTACCCTTAATGAACACTACTCCTTTAATGAATACAATTTGAGATTTTATTAATCAGTTGCAAATATGTGATTTATTTGCTTGAATCTCTGTAGGCCATAAGAGACATATAGAAACTATATTCTTGTGGCGCCTGGTTGGCTCAGTTGGTTAAGTGACCAACTACTGATTTCAGCTCAGGTCATGATCTAATGGTTCATGGGATCGATGCCCGTGTTGGGCTCTGTGCTAACAGTGCAGAGCCTGCTTGGAATTCTCTCTCTCTCCCTTCCTCTCTGCCCCTCCTCCTAAAAATAAATAAATAAACATTAAAAAAAGAAACTATATTCTTGAATGCCTAACTGATTTACTTAACTTTATAAGTGTCTTTTAAAAAAACAGTTGAGGGGCACCTGGGTGGCTCATTTGGTTGAATGTCTGACTTCGGTTCAGGTCATGATCTCCCGGTTCATGGGTTCAAGCTCTGCACTGGGTTCTGTGCGGACAGCTCAGAGCCTGGAGCTTGCTTTGGATTCTGTGTCTCCCTCTCTCTCTGCCCCTCCCCCACTCGTGCTTTGTCTCTCCTCTCTCAAAAATAAACATTAATTAAAAAAAAAAGAGAGAAAGCAGTTTAATCCCTATACTCTTTGGAGAGTATAATTGCATTATTGAACCAAATTATAAAATATTTTCCTTCATAGTTATTTTTTCTTACTTAAAAATGATATTGTCTTGTCTTTATTCTTTCAACTTTTTAGTAATATTTGAATATTGTCATTACAACAGCAATATCTCTTTGCTTCCTTTTTGGTTTTAACTCAGTTTCTGTTTTGTATTGATTGTTTTGGGGAATATATACTGAGGCTTCTTTGCACAGTATCGTGTCTTTTCTAAGGGGAAAACTTATCATGAGCAAAACTAAAGATACTGTCACGTACAACTGAAAAGTTGTGTTCTTGCAAATAAGAAGAAACAATTAGATTTTGTGTCTTCTGCTCTTCTTGGAGCTTGGTCTTTGAAGTTTTCTCTTCTGACTTCTGATTTCATCATAGTTTTGGTGGATAAAAGGTTCTAAACTTTTGAAATTCTGTTGAGCTTATCTTTAGTCTCTAGAGTGAGCTTTGCAGTGCTCTAAATTATGGTGGAAAGACCTGAACACAGGTTAGGTCTCTAATTTTAGACATGGGAAGATTCCTGAATGTCTCAGAACCTCAATTTTATAATCTTTTGAATAACAGCACTACCAACCTTTTCTACCACATAAAGTTGTTATGTATGTGAAAATACTTTGCAAGCTGTGAAACCGTACATATTTGTAGTATTTTAATTATTAATAAAGTAAAGCTGTGGGAATCGACAAAAATAACTTACACATAAAGGTATTTTCTATTCTTTAAAAGAGTCTATTTAACTCTGATAATGAAAGAGGTAATTTAGTCAGTATGCAGTATATAGAAGAGAACAAACTATTTGACTAGTTGAGAATAAGGAAAGCAGATTCATTTCTGTAGATCACCTACTTTGCTGCCGTGCCCTGTGCTTTCTAAAGTGTTCTGCTGTGGTTCAGTTTTGTAGAGGCGATGCGGTATTTGCAAGAATAGGGGACCAAGAAGAGGCAAAAGCACAATGGGATAAGTTATGGAAAGATGAGGACCTTGAGAGAAAACTTTGAAGAAAGCCCGGTCTATTTCAGCCCATCACTGAAATCTTCACAGTGTATGAGTCTGTGTTCGTACTCTTATCCAGTGAACTGTGGTTGGCTGCCTGTTTTATAAATGCAATTTGTTGGAGCATGGCCATGCCCATTCATTTCCATTTTGTCTTTGGTTGCTTTTGCACTCTAAGGGCACAGTGGAGTTGTTGCAATAGAAGCCATTTGACCCACAAAGCCTAAAATATTTACTCCCTGAACCTTTACAGAAAAGTTTGTCAAGCCGTATTCTAAGACAAACTAGCTTAAGAGTTTGTAAGTGCTAGGCTGGGCATGTAGGAAGCAATCCACGTCATTGTTGAATGAATCAATGTCTTAACCTACGTTTGTTTGTTTGTTTGTTTGTTTGTTTTTGGTTTGTTTTTAAGAACCACTTCCTCCCCCCAGCTCCAGAAATGTGTGTGTGTGTGTGTGTGTGTGTGTGTGTGTGTGTGACAGAGACAGAGACAGAGACAGAGAGACCGAAAGAGAGAGACAGAACTCAAGATGGGTGGCTGGTAGTTAGCAATGTTACACAGGCCAATAGTCTTTTGTAAGAAGAGATGAAATTATAAAGTCAACATTCTAAAAAGCCATTTGTTTGAGTTATTAGACAGAGAATGATCCTTTTATTAGCTGTTGAACAAACTCCATGCCTCCTTATGAGTGAACTTTGTATATATATAGCAATATTTGTTCTGAGACTTGATTTCACTGTTATACTACATGGCATGGAAATAGTAGAGAAGGTAATATATAGCTATCAAAGTTAAAGAGAGCTCCCCAATGTTTGCTGAATGATCAAACTGATTTTGGTTTGCTTTTTACATCTGAGAAAGAGCTGAGAATTATGAGTAACTGTCCAATCATTAAGATTAGATACACAGGAAAGAAATAAAGGACTAGCTTTTAGAGTGGAAGGAAAGACATGAAAATAAGTTAATTACAACTCAGGTAAATTACGGTGGTAGGCCTGGTACAGTAATCCCAGTGCTGTGTCCCCCTGGTGGAAAAAAGAGTAGTACAGCTCTCCTGTTCACCTGATCACAGATAGATATTTTGTGTAGTGAGTAGTTTCACTGTGTCACTTTGGGTTCTAATAATCTATTTCACCTCTTTAGAATCCACAGGATAGCAATGATTTGAGAGAAGGACTCTATTATTAGAGGATCTTAAGGTTGGAGACTGGAAAAAACTTAGTTAGCTTAATAAGGTTCAGGAGCTCTACTGGCAGAAGGTTAACTTTGCTGTGAAACAGCTTTTATGTCGTAATTTTTATTATTACTTCACATTTTAATTTTTAAATTTTGAAATAATTTCAAACTATTTAAAAGTGGTAAAAGTAATGCAAATAATTTATAACTATAGTTAATCTTTTTTTTCCTATCTTTCCACTAACTGTTAATAGTTTGCCACTCATGCTTTTTCTCTCTGTTTCAATAGGTGGGTAGATATATGATGTCATATAGAGAGAGAGAGTGAGAGGGAAAAGTCAGAGAAATTTTTCATCTATATCTATCTTTCCATTTAAGTTTTCTCTGAACTGCTTGTAATTTATAGGCATCATTTCTCATTTCCCCTAAACATTTCACATTTCATTGTGCAGTTTTTATGAACAAAAATGTCATCTTATATAATTACAGAAAAATTATCAAAACCAGGATACTTAACATTGATACTGTAGTATCATCTAAACTGCATGTGTATTCAAATTACTCTTTTGTTCCAAAAATGTTTTTGACAGCAACTTTTTTTTTTCCTGTGCAGGATCCAATCCAGGATTAGATTTATATTCAGTTTTCATATTTCTTTGGTTCCTTTACTTTTCACAGTTCCTAAGGCTTTCTTTATCTTACATGACATTGACATTTTGCAAAGTTAAGACCAGTTATTTTATTGAACATCCTTCAATTTTGGATTATCTAAAATGTTCTCCTGGTTACATTCAGGTTATGTATTTTTGGCAGGAATACCACATTTCAGATGCTGTGTTTTTATTAGTACGTTGTACAGGAGCCATGTGATGTTGATTTGTCTAATTATTGGTGATGTTCATTTTGATTGTGTGGATATGCTGATTCCTACCAGGTTTCTCCATGGTACGGTTGTTATTTTCTCACTTGTAATAAAAATATCAAGGAGATGCTTTGAAGACGTATGAGTATCCTATTCCCTCTTAAATTTTCATGCATTAGTTTTAGCATTCAATGATATTTTTATTTAAATCAATTAAAATTGTTATTACTAAAAAACATTGACTTTTACTCTATCACTCTTTCTATTTTTATTAGTGGATATTCTACAGTAAGGAGGCACTGTATCTTTCTCTCTTTCTCTCTCTCTCTTTGCTATCATTATGGACCCATAACTTCTTATTTTATTTAATGAGTTAAAATCCATGAATGTTGTTGTTATCATCTTTATTAATACCAGATTTGACCATTGGAAGTTTATTCAAGCTAGTTGCTGTTTCCTTTTGATTTGTTCTTATCTTTCTTTGAGAATTTCTGCACTTTCTGAACTAGAAAACTGTTCTAGATGTGTTTTTCTTTGACAGCCTTGGAATAAGATATGTCTTCAAGGAGCCCTCCTCTATAAAATGTTTTGATTATAATTTAGTTATGTAGATTTATTCCGTCTAAAATTTCTCTTTCCTACTCTGACCACTGTCTTGTTCTTGTTAATACCTCATTCCATTTCTCTATAGTCAAGATTACTACTTTGTTTACACTTACACATGGTCTTGAGAGACGAGAAAGAAAAACTCACTATTGTATATAACTTCTTTAGCATTTGATTTGCCTGCCATGTCAGGTGTGTTATTGGTGTGTTTTCTTTTCTTTTTTTCTTCAGATTTCAGATTATTCCAGGGCCAATAAAATTGCATTCACTTCAGCAATTATATAGAAGGTGAAGAGTGTAGAGAAAAGGACATGCAACTAGAATTCAAGAAATCTATTTTATAACATCGACTGATGTAAATCTTTGGCAAGTTAGTATGATTCTCTGATCCTCAGTTTTTTCAACTTTCAAATGGTAGTGACTTTTCTCTCTGTTGTCTCAGAGAAGTACTATACATAGGGAATTAATAATTTGAGGCTGTGAAATGTTATCTCTTTGCCTTGCATTTATTTTTTGCCCCTTAAGAAATGAAAGTATTTTATAATAGAAAATAAATAAAAATATTACACCAGTATATTGTTACATGAGGACAAGTTAAGTGCTAATATATTTGTAGGTGTTAAAGCAAACTCAAAGCAAGATTGATGAATTGTTTTTTTTTCATAAATTTATATTTTTTAATTAAATGGACAAATTATTGTTGTCAGGTTTTTATTTCCTTCAAGAAGCATATTGTAAAATATTTTGCCATACTGCTGACATTTCATTGATTCAGATATGAGGAAGGTTTAGTGGTTGGATTCTACCTTTCATGTAATAGGGGCTTATAACTGTGAAACATATTGGATGAAAGAAGAAATTATATCATGATGAAGGTATCACCATATTTTTCACCCAAGTAAGGGCTTATTTATAACATTAAGTCCCAATAATTTGAAACCCATGGTTGAGAGACTGAATACATAAAAGAACACTGGCCAGACCATACAAATAAATAAATAAAATAGATCTCTGACACACAACCTATGGAGCAACCAATCCAAGAAGCCAAACCATAACCCCTTCAGCAGTCGGTCCCAAATAGTCAAGACTTGCTCAATAACTGCCAGATGCCCTTATTTTTCTTCCTACTTACAACTTAGGACCAAGCAGAGAATGCCAAATATGCTTCTTCACCTATCATATAATATTCCCTACTTACAGTTAGCCCACCTGCAGCTTCCCCTTGTCCACATTCTCCAGTCAGAGCACATCTGAATTTTTTCCACTATAAGCTTTCACACTTCCTTGCCTGACTTTGAGTGTCTTCCAAATGCAAGTGATGGTGGCTGAGTCCCAGCTATAGCAAGCACTAAGTAAATAATATTTTTTGTTCTCATCTGAGTGGTCTTTGTTTATTTCCACATGACTATCTTTTTTTGACAGATCTTTTGATGGCCTCTTACGTGACCTACGTTAAAAATGTCTACAAGAAATTTGAGTTCATAATTATATTGTCAGGTTCTTTTTATCTAAGTCTTTTATTGTATTCACTAATGAAAGGTTTGCCAAGCACTTGCCCTGTTTAAAAATATAATTAAGAGTAAATAGGAAGGTAATTCACATTTCTGCTCACTTAAAATCTACACTGTGTTTTACTATAAAAACAAAATATTTCCCTTTAAATGGTTGTACAGGGATGAAGGTCAGAATATGTGGATATAATCAAACATAAAGCCACCCTTCTTTTCTGCAACCTTGAAAATTAACTATGTCCTAAAATCATATGGTGCACCTTAACTCAACTTAGTTGGTGTATTCTGAAAGAGGAAGTCTTTCAAGATGAATTCTGAAAGATTAAAGTGATAAGTCCTCTGATGAGGAGTCGTCTCTGGAGTGAGATATTGGCTCACGTAGGTAGTTTTCTTTTATGGATACTTAGATGTGTCTGAATGCAGGTGATCATGGCAATGGTGGACAGATACTACTCTTCGGCTGATGGGATCTGGCTGCTAGAAAACAAGACAAAATAAAACAAAACATCCCATGGTTCACACTTTTTTTATCAAATCACTAAACATTTCCACCAAATCTTTCTGTAAAGAGTTGTCAGCAATTATGAAGTTTCCATGAGATTTATTTTCTTGTTCACTTTCCCATGGTAACTAACCCATTACCATGCCCTATCTACTTCATCCATTCAGATGCTACCATCTTTTAAAATAAAACTAAATTCCCATTTGCTTAATGAAATATGACAAAATCCCATTTGGGCTCAGTGATAGCTTTCTCTTTTCAAAATCTATAGCACTTACAACCTATGCCAAATAGCATTCATATAATTCATTATAGGGGCAGGTACTTCTTGAGGGCAAAGGCAATGTTTTGGTTTGTCTTTGGATGTCTCATGGAATATTTTATCACTGTCTCCTTGCATGTGTGTTGGTTTGGATGGAATTTTGTTGGGTTTATTTCCCTACATTAAACTCTGGCTTATACTTCACTATGCCTCACAGTGCTTAGGGTGATTATTAATGAAGGGAAGTATTCACTAAAAAGGTCTTTTGCCTAATTATTAATTAATGCCTCACTTTCTTAATCACAGCCTAGGAAGTAAGAAAATTTGATAGGTAAAAGTTATCACAAGGTGGCATTTGTAATAATTATGTACATTGATTTTTAAGTATGTATTTTAAATCTGAGGCCCAGTTCCTGGTATTTATTCCTCATATTCCATGGTGGAACAAAGGAGAAGGAATCAAGTCAAATGAGCCAAGTACCTATCTTCTACCTCTAAGGATATCGTCTTACAGGTTGTTCCCTTTGTTCTGCTCCTTTTAAATACTATTGTTCTCAGCTGTTTCCTAGAGACATCATTAGTGACTTCTAGATTTTTAAGTATAGTTGTGTTTGCATGGAAAATTACTGTTGAAGGTCATGCGCAAGTTTATCAATTTGTTTCCTTATTCTTTGTTTTCCTAAGGGGGGAGTAATTGTTTATTTACAATTTTCACCATGATTTTTTTGTTTCAGTGTGAGAGATTTATGAACATTTTTTTTGGTTGGGGGAAACCAAGAAATCAGCACTTATTGAATGCCCAATACATGCCAGTCACTGTTTTCTTATCTCATGGAATTCTTGTGAAAGTCTTGTGTGGTGTGGTTTAACATCTGCTTTTTAAAGTTGAGAAAATTGACACTCGGAGAAAGGTTAAAATATGTGAAATTCGAGGTTTTCTTTCATTAATTAGCTTGGTTACATTGCACACATCTTTTAATTAAGAAGATAATCCATTGCTATAAGTATGTTTATGTCTCAATAACTGTGCGTACATGAAGATTTAGAAATAAATGTACTATGCGGAATTTCTTTTTTATGAGCTTAATGTTCAATTCAAACAAACAGCTGTTTCTTCTAAATCTCCCAGGCCTCATGAAAAATCAAAAAACTATTTCCCTGCTTTTCCTTGAGGGCACTAGTTACCCCTTCTTCAGCGATAACTAACTCAATTTAAACAGCTCCACACAGTTTGTTGTCCCACACACACAAGCACACGCATTAACACACCTTACAAAATCAGGCATTTAAATAACATGACAGGTTATAACTTCACTAACATACTAAACACAATCTCTCACCAAGTCTCTTTAACGGGTCACCAAAAAGAATTTTAGCATTAAGTGGGCCACTGCCCACTCACTCAAGAGACATACTGCTTACACATGCTAGACAGGGAAAAAAACATGTATTTTTGTGGAGATTTGGGTGATTAAACAAGAGTAACATGAAAATCCCTCAGACTCTAATTTTTTAAATAATTTCATTATTAAGTGTTGCTATTTCAGTATTCTTTATTGTAATTAGGTTCTGCTATTTCCGTATTCTTTATACATTATCTCTCTTTTTTAAGTTTATTAATTTATTTTGAGAGAGAGAGAGAGAGAGCACAAGTGAGGGAGAAGCAGAGACACTCAAACCCACAAGCTATGAGATCATGACCCAAGCTGAAATCAAGAGTCGGACTCTTAACCGACTGAGGCACCCAGGTGCCCCCACTATTTTTCTTTTCTCTTGTCTCAAAGTCAAGGTCTGTTTATTAATTTTTTGCTTTTCATGAAGGGAAGTACATGAACTGTGGAACAAAGCATCACTGAAGGAGAATCCATAGCGCCTTTCCTTTAGGAGGTGTTAACCATTATGGGGAAATCAAGCTCACTATGTAGAAGCTTTGCAAGGTGAAGCATTGAATAAAAACTCATTGCTACAGAAATCCAGAAGTGGGAAAACATAATGTGAAGCAGAAGGTGAGAAAGAGACTTAATAGAAAGCCTTAGAAGTGAAGTATCATGTACAGGTATGATCATTCACTCTTCAACCAGGGAGACCTATGCATACCTGACTCCTGAGTCTGTTGTATATTAGTTGTGCTACTGTGGTCTAGTTCCTCAGGTCACATAATGTTCACTCTGTTCATGTAAAATGAGAATTCTAACAGTATTTATGACCTCTTGTTGAAAAGATGAAATAAGTTAGTGTGTTAGAAATGCTTGGGGTGCCTGTGTGGCTCAGTCGGTTAAGCGTTGGACTTTGGCTCAGGCCATGATCTCATGGTTCATGGGTTTGAGTCCCGCATCGGGCTCTGTGCTGACAGTTTGGAGCCTGGAGCCTGCTTCGGATTCAGTGCCTCCCTCTCTCTCTCTGCTCCTCCCCTGCTCACACTGTGTCTCTCTCAAAAATAAATAAACATTAACAAAAATTAAAAAAAAGAAATGCTTTATTTATGGCACATAGTAAACTTTCAGTAGGGGTTATCTATTATTGTTATTGTGAATGTTGAGGGAATAGTACTTGAAATTAATTTTGAAGTTGTTATTAGACTTATACTAGATTACATTAGATTTTGTGGGAAGAAAAGAACAGGCAATCATGGTTCCAAAATAGTTGAAGTCGGTGTTAGGGAACACCTAGGGTGAAAGGTAATTTAACATAATAACATCTCTTGATAAGGGTTTTTGTAGTTCACAAAATAATTTCATTGACATCATGGTATTGCAGTCTTTCAAAAATGTTGTGAATGAACTATTGCCTCGAGTTTTAGAATCTGGGATACTGTATCTCAGCGAAGCTTAGTCCTGTGTCCAGAGCAAGAATGAGAATCCATACCAATGCCTGGCACTTTCAACCAAATTACAGTTTGCTTAGTGAACGGTCTGGAGTTTAGCGTTTGGAGATAAGAATGAATAAGCCCATGATTGTTTGATTTTCAAGGATGAAGTGTTTACATTTGCTTTAAGAAGCACTATAGAGTTAAACGAAGTGGAAAAGTGATGTGAGGAAGCTGGATGAAAACTACGGTCATGTTTGCAAGGATGAGAATTGTGACCAACAATAGGAACACAGTCCTTCCTGCTGCACATTCTTTGCTGCAGGATCTCCAGAGCAGGAGCCCGGAAATGTTTGTTGAGTGAAAGGGCATTTGATGTCAGGGAAATGGGTAGTGGGCCCTTAAAGTAATCTGATATGAAGTGGATAGGAGGGTACTGCTGGGAACAAAAACGGAATCCAGTTGAAAATTGCGAAGATGAATAGGAGAAGAAAGAGACACGGAGAAGGCAGGGGTTATTAGATGATAAATATTAACTGAGTACTTCTTAGAGTTATGTTTGCATTTTCCAAATAGTAAGCGGAGTGCCTATTTTATTTATTTATTTATTTATTTATTTGTTTGTTTGTTTGTTTATTTATTTATTTATTTAGCTTAAAAGGGACTAGATCATTGAGTTGAGAAATATATGTTCTGGAATGTGTTTATGTTTATGTGTTTTTTCCTTGTCTCTGACTCTTTAGGGAGTGGAAGTGTGTGGAAGAGGTGAATCTCAAGCTGAATATCCTCGGGTAAAGTGTGGGAATCCTCCCTTCTACATCACTAGCAACTCAGTGGGTGCTCAGGAACGCATTCGTCCACTTTCCATCACCTTCCATTTGTGGTCATGGCCTAAATGGGTAAGGCACATGGGCAACGAGCCTAGAGTCAGGTAAGCAGATTAAGAGTCACAGGAAGAGAAGAAAATCCCTATGCTTCCTACTCAAATAGAGACCAGGTGAGCCTGAAGGTTTATTGACTTAACTGGTGGTCACTTACTCAACTCCCGTGTGACCCTTAGATGCTAGTGTGAATGGCATCCATTTGGCAGGAGGCCTAGTGGTCAGCCAGCTCTGGCTCTGGCCTTGGGTCTCTCAAATCCAGTCTCCTCTGTAGGGCCCGTGTAATCCTTCTGAAATCCTTTCTCTTCCCATCCTCTCTTTCCTTCCAACCTGCTCCTGCAAGGACACCTTGAAAAATTTCTCTAATCTGGGAGGAAATTCTGACTCTCATTCATCATGATTTTTATTATTTTAGGTCATTTATAATAGTCTGAATTAAATGTATTCTCTAGGAGTTCTCATTTAAAATTTTCTGAAAGGAGAATGCCTTTACGTGGAAAAAAATGTCAGACTTATGATTATATAGGGGATATTATAATGTTTCCCACAAATGTTGGGGAAATATATAATCATAGGGGCTACAGCACTTTATTATGAGAAATATAATTAAAATTATCTAGTGCAATCGTTGCCCTTTTTCTGTGTGGAAAGGGGTTGCTGATTTGAAAATAAAATAGACATCAAGCATTTCCCCATGCTTGCTTTATATAACACTGAGGTTTTAAATAATACATCACTTTATTTAAAATCTATTTACATGGTAATTGCCACTGTATAATGTATGAAAGATCATTTCACTGAGTTTAAATCTGGTTTGCAATGTGGGCTTGACATATATTTTATTATTTAAAAAAAGCCTCTTAAATTACCCTTTGTGTATTTCTAAAATACAAGTAGCTATTTTTAGAAAAATAATCATGAACTCTAGCTGTTGCTAACCTGTTTTGTGATCCTTTGCTTTCTAGCTTCAGTTGCCTCTCTGAAATGCCATTTTGCTTCTTTAAAAAGGTGGGCAGCAACAGAAGATTTAAATACCACCTAAGAGAATGTTATTTTTTAAATCCTATTTCAAATTTCTTACATGATAAAGCAGACTTTTAAAAGTCCTCTTTTATATATTTTATTATAAATACCAAAAAAACCCACATTTGCTGTCGAGAATTTTTTAAAGCATCATTAATTAATTCCTCATTAGTAGGCCCTGGGCACCCCCAGAAGGATAGACAACTGATGGCTACTCAGCAGTTTAATGCATTTATCTGTCTCCCCACACTGCTTTCTGTCTGTCCTCTTCTCCTCCGCCTTGCTCCTTTAGAAATGTCAGCACTCTTTAAGTATAGGGTTCTTTTTGTCTGTTGCTATCACTGGCGTTGTCAAAGGTCCTATGAACTTCTTAAAGACCTGGCACGTAGTAAGGACTAAATCAATATCTGTTCAGTAATTTCACCCCCATGATTGGCAGTCAGGGAGAGAAGATTATGCTCTGATTACATTCAGAGTAAATTTGAAAATGTATCTGTTATGGGGAGGACCCAGAGGTTAACTCAACTCAACTAATGATGATGTCACTTTTTGTGATGGGGTTTCCAGATTGCCTTATTTTACTCTGGAAGATGCAGTCCATGGACGTCTTCTAATTCCTTTCTGCCCTCACATCTTAGGTCATCTCATCTGAACTCCTGACGTTAAATGCCATCTATATACAGATGATTCCTAAATTTATGTATCTTCCCAGAGCACTTTCTAAACTTTGCTCTCTCCTCTGCCCAATAGTTTTCCCAGCAGCTTCACACGGATATCTAAAAGGTATCATGATGAAATTCATGGCACAGTAAAAAAGATATTAATATAAAGGCTATAATCTTTTTTTTTAAATTGAGACATAGTTGACATAAAAGATCATATTAGTTTCAGGTATACAGTGTAATGACTTGATGTTTGTATATATTGTGACATGATTACCAAAATAAGTCTAGTTAATATCAGTCACCATGTGTAGTTACAAATTTTTTTCTTGTGATGGGAACATTTAGGATTTACTCTCTAAGCAGCTTTCAAGTGTGCACTACAGTATTATTACCTATAGCCAACATGCTGTATATTACATCTCCATGACTTATTTATTTTATAAGTGGAACTTTGTATCTTTTAACCACTTTTACCCATTTCACCCACTCCCACCCCTTGCGTCTGGCAACCATCAGTCTGTTCTTTGTATCTATGAGCTTGCTTTTTTTTTTATTCCACACATAAGTGAGATCATAAGTCTTTCTCTTTCTGACTTACTTCGCTTAGCATAATGCCATCAAGGTCCATCCATGTTGTTGCAGTAGCAGGATTTAATACATTTTTTGAAGTGTATTTATTTATTTTTAGAGAGAGAAAGAGAGCATGAGCTGGGGAGAGGCAGAGAGAGAGGAGAGAGAGTCCAAAGCAGGCTCCATGTTGTCAGTGCAGAGCCCATTTTGGGACTCAATCTCATGAAGATCATGACCTAAGCCAAGATCAACAATGGGACGCTTAATGGACTGAGTGTTAAGCCAGGTGCCTCTCATATTTTTTATGGCTGAATAATATTCCATTGTGTGTGTGTGGTGAGGGGAGGGTGGGTGAGTGTGTGTGTATTACAATTTCTTTATTCATCCATCAATAAACATAGGTTATTTCCATATCTCAGCTATTATAAATAATACTACAATGAGCATAGGGTCGCAGATATTTTTGTCAAGTCAGTGTTTTAATTTTCTTTTAATAAATACCCAGGAGTGGAATTGCAGAGTCACATGGTAGTACTATTTTCAAGTTTTTAAGGAAACTCTGCTGTTTTCCATAGTGGCTGCACCAATTTACTTTCCCATAATAATGCATAAGGGTTTCCTTTTCTCCACATCTTCACCAACACTTATTATTTCTTGTCTTTTTGATAATAGCCATTCTGATAGGTATGAGGTGATATCTTATTGTGGTTTTGATTTGCATAAAAAAATTTATATTGGCCCACATAACTGAAAGTATAGAAGTTGAGTGGATTTAGTACAGAAAACAGCAGAGCTCTAGAACTGTTTATGTGCATGTGTGCATGTGTGCATGCATGTGTGTGCATGCATGTGTGTGTGTGTGTGTGTGTGTGTGTGTGGTTTTAAACTGTGCCTTTTAGTATAGGTGAGTTTTTGCTTGGTTTAGCTTACTTCATGATGGCAGAATAGCTGCTAGCAGTCACTAAGGTAAGGTAGTTCCATGTTCATACCTATCAGATGAGAAAAAGAGAGACAGAGAGAGACAGAGAGAGACAGATTGACTGAGAAATGTTCCTTCCAGGAACATCTGGGCAAGGATTTTCTCATATATCATTGGCCCACACTAGCTGAGACCAGTCCACATTTGCATTTTGCTCAGGTGTCAACCCCCTCCTACGTAGCCAATGTCCTACTGGGTAAGCCAGCTCCAACCTCATCATGTCCTCCTACGTAATCCACATCTCACTAGGTGAGACAACTCCAACTCCATTTCTAGAGGTGGGTTCATATTTGTTTGAGCCTATTGGGAAACATCCTTTTCTCTTCCAGTAAGTTGGTTATAAAATCCTGGTTAAGTCGGTTGGCATGTGACATCATCCTAGAAACTAGGGACATAGTTCATCATTACAAAAGGAAGAACATATTCTCTACTTTGTCTGAAGTACACAATGCATGGAAGTGAATGCCTCCAAGTAAATAAGAAGTCATGTTACCAGATTAGCTGTTGGAAGCCATTTTGTAATCCAGAAACAAGCTGTCCAGTGAACAAAGCCGGCCCCATCAGGAATATACTGCTAGGAGACTTGCTGGGAAATTATGTCAGAATTAGGCATTGATCCAGGTTTTCTGGGGCCTATAGATTTAACATTTTATGGGGGAGTGGGGTCTCGTTAAGAAAATTAATTTAATAATATGTGTACAAAATTAGGTGAAGGGTTGTAAAAGGGGTCCATGCCAGTGATTTCCTCTAAAGCTTAAGCTTTATTAACTTCTCAATGAGTCCACCTCTCATGGTTACATTACTGAAAGTGTTACCTTCTTCCTTACCAACTCTGGACGCCTAGCAAATTGAGTAAATAAATTCTGTATTGTTGATTACAGATAAAATATCCTAACAGATGTAGGGATATGCATGAGACTACAATGTTCAGAAATAACTCTTATACACATTGTTTATTATTATTGGTATATAGTAGTATACTATTATTCTTAATTTTCTAAGAAATTCATAATTATAAATTTCAGTATCTTGGAAGTAATTGCCTTTTAGTAGTAATACCTCACAGTATTTAAAAGTAGTTTAACTGAGTACCAATATAATATATTGGACAAGTGAAAGTTGGTCTACTTGAAGTCTTATTCTTGCAGTTTTGAATTCCCATGCTCTCTCCCTTTGATGTTTTAGGGAAATTCTTTGTTACCCCAAATAGTCTTTGAGCACAAATTGCTAACAACCAACCTTGTCCAATGCTTTCATTGTACAGACAAGGAACCAGAAGTTTACAGATGTGAGTAGATTTGTCTCATAACTATTCAGCAGCAGATCAATGATGAAATCAAACTTTGTAACTCTTCAATTATCCTTTCACGATTCAGCATTGCCTCTTTGATGTAGTTAATTTCCTATGGATTTTTTTTTCATACAGAGACCAGATGTTGAATTTTTCACAAAGAATCATTAGGAAGTGAGTGATCTAGGGCTATCCAGGAGGTTCTGTCATCCTTAGTTGTTATATCCAAGTACGCTCTGGCCATTGCCGTCTTCCTGACAATGGGATTGTGGAGAATAAATCTAGAAGCAATTTCACTTTTTTCCCCCATTATTTATTCTTTCAATATTTAACAATTCCATGCAATAATTCCTTACAGCTTATTTTTTTATTGTGGCAAGAATGCTTAACATGGTATCTATCCTCTTAATAAATTTTTAGGTGTAAAATACAGTATTGTTAACTCTAGGCACAATGTTGTACAGTAGATCTCTGGAACTCATTCATCTTGTATAATTGAAACTTTAAACCCATTGAACAACTCCCCTTTATCTTCTCAAACCATGGCCCCTGGCTACCATCATTCTACTCTCTGCTTTTATGACTTTGGTTTTTTTAGATATCGCATATAGGTGGAATCATGCAGTATTTGTCCTTCTTGCTTATTTCACTTAGCACAGCATCTTTCTAGTTCATCTATATTCTCTCCTGTGGCAGGATTTTCTTCTTCTTTTAAAGGTTGAATCCTGGCCTCGTGGTTTGGCAGCGGCTCTGCTCCTCGCCTGCCGTGGCTCTATTCCGGATTTTTTAGGATGACAAACCGGAGATAACTTGAGATTTCCTGGAAGTAGAAAATGGTGGAACTCTGCACTTAAAATTGTAGACAGCCTTTTGGTATGTTTAGGGTTTGACGTCTGAAATACTGATCCACACACAACTGAATAACAAGTTGTAAAAAGTGAGACATTCCTACGTTAGGTAATAAGGTCCATCTTTTATTTACTGATTCCTTGTCATACTTAAAAAATACCTGAAGTGAGGTTCCGGAAGATGGCGTAGGAGGACGCGGGGCTCACAACGCGTCCTGCCGATCACTTAGATTCCACCTACACCTGCCTAAAGAACCCAGAAAACCGCCAGAGGATTAGCAGAAGGGAGTCTCCGGAGTCAAGCGCAGACTAGAGGCCCACGGAAGAGGGTAGGAAGGGCGGCGAGGCGGTGCGCGCTCCACGGACTGGCGGGAGGGAGCCGGGGCGGAGGGGCGGCTCGGCGGCCAAGCAGAGCCCCCGAGTCTGGCTGGCAAAAGCGGAGGGGCCGGACGGACTGTGTTCCGACAGCAAGCGGGACTTAGCGTCTGGGAGGTCATAAGTTAACAGCTCTGCTCGGAAAGCGGGAAGGCTGGAGGACAAAGGGAGGGAGAGCTGCTGAGCCCCCGGACGGCAGAGCTCAGCTTGGCGGGGAACAAAGGCGCCAGCGCCATCTCCCCCGCCCATCCCCCAGCCAAAATCCCAAAGGGAACCAGTTCCTGCCAGGGAACTTGCTCGCTCCGCGCAAACACCCAACTCTGTGCTTCTGCGGAGCCAAACCTCCGGCAGCGGATCTGACTCCCTCCCGCTGCCACAGGGCTCCTCCTGGAGTGGATCACCTAAGGACAAGCGAGCTAAGCCTGCCCCTCCACCCCCCGTGCACCTTGCCTACCCACCCCAGCTAATACGCCAGATCCCCAGCAACACAAGCCTGGCAGTGTGCAAGTAGCCCAGACGGGACACGCCACCCCACAGTGAATCCCGCCCCTAGGAGAGGGGAAGAGAAGGCACACACCAGTCTGACTGTGGCCCCAGCAGTGGGCTGGGGGCAGACATCGGGTCGGACTGTGGCCCCGCCCACTAACTCCAGTTATACACCACAGCACAGGGGAAGTGCACTGCAGGTCCTCACCACGCCAGGGACTCTCCAAAATGACCAAACGGAAGAATTCCCCTCAGAAGAATCTCCAGGAAATAACAACAGCTAATGAACTGATCAAAAAGGATTTAAATAATATAACAGAAAGTGAATTTAGAATAATAGTCATAAAATTAATCGCTGGGCTTGAAAACAGTATACAGGACAGCAGAGAATCTCTTGCCACAAAGATCGAGGGACTAAGGAACAGTCACGAGGAGTTGAAAAACGCTTTAAACGAAATGCAAAACAAAATGGAATCCACGATGGCTCGGCTTGAAGAGGCAGAGGAGAGAATAGGTGAACTAGAAGATAAAGTTATGGAGAAAGAGGAAGCTGAAAGAAAGAGAGATAAAAAAATCCAGGAGTATGAGGGAAAAATTAGAGAACTAAGTGATACACTAAAAAGAAACAATATACGCATAATTGGTATCCCAGAGGAGGAAGAGAGAGGGAAAGGTGCTGAAGGGGTACTTGAACAAATTATAGCTGAGAACTTCCCTGAACTGGGGAAGGAAAAAGGCATTGAAATCCAAGAGGCACAGAGAACTCCCTTCAGACGTAACTTGAATCGATCTTCTGCACGACATATCATAGTGAAACTGGCAAAATACAAGGATAAAGAGAAAGTTCTGAAAGCAGCAAGGGATAAACGTGCCCTCACATATAAAGGGAGACCTATAAGACTCGTGACTGATCTCTCCTTTGAAACTTGGCAGGCCAGAAAGGCTTGGCACGATATCTACAGTGTGCTAAACAGAAAAAATATGCAGCCGAGAATCCTTTATCCAGCAAGTCTGTCATTTAGAATAGAAGGAGAGATAAAGGTCTTCCCAAACAAACAAAAACTGAAGGAATTTGTCACCACGAAACCAGCCCTACAAGAGATCCTAAGGGGGATCCTGTGAGACAAAGTACCAGAGACATCACTACAAGCATAAAACATACAGACATCACAATGACTCTAAACCCATATCTTTCTATAATAACACTGAATGTAAATGGATTAAATGCGCCAACTAAAAGACATAGGGTATCAGAATGGATAAAAAAACAAGACCCATCTATTTGCTGTCTACAAGAGACTCATTTTAGATCTGAGGACACCTTTAGATTGAGAGTGAGGGGATGGAGAACTATTTATCATGCTCCTGGAAGCCAAAAGAAAGCTGGAGTAGCCATACTTATATCAGACAAACTAGACTTTAAATTAAAGGCTGTAACAAGAGATGAAGAAGGGCATTATATAATAATCACAGGGTCTATCCACCAGGAAGAGCTAACTATTATAAATGTCTATGCGCCAAATACCCGAGCCCCCAGATATATAAAACAATTACTCATAAACATAAGCAACCTTATTGATAAGAATGTGGTCATTGCAGGGGACTTTAACACCCCACTTACAGAAATGGATAGATCATCTAGACACACAGTCAATAAAGAAACAAGGGCCCTGAATGATACATTGGATCAGATGGACTTGACAGATATATTTAGAACTCTGCATCCCAAAGCAACAGAATATACTTTCTTCTCGAGTGCACATGGAACATTCTCCAAGATAGATCATATACTGGGTCACAAAACAGCCCTTCATAAGTTTACAAGAATTGAAATTATACCATGCATACTTTCAGACCACAATGCTATGAAGCTTGAAATCAACCACAGGAAAAAGTCTGGAAAACCTCCAAAAGCATGGAGGTTAAAGAACACCCTACTAACGAATGAGTGGGTCAACCAGGCAATTAGAGAAGAAATTAAAATATACATGGAAACAAACGAAAATGAAAATACAACAATCCAAACGCTTTGGGATGCAGCGAAGGCAGTCCTGAGAGGAAAATACATTGCAATCCAGGCCTAGCTCAAGAAACAAGAAAAATCCCAAATACAAAATCTAACAGCACACCTAAAGGAAATAGAAGCAGAACAGCAAAGGCAGCCTAAACCCAGCAGAAGAAGAGAAATAATAAAGATCAGAGCAGAAATAAACAATATAGAATCTAAAAAAACTGTAGAGCAGATCAACGAAACCAAGAGTTGGTTTTTTGAAAAAATAAACAAAATTGACAAACCTCTAGCCAGGCTTCTCAAAAAGAAAAGGGAGATGACCCAAATAGATAAAATCATGAATGAAAATGGAATGATTACAACCAATCCCTCAGAGATACAAACAATTATCAGGGAATACTATGAAAAATTATATGCCAGCAAATTGGACAACCTGGAAGAAATGGACAAATTTCTAAACACCCACACTCTTCCAAAACTCAATCAGGAGGAAATAGAAAGCTTGAACAGACCCATAACCAGCGAAGAAATTGAATCGGTTATCAAAAATCTCCCAACAAATAAGAGTCCAGGACCAGATGGCTTCCCAGGGGAGTTCTACCAGACATTTAAAGCAGAGATAATACCTATCTTTCTCAAGCTATTCCAAGAAATAGAAAGGGAAGGAAAACTTCCAGACTCATTCTATGAAGCCAGTATTACTTTGATTCCTAAACCAGACAGAGACCCAGTAAAAAAAGAGAACTACAGGCCAATATCCCTGATGAATATGGATGCAAAAATTCTTAATAAGATACTAGCAAATCGAATTCAACAGCATATAAAAAGAATTATTCACCATGATCAAGTGGGATTCATTCCTGGGATGCAGGGCTGGTTCAACATTCGCAAATCGATCAATGTGATACATCACATTAACAAAAAAAAAGAGAAGAACCATATGATCCTGTCAATCGATGCAGAAAAGGCCTTTGACAAAATCCAGCACCCTTTCTTAATAAAAACCCTTGAGAAAGTCGGGATAGAAGGAACATACTTAAAGATCATAAAGGCCATTTATGAAAAGCCCACAGCTAACATCATCCTCAACGGGGAAAAACTGAGAGCTTTTTCCCTGAGATCAGGAACACGACAGGGATGCCCACTGTCACCGCTGTTGTTTAATATAGTGCTGGAAGTTCTAGCATCAGCAATCAGACAACAAAAGGAAATCAAAGGCATCAAAATTGGCAAAGATGAAGTCAAGCTTTCGCTTTTTGCAGATGACATGATATTATACATGGAAAATCCGATAGACTCCACCAAAAGTCTGCTAGAACTGATACATGAATTCAGCAAAGTTGCAGGATACAAAATCAATGTGCAGAAATCAGTTGCATTCTTATACACTAACAATGAAGCAACAGAAAGACAAATGAAGAAACTGATCCCATTCACAATTGCACCAAGAAGCATAAAATACCTAGGAATAAATCTAACCAAAGATGTAAAAGATCTGTATGCTGAAAACTATAGAAAGCTTATGCAGGTAATTGAAGAAGATATAAAGAAATGGAAAGACATTCCCTGCTCATGGATTGGAAGAATAAATATTGTCAAAATGTCAATACTACCCAAAGCTATCTACACATTCAATGCAATCCCAATCAAAATTGCACCAGCATTCTTCTCGAAACTAGAACAAGCAATCCTAAAATTCATATGGAACCACAAAAGGCCCCGAATAGCCAAAGTCATTTTGAAGAAGAAGACCAAAGCAGGAGGCATCCCAATCCCAGACTTTAGCCTCTACTACAAAGCTGTAATCCTCAAGACAGCATGGTATTGGCACAAAAACAGACACATAGACCAATGGAATAGAATAGAAACCCCAGAACTAGACCCACAAACGTATGGCCAACTCATCTTTGACAAAGCAGGAAAGAACATCCAATGGAAAAAAGACAGTCTCTTTAACAAATGGTGCTGGGAGAACTGGACAGCAACATGCAGAAGGTTGAAACTAGACCACTTTCTCACACCATTCACAAAAATAAACTCAAAATGGATAAAGGACCTGAATGTGAGACAGGAAACCATCAAAACCTTAGAGGAGAAAGCAGGAAAAGACCTCTCTGACCTCAGCCGTAGCAATCTCTTACTCGGCACATCCCCAAAGGCAAGGGAATTAAAAGCAAAAGTGAATTACTGGGACCTTATGAAGATAAAAAGCTTCTGCACAGCAAAGGAAACAACCAACAAAACTAAAAGGCAACCAACGGAATGGGAAAAGATATTTGCAAATGACACATCGGACAAAGGGCTAGTATCCAAAATCTATAAAGAGCTCATCAAACTCCACACCCGAAAAACAAATAACCCAGTGAAGAAATGGGCAGAAAACATGAATAGACACTTCTCTAAAGAAGACATCCGGATGGCCAACAGGCACATGAAAAGATGTTCAACGTCGCTCCTTATCAGGGAAATACAAATCAAAACCACACTCAGATATCACCTCACGCCAGTCAGAGTGGCCAAAATGAAGAAATCAGGAGACTATAGATGCTGGAGAGGATGTGGAGAAACAGGAACCCTCTTGCACTGTTGGTGGGAATGCAAATTGGTGCAGCCGCTCTGGAAAGCAGTGTGGAGGTTCCTCAGAAAATTAAAAATAGACCTACCCTATGACCCAGCAATAGCACTGCTAGGAATTTATCCAAGGGATACAGGAGTACTGATGCATAGGGGCACCTGTACCCCAATGTTTATAGCGGCACTCTCAACAATAGCCAAATTATGGAAAGAGCCTAAATGTCCATCAACTGATGAATGGATAAAGAAATTGTGGTTTATATACACAATGGAATACTACGTGGCAATGAGAAAAAATGAAATATGGCCTTTTGTAGCAACATGGATGGAACTGGAGAGTGTGATGCTAAGTGAAATAAGCCATACAGAGAAAGACAGATACCATATGGTTTCACTCTTATGTGGATCCTGAGAAACATAACAGAAACCCATGGGGGAGGGGAAGGAAAAAAAAAAAAGAGGTTAGAGTGGGAGAGAGCCAAAGCATAAGAGACTGTTGAAAACTGAGAACAAATTGAGGGTTGATGGGGGGTGGGAGGGAGGGGAGGGTGGGTGATGGGTATTGAGGAGGGCACCTTTTGGGATGAGCACTGGGTGTTGTATGGAAACCAATTTGACAGTAAATTTCATATATTAAAAAATAAAAAAAAAATAAAGGTTGAATAATATTCTACTATCCATCTATCTATTTATCTAACTGACTATACTATGTATATACATTTATACATATAGAATTGAATATATATATTCTTTTGGGCATATATACTCAGAAGTACGATTGCTGGATCATATGGCATTTCTATTTTTAATTTTTTTGAAATCAGGAAAACGATTGATTGGATTTATTATCACAATCAATCCAACACAAAGGCTGTAAATGACTTTCTTTTGTGTGCTGTTTGAATGAGAATCCAAAAAAGTGTGCACATTGTGATTAGTGGCTATTTCTAGGTTCTTTCACCTTCTCTCTTTTTCCATGAATTTTATTTTCTAGAAGAGAATTTGAAATGTCCTTTTTCCCCTTTCAACTTTATTGAGATGTAATTGGCATACACCACTATAAAAGATTAAGGTGTACAGCATAGTGACTGGACTTCTATACGGGCTGCATCACTTTACATTCCCACCAACAGTATACAAACGTTCCAGTTTCTCCACAACCTCGCCAACACTTACCTTTTTTTTTTTTTTTAATAATAGCAGTACTAATAACAGATGTAATGTGATGTCTCATTGTAGTTATAATTTTAAATTTCTTTTCTTAAATGAAAGCTTATTTCCATTACATTAAAAATCTTTTCTTCCCCATTTATAAAAAGCTCAAATTGAAAAAAAAAAAAAAAAAAGCTCAGTGTGACATTTTCTAGAATGGTGTTTGTTACTGTTTGTAAAATGATAACGGCAAAAACTAAATCAAAAATTCATTAGTACTCAATATATAATAATTTTACTCAGGGTAGGATGATGATACTGTGGGCTCTCTCTGTATCTATAATCTAGATTCAACATAGGTTATATTAAATCTGAACGAATAATACTTTTTTAAAGGTTATGTCGGTCATATCCAAGAACTAAAATGAAATATACAACTAAATAAACAAGCTAGCTTGTTTGTTATGTTCCATCTTTATTTTTGTGTTTTGGAGTCAGATTTTGTATTTCTGAATTAATTCCTAAATTTGCTTTCTGGTTTGATATCCAGCATTCAAGAAGCGTCAAGAAGACGCGTGATGGGATGGTCTATAAGAATGCTCGAAGTATACCTTTTTATAGATGAGTAATTTGAGGCAAAAAGAAGCAAAATGGCTTACTTGCCTGCCATAAAACAATGACTCAGGTTCATAGCAGGAATAGAATAGGAGTTCTGGATTTAAGGCTGCTCAATTTTACTCCAAGAAATTATTCTTTTCTCAGTTCTTTCTTTAGTAATGTGCAATATACATTGACAGTTGAGAGAATTTATTTTTGATTTTATTCCTCTTCTGTATGTATTTCACTGCCTAATTATCATGTAAAGATTACTCTTCAAGATTTTACCAACCTTCACTTGTCTTACAGCTGCTAATTTCCTAAGTTTGCTTTGACATGTGAGAAGTTTTCTCTGCATTTTTGCTGCTGTAATCACTTTTCTTTGTCAATCTTATGATCCTATATATAAATGAACATAAATATGGGCCATAAATGCAGATTGAGGGCTTTACACCCCCTCTGTTTTGTTATTCATTCCTGTTTTTAAAAAGAATGAACTTTATTCCTATTTCATAAATTTCTATTTACATTTGTGGGGATATTGATCTTGTTTTCCAGTTCCTTTACCATTTAGTCACACAATGACAGTTATACGTTTAGGAGCACAAAATGATGTTTAGCAGTTCTATCCTTGTCATTTTCAAAGTGTTTTAAAACTTCTGTTTTTGGGGACATGAATATACATTATTGTGACTCAATGGAAACAATACTGTTACATTAAGAAAACTGCCAAGTAGGAAACAAAAACTCTAAAGGTATCACGATCACAATAATTGTTTCTAAAAAAAAAAAAAAAAAAAAAAACACAAAAAAACCTTTAAAAAAATTATCCAAAATTAGGCCATTTTAATTTTGTGGGTAAAAGGCAAAATACATAACTTGGGTCAAAAGCCTACAAAATCCCAAGTATAGGAAATGACAGCAACGTTGCTTAACAGTAACTGTTTCACAATCTTCATGTGATGATCAAAGGATGTAAAATTTCAAAGGATTTGGTACGTACAGAGCACATAACATATTGTAGCTCCCCAATAAATAATGCTTATTTATCCCTTTCCCTTTTTTCCTCTTGTTCAGGAAGGTTGTAGAGAAACTTTCTTTTGCTCTTATAAAAGAGATATATGTTCATTGTGTAAACTTTGAAATACAGAAAAGCTTAAGAAAATATGAAAATCCATACACTCATACCAACTAAAGATAAACACTTATAATAATTTTGTGCCTCCTTTCTGTCTTCTATGCTTACATAAATATTTTCTATTTTCACAATATTAAGATCATTTTTTTCAGTTCTAATTTGCACGATGTAAATTTTTAAAGGATCAAGAACTGATGTCAAACCTCGCAAGAGAAATGTTAGGTGAAAGGAGACAATAAAAGAGTTCAAGAAAAGACTTGAGCTTAGAATTTCACTTCTACTAACATATCATATAAATATGAAAATGTAAAAAAGAATCTTAGGAATAAAATTCTCATAACACTTACTCAGACACAGGATTTCAAAGTGCTGCTGAAGGAAGCATTTCCATGAAAAAAGAAATGACCAGTGTGATTGGAAGTGATTAACTTGGTTTGGCTTATTGCTATTTGCAAGGATAATTTTAAATTTTTAAAAAATGTTTATTTATTTCGAGGGAGAGAATGACAGAGTGCAAGCGGGGGAGGGGCAGACAGGGAGATACAGAATCTGAAGAAGGCTCCAGGCTCCCAGCCCTACGCAGAGCTCGAACTCAGGAACCACGAGATCATGACCTGAGCCGAAGTCGGAGGCTTAACCCACCGAGCCTCCCAGGCGCCCCTGCAAGGATAATTTTTAAACTGTATTTCTCAAACACCTAGAAATGAAATTCTAACCCAGCAGTTCTCAACTATTTTGACCACAGTACTCATTTACATTCATAAAAATTGCTAAGCATGCCAAAGATTTTTTTGTTTATGTGGGTTATGTCCATCAATATTTAACATGTTAAAAATTGAAACAAAAATGTAAACTATTTAATTATTAAAATGAACAATAATAAATTCATTGCACATTAACATAAATGGCAGATCTTTTATGAAAAAATTCTAAAACAAAACTAATTTGGGATTGGCATTGTTTTATGTTTTTGCAAATCTCTTTAACGTGTACATTTTTAGGAAACAGCTAGATTCTCATCTGTGCTTCTGCATTTAGTCTGTTGTGATACAACAGAGTGAGTTCTGTAAAAATCCACTGTGTACTCATGAAAGAAGCAGAGTGAAAAAAGCAAATGAATACTTAGTGTTATTGTGAAAATAATTTTGATCTTGCGGATGTTTTCAAAGTGTATTGGGAAGCCCCAAAAAGACTGTAGGAAGGGTGCTAAGGTAGGAGGAGAGCAGAGGGAGGAGAGAGTATGCTTAGCTACTTATTTTATCTAGAAGAGGGAAACCCTAGATATGAAGCAACTTCAGAAATGGATGGGCAGAGCACCTGGGTGGCTCAGTTGGTTAAGCATCCAACTCTTGATTTTGGCTCAGGTCCTGATCTCATGGTTCCTGAGATCCAGCCCTGCGTCAGGCTCTGTCCTACAGTGTGGAGCCTGCTTGGGATTCCCCCCTCCCTCTCTCTTTCCCCGTCTTGGCTCATGCTCTCTCTCTCTCTAAAAATAAATAAATAAACTTTAAGAAAAAAAACAGTGAGCAACAAAAGGCCAATTGACAAACATCATTATTAAGCTTGAACTGATATATATATATATATATATATATACACACACACACACACACACACACACACACACATATACACACTATACACACACACACACACAATTTTACAGGCTTTAAATGTGTCATCTTTTAGAGAAACTGCATAACCCTTTTAGTAAAGAAATATATATATCGATTTATTTAAATATATGTATCAGAAAACAAAAGAATTTTAATGAATGAGCTAAGCATTTGACTCAAGAAGCTAGAAAATAAAAATTAAAAAAAGAAATGAAATAAAAAATTAAGGCAGAAGTGAATGAATTTCAGAAACAAAAAGCAGTGAAAATGAGAGCAAAAACCAAAAGGCTGGCTCTCTGAAAATATTAAGAAGATAGACAAGTCTTAAATGATATCAATAAAAATAAGCAAATATGTAAATAAGCACATATAGAATAAAACTGGAAAATAACTGAAGCTATATAAGACATTGAAATCATTGAAAAATGTTATAAACAATCATAAACAAATATATTTGAAGATCTGATGAAATGTAGAAAATAGGCATGGAGCAGAAGTCCATAAAAAATGGAAATATTTATCTACTTCTGCCCTTATGTTCACTTATGATCCCTTTTCCCTAAAACCTCCAATCTAGATGAATTTACTTGTGAGTTCTATCAAAATTTCAGGAAGTACATAATCTTATTTCATACAATACAAAGAAAGAAAAAACACTGCTCAATTCAAAGAAAAAACAGGGTACAAAAAAAAACGTTATTGGCTGATTTTAATTATGAACACATTTGGAAAAATCCTACACGATATTGGCATTTGAAACTAACAATAGTTCAAAAACGTATGTCATAAATAAGTAGAGATTGTATTGTATTCAGTCAGAAGAACTCGCTTAGGTATCAAATACCTTTTGAACTAAAGGGGGAAAATGGCATGAAATTTTCGATATATGGAGGCAAAGCATTTGATAAATCCAATACATTTTTATAAAAAAAGAAAATGAGAACATGAAGGTTATTGCTTAACTAGATAATAGCTAATGGGTAGTAACCCCTCAAATCAACAGCAACTATTACATTTAATGAATTATGGTAAGATGCATCCCCTCTATTGTGGTCATTAAGACAAGGATGCCACTTATATATGACCTCTTGCCAACTGAGTAAGACCAAAAATACATTTATAAAGATTTGAAAGAGATAAGTTTGTCACGTTTTTCAAATAATATGGGTAAAGCATTCCTGTAAAACACCAACATCCACCTATAAAATATAATCAAAACTGGGATACATGAGCAATAGGATTCAAAATGTAACTATCAATTAATCTAACAAAGAATTCACAGCACATTTATAGAGAAAATATTAGACCTCTCCTAAATAGAATATAAGAGCAGGTATGAATAAATAGAAAAATATACTAGGTTAATGAATGATAAAGCAACTTTGTAAAAGCTGAATTAATATTTACATTTTATGGAATGCCATTCAAACTTCAAGTAGAAAATTTGGGGGGATATGACAAATTGATTCTAATCCTTTGTGCACTTATAAAAGTTCATGGAAATTTATGGTAATTTTGAAAAAAGAATAGCAGGGAAGTGAGATTTACCTTTCCAGAAATTAAATCATATTATAAAGATAAATAATTACCAGATTACTGGAACAAACCCTACGTGATCATAACATATTATTCTTTTTACACACTAATTTTTTAAATGTTATTCTTTTCTTCAGAGTTGTAGCATTTGTATTCTATATTTTTGCACCATCTTTAAAAGATACTGCTATCAAACTTATATGGGTCAAATAAATTAAATTTGAGATTTCCCTCCCTAAATACTGGATTTTTTAAAAGTAATCTCTATGCCCAATGTGGGGCCTTAACTCATGACCCAGAGAACAAAAGTCACAGGCTCTACCTACCGAGCCAGCCAGGTGTCCCAAATATCAGAATATTTTTAAAAACTTTGAAATGATCTATTCTTCAGAAGTTTAGAATCAGGTGTAAAATCGACTTGCCTGAATGTCCTTTTTAATGATAGATTTTAAGTCATATTTCCAATTATGTTGGTAGTAATAAGTTTATTTAGATGTTCGACCTTAAATTTTGTTAGGTATCCTGTAATTCCCCTAGATTTTCAAATTTGGTGACATAGAATTACATATGTAATAAAGTTATAATTGTTGAAATCACTTATCTCTGTTAGTTATTTCACAATTGTCATTTCTAATTTTACATATAATGGCTTTGTATTTTTTCTGACTCAGACTTGTAAGACTTTTAAAAATCTTTGCAAATAATCTGCTTTTTTGAATCTCTTTATTCATAACTTTTGAGTTTTTAATTTAATTAATTTAAGCTCTTAACTACATTTTACCCATATTAATTTATTTTTTCTCGTTTCTTGTGTTTCCTCTTGCCTTTAATTTTCTCCATGAGTATTAATAGTTCCTTCAAAAATTCTTTCTTCAATAATAGCTAAAGGATTTAAGGATATAAATAGTTGTAATCTATATATCTGTATCTTTATCTAATCTCCTGTACAACTTTTGATGTCTCCAATTTATTTTCATAAGGAGTGTTTTCCTTTTGTTTGCCTTTTAGATAGCTTTTTAATTTCAGTTTTTGCTTTCCTTTAAAAAAACTGAGTAAATATTTCAGTTACCTTATGATTTATTTCTAATTTTATTAGATCAGAGTGATCATTTATACTATAAGGCATTCTATGTAAGTCTCAAATATTTTGGTAGAATTTATTCATTTACATATTCAACAAATAATATGAAGAAATGACACTTAAAGTAAGATTTGGGGCACCTGGGTGGCTCAGTTAAACTTCCAACTCTTGATTTTGGTTCAGGTCATAATCTCATGTTTCCTGAGATCAAGCCCTGCGTCAGGCTTTGTGCTAGTAGCGCGGAGCCTCCTTAGGATTCTTTCCCTCTTTCTCTGCCCCTCTGGTGCTCAAGCACATGCTCTCTCTCACTCCCTCCATCCCCATAAAAGTAAATAAATAAACTTAAAAATAAAAGACTATTTGGGGGCAGGATTGTGGAAGGGAGACCCAGGTGAGTGCAGAGGAAGAGCATTTCACTTAAATGTATCAATATCACAAAAGTGAAAAGTACGAAGGAACACCACATGTTCAGGACCCAGAGGTAAAGAGGAATTTTTGAAGCATAAAGTGAGAGAGCAGAAGAGTTAGGCAAGGTGAGACCACCTAGAAAATAATGATTTTTTTGAAAATAACTTCCCTAAATTTTTCATTGTCTTAGAGGCTCACATTGTGTGGACGATCTGGAAGACATGCTAAGGTGCTTAGAGTGGGGTCTTCAAAGACCTCTTCTCCTGCAGCTTAGGAGGGTGCATTAGTTTCCCAGGCCTGCCGTAACAGAGTACCACACACTGGCTTAGAATACCATAAATTGATTTTCTCACAGTTCTGGAGACTACAAGTCTGAAATCCAGGTGTTGACAGGGCCATGCTTCCTCTGAACCTGCAGAGGGTAATCCTTGCTTGCCTCTCCCTACCTCCTGCTGGCTGCTTGCAGTCCTTGGCATTCTTTGGCTTGCAAAACTCCAATCTCTGCCTTTGTTGTCACATGGGATTCTCCCTGTGTATCTATCTGTCTTCACATAGCTGTCTTTTTTAAATTTTATTTTTGTTTCAGTATAATTAACATACAGTGTTATACTAGTTTCAGGTTTACAATATAGCGATTCAAGAATTTTATACACTACTCAGTGCTCATCACAATAAATGTGCTCTTAATTATCTTTACCAGTTGCACATATCACCTCCCCACCTCCCCTCTGACAACTACCAGTTTTCTATATTTAAAGAGTCTGGTTTTGCATTTGTCTCTTTTATCTTTGTTCGTTTGTCTTATTTTTTAAATTCTACATATAAGTGAAAGAACATGGTATTTGTCTTTCTCCGGCTGGCTAATTCACTTAGCATTATACCCTCTAGATCCATCCATGTTGTTGCAAATGGAAAGATTTCATTCTTTTTCATGGCTTAGTAATATTCCATTATATAGATTGATTCCATTATATAGATAGATAGATAGATAGATAGATAGATAGATAGATATAGATACATATATGACACTAATATATATATATATATATATATATATATATATATATATATATATATCATCTTCTTTATCCGTTTATCTATTGATGGACATTTGGGTTATTTCCACAGTGCTTTATTCTTTAAAGGACATCAATCATATTGGATTAGGGTCCTGCCCTACTCCATTGTGACCTCATCTTAACTAATTATATCAATGACCCTATTTCCAAATAAGGTCACATTCTGTGATATTGGAAGTTAGGACTTCAACATATCTTTTTGTAGGAAGACACAATTCAACTCATGACAAAGGCACAATTCAATTTTTTAGGTACTTGTAAGCAAATACACTGATTTTATTATAGGTACTATTGCATCTTTGGGCCATTAACTCAATTTTAATGAATACCTACAATAACAATCTAGCCCACTATGCATCCACAGGCACATCAACCCAGCCTTTGTGTTTGCCATGTTCCTTTAGAAATTCCTCTCCTGGGATCCTAAGAAAAAAATCATTTGGTATCATGTCCTTGATATATTTCACTTTCATGCTTGGATTTTGAGAATAGGACTTCAGAGTTACAAAAAAAAGATCGTGTTTTTGAGCTCAGAATCCCTATCTAGTGATTGATTGTCCACCATAGAAGTTGTTTCTGAACTTTTTGATTGTGCATACTTTTGTTCATATAGAATTTGTTCATGGCTCCCCAGTTAACATAGTGGAGATTTTAGGATTCAGTCATTAAAGAAATAACTCAAGGCCATCCAGGAGTCCACAATCTAAATGTTGGAAACCACTATTTTATTTTATTCTATTTTTTTATTAAATATAAATTTTTGTCAAATTGGTTTCCATACAACAGATTCCCATACCAACAGGCGCCCTCCTCAATGCCCATCACCCACTTTCCCCTCTACCCCCCACCCTCCATCAACCTTCAGTTTGTTCTCAGTATTGAAGAGTCTCTTATGGTTTGCCTCCCTCTCTCTCTGTAACTTTTTCCCCCTTCCCTTCCCCCATGGTCTTCTGTTAAGTTTCTCAGGATCCACATATGAGTGAATACATATGGTATCTGTCTTTCTCTGCCTGACTTATTTCACTTAGCATAATACCCTCCAGTTCCATCCACGTTGCTACAAATGGCCAGATTTCATTCTTTCTCATTGCCACATAGTATTCCATTGTATATATAAACCACATCTTCTTTATCTATTCGTCAGTTGATGGACATTTAGGCTCTTTTCATAATTCGGCTGTTGTTGAAAGTGCTGCTATAAACATTGGGGTTCATGTGCCCCTATGCATCTGCACTCCTATATCCCTTAAGTAAATTGCTAGCAGTGCTATTTCTGGGTCATAGGGTAGATCTATTTTTAATTTTTTTGAGGAACCTCCACACTATTTTCCAGAGCGGCTGCACCAGTTTGCATTCCCTCCAACAGTGCAAGAGGGTTCCTGTTTCTCCACAACCTCGCCAGCATCTATAGTCTCCTGATTTGTTCATTTTAGCCACTCTAACAAGCGTGGAAACCACTATTCTAGAATAACCTTCAAAACTCTCTGAATAGCTTTATCTGTCTAAAAAGTCGTCTCATTGGCAGTAGATGCATGCCCAAGTATCAAAAAGTAGGGTTGTTGAAATTCACTGTCATTGCAATTCCTAGTGAAACATCTCTTCTCTGGACTCTTTCAGATTTTTATTTCTTTTTATTCCCTTCCCTTGCAGAAGCTTTCCCCCATATTGTTTTTTTTTTTTTTTTAATGTTTATATTTGAGAGAGACAGAGAAAGTGCAGGCAAGGAGCAAAGAGAGAGGGAGACAGGGGATCTGAAGTGGGCTCCTTGCTGACAGCAGAGAGCCCAACGTGGACTCAAACTCAAGAGCCATGAGATCATGACCTGAGCTGAAGTAGGATGTCCAACTGACTGAGCCACCCAGGCGCCCCTCCCTGTGAGTTGTGTGTTTTCTCCTTCATATACTTGCATTTTGTTTCCACGACTTATCTCCTAACTGACTTCTCCAATAAGGTCACAGAAATGACTCTTGTAAACCTGTCCAATAGATACTAGCATGGCCCGAAATATTCCATTCTGCTTTCTTTTTTGAATCTAAACTTAATATCTGAAGCTTCCTACATGCAATGCATGGGAACTTCTCTTTTGGTAACACACATTTTGGATTAGTTCCCTGGATTTTCAAATTAGCTACTCTGAGAAATGTACCTTTGTTAAAGTAGTGATAAGTCGTGTTCTTGATTCCAAGGGGCAATAGGTGGATATAACCAAGTTCTCCTGGGTAAGGTGATCAGTTAGTTAGTTGACAAGTAATTTATGCCTCAGATGAGGTAAAATGGGAGATATCTCTGGAGGCAGAATGTGTCTTTTGGCATCTTTCCATCTAGTCTACTAACATGTAAAACCTCCTATGTATTGACATTGTGATATTTAATATGGATTTTCAAGTATACATTTACTAAATAGTACATGGACAAAATAGAGTTAGATGGGTGAGGAACTTGATAACTTATTTAGAATCAGATGATTGACACATTCCCCTGTAAATATTTTTATATAAATTATAATTTTGTAAGCTATAAGTGTTTTTATTTTTTTAAGTTTTAATTTAAATTCCATTTAGTTAACATACAGTGCAATATTAGTTTCAGGTGTAGAATTCGGTGATTCAGCATTTTCATACACCACCCAGTGCTCATCACAAGTGCGCTCCTTAATCCCCATCATCTATTTCACCCATCACCTCAAACAGTTCCCTTCTAGTAGCCATCAGTTTGTTCTCTATAGTGAAGAGTCTGTTTCTTGGTTTGCTTCTCTCTTTTTTCACCCTATGAGTATTTGTTTTGTTTCTTAAATTTCACATATGAGTGAACTCATATGACATTTGTCTTTCTCTGGCTTATTTCACTTAGCATAATATTCTCTAGCTCCATCTATGTTGTTGCAAATGGCAAGATTTCGTTCATTTTTATGACTGAGTAATATTCCATTGTGGGAAATATATATATATATATATATATATATATATATATATATATATATATCAAACTATCTTTATCCATTCATCTGTTGATGGACATTTGGGCTCTTATATTACAAAATTTTTAATTATTATTATTTTTAAAGAGCTGTTTTTTCTTCTCAAAACAGTGCTTTAAAAAGTAACCCACCTATAAAGTTATTCTAATATATGAATTCTTCTAAAGTAACATTTAGTTGTTAACCATTGGACAGTTAATACCCAAATCTGTGTGAACCAGTCTCTTCCCAATTGTCATCAGTGTAGTGCATTAGAATCTGGTGCTTTAAAAGTTTTTGAAAACAACTTTGATATAAAAGAATCACTTCATATATGTACAAGTATGGATAATTCACCTTTCATGGATCATTAGAAATACAGAACTAATGTTTAGGTAGATCTGCATGGTTTTTAGTGAGATGACAAGTCCTTGAAATGAAATTAAGTCCGCAATTTTGGGATTTCCTCTTGGCAGAAATTACCAGATGACGGCAAATCCAAGAAAACAGTATGGGAACAGAAAATTCATACATTAACCTATCTTTATTTGGGTTTTTCTTAGACAACCATTGTGATTCAAGTAAATGAGCAGTCGAGACTACTGGGCCATTCCACATTATTACACCAAGAGTACAATGAGGAGAGCAGAGATCCATTAGTCTCAATGCTGACATGTGGTGACAATCTATAAGCCTAGGTTTTGAAAGATTAGTGTCACAACAAAGAAATTTTATTCTGTTTCACTTCACTTTTTCAAGTTCAATAAAAATATAGAATGATGATTTGGAAAGAACCTATATGGTTTTTTACAAGGTAATAAAAAAGACATTTGTTCTTGAAATCCCCATCTGATTTTTCAGAATCTACTCAAACTAAATGATGAGGATATGATGAAGAATAGGGTGTCTTTTGAAAACTCATTTGTGAAAATGTGAGCCCCCTTCAGTGTGACTGCTTCTCTATTCATTTGAGTTTTTGTTGCCTTATGCTGTTCATATCCTTTTCTAAGCTGGTAAAATATGGTTGCTGTGGATGAAGTAATAATAATCAACAGAAATTTACACTATTTTAAAAAATTAGTTATAAAGTAATTTAAAGATTATATTTGTCTTGATATTATGAGAAAGAAAAGCTGTAAGGTATTCTCCTCCAATGAGATCATTGTGGATTTGTTGAACATGTAGTTAATTTGTATTAAAAATGAATTGATTTCTTAACTTTCAGATGAAAATATTACCTTAAAATACTTCATTTTGACAACCAGAAGTTGGATTTATTTTGATATGGTGCCTTTACTTTCTAAATTTTTTGAGAGAGAGAAAGAGAGAGAAAGCAGAGGAGGGGAAGAGGGAAAAGGAGGGAGAGAATTTTAAGCAGGCTCCATGGTCCACGCAGAGCCTGATGAGAGGCTCAGTCTCACAACTGTGAGATCATGATCTGAGCCGAAATCAAGAGTCAGACACTTAACCAACTGAACCATCCAGGCGTCCCTATTTTGGATCTCTATTTGGGATAATCTGCCATATTCCACTTCTGAGTAATTGAAAGTCTTGATTTAGAAACAGGTATATAGTCTGGTTTACACCCAAAGAATTGCACCCAAAGAAAAAGTATGGGAACGGTCTGTACTCACTGAAATATGCTTTATTTATGCCAATCACCATTAATTTAACAATTATTTACTGAGTGCATGCTCTGTGCCAGGTTCTTTTCTATGTTCTGTGTAATCAGTACTGACCAAGACAGGTAAGATCCCTGACTTCATGGAATTTAAATTCTAGAAGGGCCTGGGTTGTGGTGGTGAGTGTGGTTTGGGAAGACATAAAATAAAAATTAATAAACATAAAATTACTTAAAAAATTAATCAAGAAAAGGAGGTAAGTGTTTTGAAGGCAAAAAAAACAAGGTGATTGACTAGATACCCTGTTTTCTATAGGATAGAGAATTATAATGATAGTTAACATTTGTTGGACATTTACGTTGTACCATGTAGCTCTCTGTTGACTGTTTACATAAAGTAGGCTATTTCAGCAATATTTCATTGGGTTGTTTTGTCCCTACCTCGCCATTCCCCTTGCTCAGTTGGATGTCACCTTTCTTTATTCCCCTGCTGCTACCATCTTTGATTGTACCTGGATGTACAATAGAAAAAGAGCAAGCAGAAGTTTTTTCTTTCTAGGTGCAATATGTACAACTTGGCATGTGTGTATATATAAGTACATTATATATATATATATATACATATATATGTATATATATGTATATATATAATGTATATATATAATGTGTGTATATATATATATATATATATATATATATATATATATATAATATTGACTAAAAAAAATCAAATTACCCTGACATACATTTTTTTACTCTGTGCCAAAAATGTTTTCAGAGAAAATCTCATTTACATACTCAGACTTTGTTTTGTCACTCATTTGTATAAGTGTACTTTCTTACAGCATGGGCCCCTGTGATTTGGAAGTGTCACACACACAAAAAGACTGTACAAAAAGACTGTTTTTCCCTTTTCTGTTACTTTGACCTCTGCCCCATCTTTCTAATGCTTACTAATTTATGAAACTGGTTTCCTCAGTGCAGTTTTGTTTTGTGTGTCCAATGAATTACAAACTTTATTAAAAAATACAAAACAAAAGAAACAATGAAGATGGGGTTTGAACCTATGTAGGTTGAACAGAGGCAGTGTTACTAACCACTATTCTATATTTGAGACAATTACATGTTCCCTCACAGATAGATGAGGTATAGAGTATGGAAAGGGGTAAACTATAGACAGAGGGAACAAAGACCTTAAGTCAAGAAGGATAATGATGTGTTTGCAGAATGTAAAGTAATTTGGACTGGATTACAGTGAGTAATTGAAAATATCATATGACAATTACTTTGAGAAGCACATTGGGATAGATCATATAGGGCATTATGAATCCTGGTAGGAGGTTTGTATTTTATTGTAAGAGCAATGCAAGTAAATTAAAGGACATTAAAATAAAGGAGATAAATGATTTGACTTACATTAACAAAGTCTATTTACTGTATGGAGAATGAAGGGGAGTGGGGTATGGAAGTAAGAACAGTTGAAAAGTTATTGTGGTAGTGAAGGAATCAAATCAAGGCTGCTTGAATTAGGGAAGTAGTAGTGAAAATGGAGAGAAAGGGATCATTCAAGATATATTTTGGATAGGAGCTCAATAATTATTGACAGGTTGCTTGTGTAAGACTGAAGAAAACAGGACATCAAATTCCATTTTGAATATATTGCTTTTGAGATGTATGATGTTTGAACGGAGATATCATATAGGTAGGTGGAGTCTAAAGCTTGGGGAAAGAGGTCTGAGCTGGTGATATCTTTTTGGAATCAGCAGCATACAGTTAGTACTTAAAGCTATGGGCCTCAGTATTTTCTAGAGCAGTGTTCCACAATCCTGATTTTACCTTGGAATCATCTGGGAAACTTTTAAAAAATACAGATACCATGTTCTGCCTGAGGTCAATTAAATTAGAATCTTTGGAGGGGTATCCCCTGTACCATATTTTTAAAGAGCTTTATAAGTGAATTGAGAGGACAGTCGGGCTTGAAAAACACTGGTCTAGGAAGAGAGCATAGATAGGACTGTACTATCTGAACAACTCCATGATGTGGAGGTGGAGAAGAGGTGAAAACAGAAAAGGAGGCTGAAGAGTAAACAATGAGATAAAGCTAGACTGTGGAATCCACAGAGTTTTGAGAAGAATAGACCTATTTCAAGAAGGTCAGCAGAGTCCAGGGATACAAAGATGAGGACCTTTGAGGAAAGCAGTATGGAAGCTGTTAGAAGCCTTGACAAATGTAGTTTTGATGAGCTGGTGAGATGGGTGATGATCAAGCGGAAGCATCCAAAACCACAGAGCATGTGAAAAGTTTTTATGTGAAGAACAGAGGAAAAGCCATTGGAGGAGGATGTAGGAAAGGAAATCCTTTCTTTTTCCTTAGGGAGATTGACCTTGAGAAGACAGAAGAGATGCCACTCAGTGCTCAAATGCAAATGATGGCTTTTGATGGGAGGAGGGATATTACTACCTTGTAAAAAGAGTGGAGACACTGAGATATTGGTCAACTCACAGAATGAAAGAGTTACTGTCTGATTGCTTCTCTTTCATTCATGACGTAAGAGGCAACTTGATCAGCTGAAAGTGGGGTGGCATGTGAGAGTAGGGGTTTGAAGAGAGAGAAGGAGCTGTAAACTGGCCACTTTGGAAAGTGAGAAAATACACTTCCTTTCAGTGCCCTTTCTCAGGTTGTTGTTATGAATTTTAAGTGGGAATGGTCAGCAAGGCTGTGTAGATTTTATTTTTCCCAGAAATATTAAGCCGCTTGGGTGAAAATAGTTGAATGTTTGAGACTTGCCAAGTGGGAGTAATTATAGGAGTGAGCGAGTGTAAGGGAGTTGGGAGTATTTTTTTAAGGAAGTGATTATAATAACGAACTGTAGAAAATGTTCTGTGTAAGGAGCAATGTTTGGATGGGACTTGGCTTTCCTTTTATTCTTTCTGAAGTAGCAATTACATTTTATCCTGGTTGGAGTACAGAAAAGGTCATATTAAGGTTTATTACAAAATACTTTCTCATTTCTTGGAATGGGGTTGAAAAGGAAGAAACCAGCACTAGACTGTGTCCATGATTCATAAGGATAAGAGACAGATTATACCCTCTGGGAAGAGCGGCTACTCAAGATCTAAGGAAGTCTAAGGAAGAATGTACCCAGGGGTAGCTGATCCAGAAGTGAAGGCCAGAAGCGCCCCAGCATGTCATAATCACGTGATGTGTAATTCTTTGACTTTTTCTGAGCTCTCTTTCTGCTGTAGAGGAAGAAAAAATTTTTTTCCTCTACCCATATTAGGTTCATTGGCTGTGGCTTGAAAATTAGATTGAAAAGAGACAGATTAACAAGACAAGAACAAACAAAAGTTTTTTAAAGCTCACATCACAGATACACATAGGAATACTCAGTGATGAGTAACTCTAAGGGCTTGCTAGAACTTGAGTTTATATAACAGCTCAGCAAAGAACAATAATTTTGTATTGAGGTGACAAGACAAATGAAAATGACTTTGAGCTTCTAAGAGTGGCAAATTGTAGCAAGGCAAATATATGAGAAAACTTGGTAGATACGGGCTAATTTACACAAGGTTTGTGATGCCCATCCCTCAATGGTGTCTCTGGGATGACAATGGTCTAGAGTTGTCTCTGATAATTAACTTCTGTCCTTCCTGATAGAGAGAGGAGAAGGAACACATTTACAAATTTATGTCCTGCTTTTAGGCATATATGAGGAAAGCAGGGAGGTTTTCTTAAATGTGCTTCTTCTCAGGTGTCTTTAGCTCAAGATCATCAATATGCCAAAGTGGCGTAATTTGGAATGGCATATTCTGCCACCCTTCACTGCCAAGTTTCCATCAACTGCCGTCCCTGACATCAACTAACGTCCCTGATGTCAAGAGACATATTGGTGCTTACTTTTAGGAAAGAAAAAAGGGCCCCAAATAACCCAAGATATATTAAAATATGAGCTTTTACAGCATTGGAGCAACTTTTGATCCTATTAATTATTGAGATTTTGGTAGCTCTGCAGAGAAAACAAATGAATTTTGATTTTAAAATTTGATAAATATCAATTTTATTTCAAATTATATCATGGTATCCTATTTTAATGTATGAAATCATTACGGTGCCACCACTTATGTGTTTTGTTATAAATACCATGTGAAATTTTCATATAACTGTATCACATGGGTGAGAATATGGGGTGGCCCCACCACGGCACCTGTAATCTTGCTGTTTCTTTCCCAACCGATGAGCCACGGAGGTCACTTCTCTCCTGTGTGTCTAGGAACCTTTCTCCCTAGGACCCATGAAAGTGTGATAATTGAATAAATGGATAAATATGAAAAGCCAGTCCTACCAGTGTTTATGACCCTAGAAGAATTTTACTGCACAGTGACCACGGGAGAATTATGAGCCAAAACCCTGGAAGTCTGTAATGGTGAAGTCTGAGTTGGGTTTCATGGCAGCAGTACAGAACTTGAACAGGTAAGTGATGTTTTCAGAGACAAATGATAACCGTGAAGCACTTATTCCTCAAATGGCCTAACTCTAGATGACTTAATAGTAGCAACCGTATTGAAACCCTTAAAGTGCATTACCTATTCTTCTCATTCGATCCTTGCAAGAACTGTGTAAACGGGTTGAACATGTACAGTTATCTTTAATGATGGCAAGGCCCAGAGATGTCAAGGGGATTGGGTAGAGTCAAACCATCCAGAGTGTATTAAATAAAAGGAAGAGGAAGACAAGTGACAATGGCAGAAATTCTGAGCACAACACTGACATCCCTGAAGTTGATTCGTTTCAGCTGCAGATGAACACTCTATGATGTTATAAATGACACTATAAATTGCAGAACAGCTCGGGTTTCCATGAGACCCAGTTAGCAGAAACTGTCAGCTGACAATTCAGGAACATAACTGTGAATGAGAAAGATACCCTTGCCTACTTAATCTCCCCTAGTAAAGAGTAACGGGAGTAGAATGGACCAGAAATTGAAAGGCCACAAGCAGCTTGAGTGAAGTTAAAGCACATTTTAAAGTAATAAAGTATTATGCTTAATGTGCAGGTGATATCTGCAACAGTTAATCCCATAAAAAACTGTTAAAAATTTTACCAGTAGGTTCGAGAGCTCAGACTTCAGCCCAATGCTTTATTTGACAATCTGTACGCCTTCCACTATGCTACTGCCAAGTGTTGAGCTTTCCCTGAGCCCTGCACTCCAAGAAAACACTGACAGTTAAGACGTCCCTCACTCTTCTGTGTTCTGGGAAAGAGCTTAGTACAAAGAACCACCCTTCTGCATACGACCTAGATAAGACTCCCAGGTGCCCCCCCTTGTTTACCTCTGGCAAGACCCGACACAGAGGATCGAAATTTCCATTCTTCATGTCCTAAATGATTAGCTGAACTGTGTGAAATTGCTGACAGATGGATAAATGCCTGCTAACTTGACATGAGCAAACTTCTTAGGCTTTTCTCCTTTGCCCAGACCACTGAACTTTGGCCTGTCCTTAAGCTTCAGCAAACACTGAATGCATAAGCCACTCACCTAGTGATTCCTCCCAGAGAATATACTGACTTCAAAGAAAAATATTTCCTGCTTAACTGCCCTATCATTCCACCTGCTTATCCCAAGTCCCCATGCTCAGTTCTTTCTAGACTTGTTCACTCCTCCCAGTAAAAGAAAAGCCATGTGCCTGAACTTTGAGGTGCTTACTGACCATGGAGTCAGTGTTCTCCCTATTGCAATAATTCCCCTCCTCCTTTTGCAATCACCTTTTTCTTTGAATAAAGTCTCTCTTTACCTACATCTCTACTTGTTTGCTATTTAACACCACATTGGTTTTCTGTTCTTAATTCAATTACTTCTTATAAATAGCATTTCTGGGGGTGCCTGGAGGGCTCAGTCAGTTAACCTCCGGATTCTTGATTTCAACTCAGGTCATGATCTCATGGTTTGTGAGTTCGAGCCTTGTGTGGGGCTCTGCACTCTCCCTCTCTCTCTGCCCTCCCCAGCTCACACGTGTATTCTCTCTCTCTCTCTCTCTCAAAGTAAATGAATAAACTTGAAAAAAATCTTTTAAAAAAGATACTCTCTTTCCCTCTCCATCTGCCCTTCGCCTGCTTGCATGCACTCTCTCTTTCTCCCTGTCTCTCTTTC
>NC_064817.1:22816213-22840311 GCF_023721935.1 Panthera uncia | reverse complement strand
CCTTCGCCTGCTTGCATGCACTCTCTCTTTCTCCCTGTCTCTCTTTCTCTCTCCAAAAAAAACAAAAAAACAAAAAAACAAAAAAACACACATTTATGATCACACCTTTCCTTCCCCTACATCTACATTTTTGCACCACTACATGAAGTGAGGAGTATAATAAAGGATATAATCTGGGTTGACATGAAGAAGGATATTCTATGTATCCGGACAGGAACCAGATATATAGAATAAAAATGTTTTTCTTAGAAAAGCTAGTACACACATTTTAGTACCATGTTGCAGCCAAGTTCATATCTCCATATTGAACATTATGGAGCTATCTTGGCCTTGTCTTACTCAGACACTGATATCTTAGGTAAGCCTTTAATTTACTTTTAGCCTAAACTTTAACCTAACATAATCTTACTTAAGTAAACCTGAATCTCTTGATGAAGATTTATTGTTTTTTAAGTGCGTTCTTTGTTTCTCTCTTACCACGGCATCGAGAATACTAAAGATCTGACATTATTTGGTTCAGTGAAATACTGGCTGGGAGACCTGACAATGAATTTAGGAATATGTTCCATCCTAAAGAAATACTACTCCTTAGCATGTTTCTGCACAAGCAGTATGATACATGCAAAGCTAGCTTATAAGTACATACAACCGTGATAAGATTTGAGGCATGAAAAAAATTATACAAGGTTCTTCAGAGTCTGAAATCCTATTTAGTAATTTTGTTAAGTTCTGAAACTTGTGTTAATAGATTTTAATTTGAGACACGACTTCACATGTCTGTCCAGACAAAGCCTGGATACATTTATTGGGCAAAAGTTCGATGAAATAACTTGCATCGAAAAATCCTAGGACTTTTATAAAATATTTCTCCAGGCCACTCCACAAAGTAGAGAACTGATTTATTGTAAAGAATATATTTAAAAGAAATCTTTCTCGAAATGTTGAAAAGTATGCTTATCTTCCCTGGCAAATTTAAAGTTACATTTATTTGTAAAAAGTCACCATTCAGGGGTGCCTGCGTGGCTCAGTCAGTTAAGCGTCTGACTTCGGCTCAGGTCATGATCTCACAGTTCGTGAGTTTGAGCCCCGCATTGGGCTCTGTGCTGACAGCTCAGAGCCTGGAGCCTGCTTTGGATTCTGTGTCTCCCCCTCTCTTGGTCCCTCCCATGCTCATGCTCTGTCTCTCTCTGTCTCTCAATAAAAAATAAACGTTAAAAAAATTATTAAAAAAAAACCTTGGAAAAGTCACCATTCAGGTACATTATGCTATGTAATATTATATACATTAACATCATGTTTTCTTAAAATTTCAAATTGGTAGCAGCATTTTTAAATTGTGATAAAATACACATAACACAAATGTTACGATCTTTACCATTTTTAAGTGTAAACCTCAATAGTGTTAAGTATATTCCATATCATCATGTAACCATTCTCCAGACCTTTTTCCTCTTGCAAAACTGAAATGCTATACCCATTAAGCAACAGCTCTTCATTTCTCCCTCCCCCTAGCTCCTGACAGCCATTATCCGACTTTTGGTTTCTGTGAGTTTGACTACTCTAGATAATTCATATAAGTAGAATCACAGTATTCGTCTTTTTGTGTCTGGCTTCTTTCACTTAGCTTAATGTCCTCAAAGTTCATCCATGTGGTAGCCTGTATATGAATTTCCTTCCTTTTAAAGGATGAATAATATTCCATTGTATGTATATAGCATGTTTTGTTTATCCATCCGTCTGTCTATGGACATTTGGGTTGCTTCCATCTCTTGGCTATTGTGAATAATGCTACCGTGTAGATGGTATTATTTTCAACCAGACATGGTACGTTTCCCCAGGGCAATTGGTAACGTGTAGGAAGTTTTTGGATGTCACAATGACTTGAGCGCTACTGGCATTTACTACCCAACTGCCAAGGATGCTAAATATCATGCAATATTTAGATCACAGGTGATTCCTATTAAAGAACTGTCCTTCTCAAAATGCCAATAGCACCCCCATTGAGAAATTCTAAATAACTCAAGTTTGTTAACATATTGGACTCAATCCTCCCAAGAATTTAATGAATTTCAAAGCCAATATGTAGATGGCTTTCACTTAATGTTCCTGGTAGGACCCTTACCTATATACCTGGATCTAAGCTTCTACTCCTTGTGGAGGAAAACTCTGTAGCAGAATGTTTTAGGGCCAGGCTTAAGTGCTTCTGTGTCTATATGATTTCTGTTACACTAGTAGCAGATAATATGTGAGGAAAGGGATAGCCATTAGAATACTTCCTGATTGGGTAAAATAACTTCTGCTCTATCCCTAGCCATAAATACTGCAGCTTCAGACATGTGCAGGATCTGAAATAGTGCAAAAACATTAAAAGAAACAATAGTACTTGGGTATAGGACTGGGCAGTGGTGTATTTGTGCTGTTCATATGCCACTCTATTTTGATGTAGTATTTTAAAAAAATAATTTATCAGCAGGAACATTTTTTTCAAATAAGAACTCTTATGTGTAAATCTTATGATACTTATATCCGTAGTTGTCTTTTTTAGTTTATTTGTTTATTTTTGAGAGAGATTGAGAGAGAGAGAGGGAGAGAGAGAGAGAGGTTGAGAGAGGAGAGGAGACAGAGTGTGAGCCGGGTAGGGGCAGAGAGAAAGGGAAAGAGAATTGCAAGCAGGCTCCATCTTGTCAGCATGGAGCCTGATGCAGGGCTTGAGCTCACAAACAGGGAGATTATGACTCAATCTGAAATCAAGAGTTGCATGCTTAACCAGCTGAGTCACCCAGGGGCTCCTCTTTAGTTTTCTTTATAGTTAAATTCCATATATATAAATTTATACACAAAACAGTTTAGTTCTACCTGTTTTTAGAACTATTAAAATAAAATAATGTTCAATGTATTAAGTCATGCTTCCTTCACTCAATATTATTTTCCTAAGATTAATCCTTCTTTTTTTAGATTTGTCAAGGAATTTTCATAATCTTTGAAAGCAGCCCTCCTTTTTATGATAGGTTTAATAAGTAGCACAGGGGATTAGGACCCAGTAGTGAATATATAATTCTTCTTTTTCACTCTAACGCCAATAAGTGGAGCATGATATATAAATCCAGTAAGGAAATTATCAAAAGCAAACAGGACTAGGAAGTTGCTGTAGAAAAAATATTGTTTCCATAGAAAACTATACATCTAGGCTCTTGGATTCTAGCTTTGTTCCTTACCTTTGAGCCATTTTACAACTTTTTGAGTTGTAGATAACTGACACACATGTAAATTTTGCCCTCTCTGATAGAGGTTTAATGAACAGCCCTTCCCTACCACACACACACACACACACACACACACACTCATGCTCACACACACTTTCACTCTTCTACTCCTGGAAAAAGTTGCTTTGCCTCGTTTTACAAATTCTATTACACCGTACGGATTTGTGCTTTTTGGCTTTTCTTTTGAGCTACATAGGACATCTGCCTAATTCCCTCATGTGAATAAGAGAAATCTTTACCACATGTTCATTTTTATATCTGTATGAGAGTCATGATTTTACCTTTTTCTGAACAGTAGCTTTTAACGTTATCAAGCAAATACAAAGAATTAACTTTAATATTATGAGGAGAGGATAATTTTATAAAGCACTCTCACCTTTGACAAAACTTGAGAAAGTCCTCATCCTTGTTAAGGACTACCACTGCAGGGAAGATCATACATTTCTAAGGAACAGAGACTTAGCAGGTGTTCAAATCTCATGCTTTGTAGAGCTGTATCTTCCATTTGAATAGAATAAATGGAACACTGTTAACAACCACATTCGTGAATTGTTGAATGCTAACAGACTTTTCTTAGCAAAGCTATAACTCAACCAATTAACGTAGATAAAATACTGTCCTATAACTTCCTAGTAAGGTTCTCCTTCATCATCCTGAGCCAGAACTGCCTCACAGTATTATTCAATAGGTTTAATGGCGTATTAGGAAAGGTGTTCCATGACATGCTTTTATAATCTTTACGTATAGACCTATGATATCCAATGACAGGAAAAAGACATACATATACAACTCCAACATTTCAATATGACAAAAAAGAATGGAATTCTAAGTCTTCTGACCTTAGAAAGACTCAGCATGTTGTGCTGAAGTCACTTCAGTGAAGGAAGGCTTTACAAAGTTGTTAATTAATCTAGGGCTGGCACCCTTTGGGAAGAATACCAAAAAATTGGAACAAAAAGGAGGTGCAGCTTACCTCACAGCAGGAAAGAAGGGACCTTTTAATTGGATTAAATCACATCACCACAAAATTTATGGATCCTGGCCACTATGCCAAAGAGGTGAGAAAATTTTAAATTAATTCATTAAGCTGGTTGGGAGGGGTAAAACTCATCATTCACTCAGAAATTTCAAAGACAAAGTTTATGAATGCAAAGACATAAGTAGAAGCCATGAAAATAAAAGTTCTGGAAGTTTTGTGACCTCCCCTATGTTGTCCACTGCATCCTGAAGCCATATGTTTATGTTGGTAAGAATCTCTGAGAACAGTTGTAGGGAAAAATTTCTAATAGAAGTACAAAAAAAATACCATTCTATTGTATATTTTTCCTAAAAAAGCAATTTTAATATGGGAACAAAATATGTATTATTCATATGCATTAAAAAAAGATAGTCTGCAGGTGAGTCTTACATTTCAGTCATCACTCAAAATATTGAAAAGATTTTTGAAAGAAAAACTATGGGCTTTACTATGAATGTTTTTAATCATATGAAACTTATAAAAAACATTCATATTACAGATGATATATATTGTAAATTCCTAATATATCTATCCAGAGGACGTCTCAGGAAATTGTGAAGATGATAAATTGTTGTTAAACTGATTTTTCTGCAATTAAAAAAATTACAAGTTGAATTAATTAATTTATGTAGAGTCAATGTAAGGAGTTGTAACTTAAAAAAAGATTTTCATAAATCTAACTCTTTGAAGAGTTGAAAAATAATTTAAGAGTTTTGATATGTATATACTTATTTCTTCAAGGACTGACAATGAATGTTTTGGATTTCCTTGACCCTCTACTTGCTTACCTTTCAACATCCAACCTTAATATACCTTATAAAAGAAATTTGTCAAATAAACAGTGTTTAAAATAAAATTAATTCAGTTAATTTTAATGATTCCATATGGGTAGATAACATGTGGTCCCTCCAGCATTTTTTTTTCCTATACTGAATGATGTCCCATAATAGGAACCAGAATAAATTGTAAATTTTGAAAAGACTGAAATCTGGGTTCTTAGGACAGAATTTAAACTTAGGTGATCTGTAGTGTCCATGGAGTGGACAAAAATGTTCTTCTTCTTTGGTAGTAAGCAAATTATAAAGTAATTTGGTTGAAAAAGATATTTGTGAGAGGAATATGGCGGCAGAGTAGGAAGACTCTAGACTAGTCTCATCCCTCGGACACAACTAGATGACTATCAAATCATTCTGAATACCTCGGAAATCAACCTGAGGACTGACCGAACAAACTCCACAACTATAGGGAGAGAAGAGGCCACATCAAAGAAGGCACGAAGTGCAGAGACGTAGTTTTGGGGAGAAGTGGATCTCAGGCGCTGTGTAGGGGAGGGAGCCATGGTCGCAGAGAAAGGTAAGGGAGAGAGGAGCATACAGGGGAACAGAAAGGGAGAACATTTCCCAAAGTTGTTGGCTTGGAAAATGAGTGGGGCTGAATCTCTGGAGTTCTTGCTACCAGAAAGGCTTGAAGACAGAAGTTTGAAAGGTCTGCAAGCTTGGTTGGGATAGGGCCCTGAGGGCGTAGCCCTACTCCTAGAGAAAAGGCAGGCAAACAACCCTGGGGGTAGATGGTGTGGCAACAGCTATCTGAGGAACACCCAGGGCACACAGGGGAAATAATATTCTCTCAAAGTACATCCTTGAAAGGTAGCATTTATGGAGATGCTTCTCCAGGGACAAAGGAGCCAGCTGGTGCCATTTCCCTCCCCTACACCTCAGCATAAATGCTGAGCCACCTGCATAGGGCAGCCGGGCCCTGACACTGAATGCCTAGTCTGCTTGTACCAAGTCCTACACCTCTGGCTCTGGTATACCAGTACTTCCCTGATTTGTAAAGCTTGCCTCAGTGTCAGCGTGGCAGGCCTCTTCCCCAGAAGATCAGCAGAAACCCCTGCCCACACCACATCTCCTGACCAGAGTTTTCTGCAGAACCTCAGTTCTGGTTGAAGTAGTATCAGGTCTCATTTCACAAGCAGACCAGAGAATACCTAGTTAAAACTCACCGCATTCTGGCCAAGGACCAAACACTGCCCACCTCAGACAAGGAGAACCTCCGCAGATGACTGGACTGATAAAATAGCCAAAATACAACAGCGAAGTGAAAGCAGCATGTACTGGAGACACTGCCTGAAGCTCCAGGCTATGGCACTACATGACCTCTTCGTAAGGTCATTAGTTTCAGGAGCAGGAGACCTAATTGTCTTTTCATTCACAGAGAAGAAGACAGACTTAGACAAATTGCAGAATAGCCAGAGCAACTTTGAAAAAGAAAGGGAAAGGTGAAGGCATCACCATTCTGGACTTCAAGTTATATTACAAAGCTGTAGTGATCAAAACAGTATGGTACTGCCACAAAAACAGACACACAGATAATTGGAAAAGAATAGAAAATGTAGGAATGAACTCATCACTATATGGCCAATTAGTCCTCGAGAAAAAAGGAAAGAATATCCAAGTGAAAAAGACAGTCTCTTCAATAAATGGTGTTGGGAAAATTGGACAGCAAATGCAAAAAGAAAGAAACTGGATCACTTTCTTACACCATACACAAAAATAAATTCAAAATGAATGAACGACCTAAATGTGAGACTTGAAACCTTAAAAATGCTAGGAGAGAACACAGGCAGTAACTTCTTTGATATCAGCAATAGCAACTTCTTTCTAGATATGTCTCCTGAGGCAAGGGAAACAAAAGCAAAACTAAATTATGGGGACTACATCAAAATAAAAAGCTTCTGCACAGCAAAAGAAATAACTGATAAAACTAAAAGGCAACCTACGGAATGGGAGAAGATTTTTGCCAATGACATATCTGATAAATGGTTAGTATCCAAAATACATAATGAAATTATAAAACTCAACACCCCAAAAAATAAATAATCCAATTTAAAAATGGGCAGAAGGCATGACTGACATTTCTCCAAAGATGACATCCAGATGGTAAACAGGCACATGAAAACATGCTCAGCAACACTGATCATCAGGGAAATGCAAATCAAAACTACGATGAGATATCACCTTCCACTAGTCAGAATGGCTAAAATCAACAACATGAGAAACAACAGGTGTTGACAAGGATGTGGAGAAAGGGGAATCCTCTTGCACTGTTGGTGTAGCCACTATGGAAACTAGTATGAGTTTTCTTAAAAATTAAAAATAGAACTACCTTAATATCTAGCAATTGCACTACTAGGTATTTACCCAAAGAATACAAAGATACTAATTCAAAGGGATACATGCACCTTGATGTTTATAGCATCATTTCCTACAATAGCCAAATTATGGAAACAGCCCAAAGGTCCAATGATTGATGAATGGATGAGGAAGATGTGGTATATAAATATACAATGGAATATTACCTAGCCATAAAGTAGTATGAAATCTGGCCATTTGCAATGACATGGATGGAGCTTGAGAGTATTATGCTAAGTGAAATAAGTCAGTCAGAGAAAGACAAATACCTTAAGAATACATACATATGTGGAAGTTAAGAAACAAAACAAACGAGCAAAGGAAAAAAGAGAGAGAGAAAGGCAAACCAAGAAACAGACTCAACTATAGAGAACAAACTGATGGTTACCAGAAGGGAGGTGGGTGAGGGGATGGGTTAAATTGGTGATGGGGATTAAGGAGTGCACTTGTCCTGATGAGCATTGGGTGTGGTATGGAGGTGTTGAATCACTATATTGTACCCCTGAAATTAATACTACCCTGTATGTTAACTAACTGGAATTTAAATAAAAACTTTAAAAAAATAGAAAAAGATATTTGCTTGTAGTTTAGTATAATATTAGAATTGTTCAAGGAAGAAGAAAGTACATATACATCTCTGACATGCCAACTTATTTTTTTACTTTCTGTGGAATAACTCCCTGATATTATATACTTGGATTTTCTTTGCTATAAAATCAAAATAGGAGTTTTCTAGCATTATATTTACATGCATGGATTAAAGTATTGTTTTTTTATTAACAAGAAAATAACCAACCATGTAACTTGCAGAATTGTAAATCTGAAAATTGGTCAAAGTAGATCAGAATTTGTGATTGGAGAAATGAGAAGAAATTGAAAAGTTTAGCCCATAGGTAAGGTAATAGTATTTATTAAATTTATACCATGTACACAGTATTATATTAAGGGAGCACCTTCCCCTTCTGACAGAGTAACATATGAACATTTAATGATAATTATAAATCAGATTCCAAGTCCAAAGTATTTTATACTTATATGACAATTTTAATAGATTAAAGACATTTAATGTCACAATGCTGAACTTCAAAAGCATGGGTGGTTGAAAAATATCCTCACCCTTTTGTTTTCTGAAAAACCTCTAAACTCAAAGGACCACTCTGTCTTGAATATCTGAGATAAGATCTACTTTTACCCTTTCTTAGTGATTCAGATAAGACCCATCTCCTTTCTTCCTCATGGCTTCTCTAAGACTCACTAATGACTTCTTTACTCGCCTCCCCATAAACTCCAGGTTTCCTTTAAGATGTTCCTCAATAACAAATGTGCTCCCTATTGCAATACCCTGAATAAAATAATCTCCTTAATTGTCCAGTACATTTTATCTTTCCTAGTTTGAGACCATGGAATTGGACTTTGCCTCTAGATCCTCATTTACTCCACCCAAATAAAAGGTCATCTTAGAGCCTTTCTAGTCATCCCTGGCTAGATATCTGCCACCCAGTGATGAGTGTGACTTGTATCCTAGGGCTTCAGACTCTTGTCCTCTGTAAGTATTTGATTTTTGATTTCTTTTGTTCCTTTTGTTCTGATTTGATTTCTGCTGCCAGCTTCTTTTGGTTTCATGGTCTGACAATTTGATATCTATGGAAACTAACTAATTTATAGAGATCTTTGTTGGGTGAAAGATGGCAGAAATCTGGTCTGTTAGTCTTTTCCGTTTGTCTATTTGCATATTTTAGGTCCAAATCAGTGAAGAATTTCATGTTCACCAGGAAGTAGATACCTAGACTGGTAAGGATTTATGTGTTTATGCTTAACCTATGACTGAAATTTTGGAATTGAAGCTATATGCGTTCTCTTTGTATCTTTCTATATGTTTGTACGTCTGTAAGTCATAGAATTTACCCTTAATTGTGTGACTGTGTAATATATTCCTACCTCCACATGGTATTAATAAATAAATAAGTAAATAAAACTATAAAACCTTTTAAAGGAGCTCTATTCTGATTGGCTTCTAAAGATTAAAAGGAAACAATTTATGGAAATAGAATGTTCTTAAAAGTCTCAGATTATGAATTGATTTAAATTTCACAACTTTCAGTTTGCTTGATTTAAAATGTATTCTTATAGAAATATGTTAAGAAATCAAATTTACCTACTTTAGTTAAGTCTTTGGTAAATGACTCTAGCTTGATATCTTTGGTTTAATAAAAAATTTTACCTTCTCTAACTTATGAATGTTAAATATAGGGATACATTTATCTTCTCTAATTTATGAGTGGTAAGTATAGGGATATACTTATAAACTATTACTATACTTGTGTATATTCTTCCTATAATTATACACGTTTACTAATTGAATAGGTTAGTATTTCTTGTACTAAATGTTTAAGATTATGAAAAATATAAATTTGTATTTAACCAGGTCATATCACTATTTGGCAAGCTTTGTTTGTATTATGTTAACTTGAACATAATTTCCAAGATTTCTAGGTAATTTAAAGTCCTGTAGTAATACAACAAAAAGTCTTGTACTGATACTAAATTGGGTTAATTAATGGATACTAAATGTATAATTAGTTCATTCCTAGGTAAAATAGAATACTTAAATATTGATTAGTAAACATAACTTTATATACTTTTGTTATTATGTATATATACTACTGAGGGGTTATAGATAATTGAATCTGCAAATGAACATATTCATTGTCCCCACCTTGAGAAGATATAGACATAAATATAGAATATGTATGGATATAGACATCTGTAGGAGATTTTAAGAAAGGGAATTTTATCTCTTGTGTTCAAAGCTGACCAAGATTTAATGGATTTTTAAAATAATATATTAAAAAAAGAGAGGTTTGGTGTTAAATATTATACTGATAGAAAACTGGAGTTTGGTTTCTTTCTATTAAAATGAAAAAAATTCTTAGATTATTGATTTCCTCTTGCTCAAAGATTGTAAAATATCATTCCTTTCAAATATTTTTTTAAATTGAGGTATAAATGACATACAACATTGTATTAGTTTCAGGTGTACAACATAATGATTTGATGTTTGTATATATTGTGAAATGATTACCCAGTAACCCTAGTTATAGTTAACATCTGTCACAATACATAGTTACAATTTTTTTTCTTGTGGTGAGGACTTCATCTCAGCAACTTTCAAATATGCAATAAGGTGTTATTAACTACAGTTACCCTGCTGCACCATATGTCCCCATGAAGTTAATTATTTTATAACTGGAAGCTTATACATTTTGACCCCCTTCACCCATGTCTCCTATCGCCCACCCCCAATCTCTATCAATAACCAATCTGTTCTCTGTACCTATTAGCTTGGTGTTTTACCTGCTATGTTATCTATTTAGCAAAGATTCTGTGTCTTTTTGTTTTCTGCTGGTTTATTTATTTATTTTTTATGACTATAATTTATTGTCAAATTGGCTTACATCCCACCAAGTGCCTCCCTTAATACGCATCACCCATTTTCCCTCTCTCCTGTCCCCTCTATCCACTCTTAGTTTGTTCTCTGTATTTAATAGTCTCATGTGGTTTGCCTCCTTCCCTCTCTGTTTGTATCTATTTTTTTCCCTTCTTTCCCCCCATGGTCTTCTGTTCAGTTTCTCAAGATCCACATATGAGTGAAAACATATGATATCTGTCCTTCTCTGACTGACTTATTTCACTCAGCATAATACTTTCCAGTTCACTCCACATTGCTGCAAATGACATGATTTCATTCTTTCTCATTGCCAAGTAGTATACATTGAATATATTATTCACATCTTCTTTATCCATTCATCATCAGTTGATGGACATTTAGGCTCTTTCCATAATCTGGCTATTGTTGAAAGCGCTGCTATAAACATTGGGGTACACGTACCCCTATGCATCAGCACTCCTGTATCCCTTAGCTAAATTCCCAGTAGTGCTATTGCTGAGTCATAGGGTAGCTCTATTTTTAATTTTTTGAGGAGCCTCCGCACTATTTTCCAGACTGACTGCACCAGTTTGCATTCCCACCAACAATGCAAGAAGTTTCCTGTTTGTCCACATCCTCTCCAGCATCTATAGTCTCCTGATTTGTTCATTTTAGCCACTCTGACCGGTGTGAGGTGGTATCTCAGTGTGGCTTTGATTTTTATTTCCCTGATGAGGAGTGATGTTGAGTATCTTTTCATGGGTCTGTTGGCCATCTGGATGTCTTCTTTGGAAAAGTGTCTCTTCATGCCTTCTGCCCATTTCTTCGCTGGATTATTTGTTTTTCAGCTGTTGAGTTTGTGAAGTTCTTTATAGATTTTGGATACTAACCCTTTATCTAATATGTCATTTGCAAATATATTTTCCCATTCTGTCGGTTGCCTTTTAGTTTTGTTGATTGTTTCCTTTGCAGTGCAGAAGACTTTCATCTTGATGAGGTGCCAATAGTTCATTTTTGCTTTTAATTCCCTTGCCTTTGGAGATGTGTCACGTAAGAAATTGCTGTGGCTGAGCTCAAAGAGGTTGTTGCCTGCTTTCTCCTCTGGGGTTTGGATGGTTTCCTGTCTCACATTGAGGTCTTTCATCCATTTTGAGTTTATTTTTGTGTATGGTGTAAGAAGGTGGTCTAGTTTCATTCTTCTGCATGTTGCTTTCCAGTTCTCCCAGCATCATTTGCTGAAGAGACTGTCTTTTTTCCATTGGATGCTCTTTCCTGCTTTGTCAAAGATTAGTTGGCCATGCATTTGTGAGTCCAATTCTGGATTCTCTATTCTATTCCATTGGTCTATGTGTCTGTTTTTATGCCAATACCATACTGTCTTGGTTACAGCTTTGTAGTAAAGGCTAAAATCTGGGATTGTGATGCCTCCCACTTTGGTTTTCTTCTTCAATATTACTTTGGCTATTTGGGGTCTTTTGTGGTTCCATACACATTTTAGGATTGTTTGTTCTAGCTTTGAGAAGAATGCTGGTGCAATTTTGATTGGGATTGCATTGAATGTATAGATTGCTTTGGGTAGTATTGACATTTTAGCAATATTTATTCTTCCAATCCGTAAGCATGGAATGTTTTTCCATTTATTTGGTCTTCTTCAATTTCCTTCATAAGCTTTCTATAGTTTTCAGCATACAGGAAAGATTCAGTGTCTTAACAGAATAACCATTTATGGTTTGTGTTGACTTTATTAAATCCTTACTTATTTAAGAAAACAAAGGTTTCTCACTTAGGAAAAAGCTAAGGTTCTTTATCTCCTATGTTTACTTAACAAAATATATTATTGTACCTTCAGCTGAAATAGGTATCCATGTATTTTTTTCGTAGTAACCTATGGTCCTATCTTAATCAAGTGTTCACATCTCCTGACACCATTTGATATTTTATCTTCCCTAAATAAAATCCTAATTGATATCTTTTACTCATACCATTGTCTTCCTATAGGCCCTTAGAAAATCACAAAGGATTTGTTCTTTCACATTGCAAAAAGGTACTCAAAATAATTAGGGTTATTTGATTTGATTGTATGATTATTGATTTATTTGATTGATAAGTTTCATGGAAAGCATTGTCAAATCAGAAGAGTTGCTTAGCCTTTTCTAGGTTAAATATATATGGGTAAAACATTATAAACATACTTTAGACAGTATATACAGTATGAGAAATTTCTAGAAAATTCTAAGGAATTGGCAATGCCCCACCCATCCTTAATATTTATCAGAGTCCCGGTATTGCTTTGATTGATATTAGACAACAACAGGACATATATGGAAATATTGGTTATACCATCAAGGCCTTGTGGGGACTGTGATATTCAAGAATGATACTCATATAATTAAATGTTACCAGATGCTTTTGATGAACTAAAGGTTCACTTTATGGAGACAACATTTACAAAGTCCTAGTGGGAAAAACTGGTTTGGTGCCTGGCTTATAGGCTTCAGGTGAATGAGGGGTGGGGGGGGCACTTCCAGGTGGGCACAGAAAACTTAGGATATTTTGGGGACTTCAAGAAGAAAGGAATTTGCTCAAATCTATATTACTGCAGATGGAATCGTATGGTGAGTTCTTGGCTTGACTTCTCTGCCTCAGGGGCTCTTAAAAGTCCAATCAGAGTTTCCTTATGAAAATTTCCAGGAAAAGAAAATAAATAAGAAGCCTATATAGTCAATTACTAATTTCGCTTCACCTATGTAAATAATTAGATTAATGAGACCAGTCTTATTCTGTGATCAAGAATTATCTTTCTTTGATATTATTTTTGATGAAAAAGGTAGAGATTATACAGGGGAATTTTGATTTTCAATGGAAAACTCTGCAGTGTCTTTAGTATAATCTTCTGGTTATCAGATTTTAATAATATTCATTGTCTTTGAGCTATTTTGCGCCATTTTGTAAATTATGGGTAATGGATAGATACCCAACTCTCTTGCCTGGTGAAGATTGTATGGGCTTCTCCTACTCTGCAAAACCCAGTTTTGGTATCTAGCTGCAAATTGGAATGGATTCTGTTATCTTGCTCAAATTGTCAAACCTTATCAGATTTTTAATTTTTCACACTTCCTCCAATATCTGGTTATAATTCTTCCCCAAACTAATATTTCTGATTTTTGTCCCCACCACCTGATTTGGAGTCACTAAGAATTAAAATCTCCCCATCCAGGTTATCATTGGAACTCTAGGTTGCCTTGTAGCTGACTTTTTCCTCCAAGATCTGAAGAAGACTTGCCAGCTGAAGGTCAGTGAATTGCTGTAAACTTTGAAAATCTCTTCACCATAACAGACTATGCATGGGCTGGAATTCTCCCTAGGAAAACCACTATCTGAACCACTGAGGAATTCTAGCAAGATGCTTGTTCATGCATGTACTTATATGAGTAGTAACCAGGATGGTGGGCAACCTCACTAAGAGCATTGACATCCTAGTTGAGAGTTTCAAGAAATTCAGTGCTACATAACTGAAAGATTTTCTTCTGCCAGCCTCTTGGAATCTGCTAGACTAGTTACTCTGAGTTCGGTCTCTGCATCTTTACTTAAATGCAACCATTTGTATATTTCTTCTTTTTCATTTAGGCAATCTTCTTTTAAGATGCCTGTTCTCCAGTGCCCTGAAACAACTGACCTTTGCCACTAACTCTCAGGTGTTACAGGAACAATGCCAATAAAATCCTGAGGAATCTATTATGTTAAACACTGACTTGCCCCACTCCGGTTTATGAATGCCTCTGAGTTATTCAACAGCAATGATACCCATCACAAACAAAAAAGAGGACTAGCAATGTTAACATATATCTGAGCCCTATGATCCTGGGAAGCAGTGAATATTGAAAAATCTTCCACACTTTTGTGTTCTGAGAATATGCTAACCACGAAGGACGCCCCTGCTCTCCCATATTCTGAGATAAGACCACCTCTACCCTTTCTCGTTGACGCAGTTAAGAGTCATTCCTCTTCATCCTTTCTATGACTCTCATAAAACTTACTAATGACTCTCTTGTTTACCTGCATCTGTAAAACCCCAGGCTTCCTTTTTTTCTCTGAGATGTTTCTTACTAATGAACACGCTCCCTCTTGTAATAGGCTGATTAGAATAAGTTGTTTAATTGTCCAGTACATTCTATCTTTCACAAATGTCAAGATCCAATAAAGTGACACATCCTATTTCATAGGCAAGAGCAAAGACTCTTAGGTAGAAAATAACACCTTTACTCTCATGATTCATGACATTTATCAGAAAAAATTAATATCACTCTATACTAATCCAATTAATCTTACACTATAAATATTGTGAAATAATTCACTAAAAAGGAGCTAAGTTATTTTAAAATTTTGGCTCAAAGGACTTTAGCTGTCATTTAATCGTCCCCATAGGCAAAAAGAAAGTGACCATTGCCATGGAGAGCTGAAAATATGCGAGTCACCATAGAGAAATAACCCCTGTGCGTACAGGAGTGTTTGTGTAGTGTTTGCTGTCTTCTCTAACTAGTTTTGCCATTTTGTTTATTCTGAAAGCAGTCCTACAAGGGTCTTTTGAGTAAAATATTTTGCTAAAGGCTTGGGAAAATTGGAGGGAGAATAAAACAGGAAGTGGAAGACAATTTAAATTTAAAATATGTAATAAAATCAATGTCACAAAATTTCTCTGTGAACGCCACTCTGGAAAGCCCCTCACTGGTTGTACTTCTCTTGTTGTCCAATGTTCCTTACCCTAGGATAACTCTGCTTCCTCCTTCTTCTGCTTCTAGATCACTCACTTAATTTTTACGAGTTGTGAAATGTTATAAACACAGAAAATAGTGTTAAAAGATGATTTTCAGAGATAGTAAAAGCATGACTCTTATACAGATATGTAAGTGGACACAGGTTAAATAATTTATTGTATTTGTATGCTATGAGTGAACCAGAAAGATGTTATAACCAGTTCATTAGTTCATGGCATAGATTGTATTGATGATTTCATGGCTGTATACTTATCTTCAAACTCATCATGTTTTATACATTAAATATTTGCAGCTTTTTGTATGTCATTATGCTTCAATAAAATGGGTAAAAAAGGAAAACTCAAAGTATCACACATTTATACAGAGTAAAGTAGAGATTGATTTTAAATGGAGAGAGGACTGTGGTTTTTATTTTTGGCTGTGGGAGAGGAAATCAATTAAATCTCTACCAGTTTAATAGACTGCCAAAATTTAATGTGACAAAGTTGAACTTTATTTGACCATTGTACCTGTAAGTTATCTACGGATTATAAAGAGGTGCAAAATAGCTCAAAGACAGTGAACAGAGCTATGATCTGATAACTCAGAAATGTAGTGTAGAAAATGTATAGTTTTCCACTGAGATGTATGTAATTTTCCCTACAATAGAGATGCGTATGACCTATAAAAAAGGATAAAGATGTTTTAATTATTTCAGATCTTCTTTTTAAATTTTTTTTAACATTTTATTTTATTTTTGAGACAGAGAGAGACAGAGCATGAATGGGGGAGGGGCAGAGAGAGAGGGAGACACAGAATCGGAAGCAGGCTCCAGGCTCTGAGCCATCAGCCCAGAGCCCGACGCGGGGCTCGAACTCACGGACCGCGAGATCGTGACCTGAGCTGAAGTCGGAAGCTTAACCGACTGAGCCACCCAGGCGCCCCTCAGATCTCCTTTTTAAAAGAAATAAATTACAATACACACAGCTAAAGTCCTAAACCCCTCCTTTCTTGCCCCTTTCTGTCGAAAACTTACTACTGCCCTAAAGTCATTATATATTTTGTCCTAAACATTTTTTCGTTCTTTTACTACAAATGTAAGTGCCCACAAAAGTATATCCTTTTTTGTTCTACATTTAGTAATTTAGAAAATTATATCATTATATTTATTTTCATGAGCAAATTTTTGACTTGACCATATATTTTTGAGATAAGAATGTGAAGTATAATCAAAATTCCAATTTTAAACCATCGTTGTATTTCTCATATAAAACAGTTGTTAAAAACTTTTGTTTATTTTAAAATATATAGCTGAACTTGATTTTCTCATTTTTTGGTATATTTTCATAAGCAAGATTTGTCTGCATTTTTTTCTTTCTCATATTGCCATAGCTGATTTTTGTATGAAGGTTATATTCACTTGATAAAATTATTTGGGTGGTTTGTCTATTTTCCATTCTTTGGAACTGTGTTTCTAAAATAAGAATGAACTGATCCCTGAAAATTTGCTAGGCTGCCATGTGAAAACTTCTGGACTGGTTCAGGTTTTTAAATTTTTCTTATCGAATGGATTTTAATGCATTACGTTTTTTTCCAGGAAACTGTCCACTTTATCACATTTTGACATAAAGATGTGCATGATATTCTCTATTTTGATTATTATTTTTACTGGTGTAAAAAACACAAAACATAAAGCATACCATCGTAATTTGTTTTAACTGTACATTTAAGTAGTGTTAACTATACTCATATTGTCATACAGCCAATCCCCAGAACTTTAAAATTAAACTTTAAAATTAAAGCTCAATGTCATTAAAAAATAATTCCCCATTCACCCTCTCCCCTAGCCTCTGGCAACCACCCTTGTACTTTCTGTCTCTATGAATTGTACTAATCAATACAGCTCAAGTAAACGGAATTATACAATGTTTGTTTTTTGTGACTGGCTTATTTAATAGAATAATGTCTTCAAGGTTCATTTGTGTTGTAGTATATATCAGAATTTCCTACCTTTTTAATGCTGAATAATATTCTGTTGCATATATATACCACATTTTGCTTATTCATTTACCTGCCAAGAGACACTTGGGTTGCTTCCATCACTTGATTTCTATGAATAATGCTGCTGTGAGCTTGGGTGTATAGATATCTGTTCAAGTTCCTGCTTTGTAATCTTTCGGATATATATCCACAGGTGGAAATGCTAGATCATATGGCAATTCCATTTTGGGGTTTTTGACAAACTACATTCAGTTTTCCATAGAGGGTGCATCATCTGACATTCCTACCAACTGCGCAGAAAGATTCCAATTTGTCCCTATCTTTACTAACACTTGGGCATTGTTTTCTTTGTTTATTTTGTGTTTTTTTTTTCCTGATTCTAGTCTTCCCAATGGATGTAAGCTATTATCTCATTGTAGTTTTGATTTGCATTTCCCTAATAATTAGTGATGTTGAGCATCTTTTCATGAACTTGCTGGCCATTTGTAAATCATGTTTGGAAAAATGTCTCTTCAAGCCCTTTACCCATTTTTTTTTAACTTGGCTGTTTTTTTGAGGTCGAGATGAGAGTGTATTATTTGTATATTTTGCATTTTAACCCCTTATCAGATATATGATTTGCAAATATTTTTACCTAAAAATTTTTGCCATAAGTACTGCACTCATGTGTTCTTTTTACTTTTAATATTGAATATACACCATCTCTCCCTCCCTCCCTCATCCTCTCTCTCTCTCTCTCCCTCTCTCTCGCGCACACACACACACACACACACACACGCACACACCGCACCCTTCTCCCAAATGGAACAAACTTTTCAGAGTTTTTTCTATTTTTAGTCTATTTTGATACATAACATTTTTGATTGATTTTTTATTGGTTTTCTCTTTAATTAATGATTATTTTATTTACTCCTTTCTGTTTCTGTTTGGTTTTTCTTTTTTTGAACTCTTGACTTGGTTGCTCTGTTTATTTGACATTTCTTCTTCTCTAATATATATGTTTAATTTTTAAAATGTCCTTCCATGTGCTTTTTAGCTTCATTCTTCAAGTATTGATATACAGATTTGGTGATAGGTATTTCATTCATTCAGGTCTATAAATCCATATTATTCATATAACTGTGGAGTAATTTTTGCTTTTTCTGCTCAGAACTATGGTTTTCTTTTTTAAGCATCAATATCTTCAATCAATACTAGAAGACTGTCAGCCATTTTCCCTTCTAACATTGCCTAATGCACATTCTCTCTACTCTTCTTTCCTTCAGGAACATGCACTAAAAATATATTGGACTTCCATTTTATCCCCCAATTGCTCTTAAACTTTCTTACCTATTGTCCATCTCTATTTCTCTATATGGTGTTTGGAGCAATTATTTCTCACACCTATTATTCAGATCACCACTTTTCTCTTCAGCTGGGTCTAACTTACTTTTGAACACAAATACATGCATTTAATTGATCATATTTTTATATGAAAAGTTGTAAATTTAAGTTTTATTTTTCCAAGTCAACACTGACCCAAGGAACAGGTTTTGATTTTTTAGAGGAGATACTTTGTAACACCCAGTAGACAGCCAAAGTTTCCTTGCTGGCTAGTGATTTTTTTTTCCAAAAAATACTTTAATCAAGGATGCAAATTTTGGGGTGTCCTTAATATTTCCTGGGGCCTAGCTTCCAACTTCCTGTCTCATACAGGTCATCTCCCATCTGAGGTAAGAAACAAAGACCTTGGTTTTTGTATCCAACCACCCTCTTTCAGAGTAGAAGTAGCAATAACAGCTGAACCAATTAGCAATTTCCTTTCTCTCTTTATTTCTGACAATTCCAATGTGGAATTACTCTGTCTTATGAGATCAGCTATACATTAACTTTTTTGTTGTTATAGCCAGGATTCCCAGGTGATTTTAGGATTTTGTTTTTGCTATTGTTTTTATTCAATTTTCGTTGTTATCTTTTCACAATGGACTTAACGATCTCCCTCTCTAACTGTCAAAGGACTAGCTCTAAATTTCTGCTCCTTGTTTATGCAGATCAATTTGTTATATTTCCTATCTTCCAAATGAATCCTTTCTATAAGCCTTAATGAAGGTGATCTTCCAAAGCAAAGACCAGAACATCTAACTGCAATTCTCCTATTTTTAGAGCTTCCAGCTTAAATCATAACCATTCTTTTTTTAAAAAACTTTTAATGTTTATTTATTTTTGAGAGAGAAAGAGAGACAGAGCATGAGCAGGGGAGGGACAGAGACAGAGAGAGACACATAATCCGAAGCAGGCTCCAGGCTCAGAGCTGTCAGCACAGAGCCTGATGTGGGGCTCGAACCCACGAGCTGTTGAGATCATGACCTGAGCTGAAGTCAGACGCCTAACCAACTGAGCCACCCAGGTGCCCCAACTATTCTTTTTTGAAAATTTATTATTTTTTTAAATTTACATCCAAATTAGTTAGCATATAGTGTAACAATGATTTCAGGAGTAGATTCCTTAATGCCCCTTACCCATTTAGCCCACCCCCCTGTCCCACAACCCCTCCAGTATTCCTCTGTTTGTTCTCCATATGTAAGAGTCTCTTATGTTTTGTGCCCCTCCATCTTTTATATAATTTTTGTTTCCCTTCCCTTATGTTCATCTGTTTTGTTTCTTGAAGTCCTCTTATGAGTGAAGTCATATGATATTTGTCTTTCTCTGACTGACTAATTTCGCTTAGCATAATACCCTCCAGTTCCATCCACATAGTTGCAAATGGCAAGATTTCATTATTTTTGATTGCCGAGTAATGCTCCATTGTATATATATACATCACATTTTCTTTATCCATTCATCCATCGATAGACATTTGGGCTCTTTCCATACTTTGGCTATTGTGGATAGTGCTGCTATAAACATGGGGTGCATGTGTCCCTTCGAAACAGCATACCTGTATCCCGTGGATAAATGCCTAGTAGTGCAATTGCTGGGTTGTACGGTAGTTCTATTTTTAGTTTTTTGAGGAAACTCCATACTGTTTTCCAGAGTGGCTGCACCAGTTTGCATTCCCACCAGCAGTGCAAAACAGATCGTCTTTCTGCACAGTCTCGCCAACATCTATTGTTGCCTGAGTTGTTCATGTTAGCCATTCTGACAGGTGTGAGGTGATACCTCAGTGTGGTTTTGATTTGTATTTCCCAGATGATGAGTGATGTTGAACATTTTTTAATGTGTCGGTTGGCCATCTGGATGTCTTCTTTGGAGAAGTGTCTATTCATGTCTTTTGCCCATTTCTTCACTGGATTATTTGTTTTTTGGGTGTTGAGTTTGAGAAGTTCTTTCTAGATTTTGGATACTAACCCTTTATCTGATATTTCATTTGCAAATATCTTCTCCCATTATGTCAGTTGCCTTTTGGTTTTGCTGATTGTTTCCTTCGCTGTGCAGAAGATTTTTATTTTGATGAGGTCCCAGTAGTTCATTTTTGCTTTTGTTTCCCTTGCCTCCGGAGACGTGTTGAGTAAGAAGTTGCTGCGGCCAAGATCAAAGAGGTTTTTGCCTGATTTCTCCTCAAGGATTTTGATGGCTTCCTGTCTTACATTGAGGTCTTTCATCCATTTTGAGTTTATTTTTGTGTATGGTGTAAGAAAGTGGTCCAGGTTCATTCTTCTGCATGTCGCTGTCCAGTTTTCCCAGCACCACTTGCCGAAGAGACTGTCTATTCCATTGGATATTCCTTCCTGCTTTGTCAAAGATTAGTTGGCCATACGTTTGTGGGTCCATTTCTGGGTTCCCTATCTGTTCCATTGATCTGAGTGTCTGTTTTTGTGCCAGTACCATACTGTCTTGATGATTACTGCTTTGTAATACAGCTTGAAGTATGGGATTGTGATGCCTCCTGCTTTGGTTTTCTTTTTCAAGATCGCTTTGGCTATTCAGGGTCTTTTCTGGTTCCATAACCATTCTTTTAGTTGACTTTTATTTTCTCTAGTATATGTTAGATTAAGCCAAGAATATGATCTAGTATATATAATAGCTATTTCAATCTTGGTGTGCACTTAGAAGAGTAAACTATCAGTAGTAGAGACAGTCCAACTGTATGCTGCATTGGGGAGATCCTCCTGGAACATTATCAAATGGAACATTTTATGGAAGGGAGGGATGAAGATACTTAACTCCAGAAGAGAAACCTTATAGGCACATGCCAAATGTTTTCAAATGTTTTATGAGCTGCTGTATGGAACATTAATTAACTGACTCTAGCTTGTTATAGAGTGCAGTAGAAGTTCCAATAGGCATACTTATAAAGATGTAGATTTTTGCTAAGTAGAGTAAGAACTGTCACAAATAAAATGGCTTGTCTTTGGCAGGAATCAGTTTTGTAAGAACTTTAGCAGACATAGCTGACTGTCTCGGGTGCTGTAAGGAGATTTTCGCAAGTGGAGGAAGTTTGAACTACAAAGTTTTTCATGTTTCTTTCAAATCAAAGATTATTTTCTTCTATGAAGCTCCCACATCTTAAAGCTTTCCTATTATTGCATTTAGTATTATGAATTGGTGAGAGATTTATTAATGATTAAAATAGACAGGTAACTATAGATTTTTGAGGAAATAGAAGTTGAGGGCTGAAGAGTAGAAATAGAGGAGCCAATCATTCTAATATTACTTAATTTCTGCCACTGCCCTGTTCTTTATTACTCATTCTCATCTTTGGTTAGATGGATATACTTGAAACCTTGCACCATAAAATTTATAAATATATGTGCCTGTTATGTAATGAAAATGTTTGGGAAGTTAGCTTCAAACTTCTTTGGTTCTTTCTGTGCCCAAATTAAAACCTTTTGTTTCTGAAAGTCCCTTCCCTTTGCAACAGCAGCAGGTTTTTTCCTCATCATTATGGTAGGTCTTTGTTTATTGCTGGTCTTATTTTCAAAGCTACGCTCAAGTTTCAGCCTTGCAACTCACTTATTACCAAGTATTAAGGGGTGAATTTTATACCGTCCCCGCAACAAATTCATATGTTGAAGTCCCAGCACTTCAAAATATGACCTTATTTGGATGTAGGACAAGGTAACTAGTTGAGATAAGATCAAATTGGACTAGGGTGGGTTCCTAATCCAATATGACTCCTGTCATTATAAAAAGGAGAAATTTGGACATACATGTCCACAGAGAACATTTTATAGGAACATAAAAGCAGAGGTTGAGATGATGTGTCAAGGAATGCCAAAGATTGCTAGCATTCTTTGGTGACCTTAGACTTTTAGCTTCCAGAACTGTGAGACAATAAATTTATGGTGTTTAAGCCACCTAGTTTGTGGTACTTTGTTATGGTAGGCCCTAACAAACGAATACACCAAAAGATGTGAAGAATCCTGCCTCTACCACAAAATAAATCAGTGGCCTGGGGCACGTGGGTGGCTCAGTTGGTTGAGTGTCTGACTTTGGTTCAGTTCATGATCTCGTGGTTCATGAGTTTGAGCCATGTATCAGGCTCTGTGCTCACAGCTCAGAGCCTGGAACCTGCTTCGGATTCTGTGTCTCCCTCTCTGTCCTTCCCCACTCACACTCTCTCACTCTCAAAAATAAATGAATAAACATTAAAAAAAATAATCAGTGGCCTTTAGTTTGGAATGTAACAGAGGATCCATTCTCCCCTTATAATGATTTTGTAAATTCCAAAATAGCTTAAAGTCTTTAAAAATACACTGAAGTCAGGTATTTGGTAACAATCGTGCATGAATATTTTATTAACAAATATTTCAAATAAGGGTGCATTTAGTATGCACATATTTAAATTGTTTTCATTTAACCATGCATTTGCACTTTGTGTTCTTTGCCAGTGACACATACCCAGTCAGAAAAGCTTTTAACGATGCTCAACGTCGCTCCTTATCAGGGAAATACAAATCAAAACCACACTCAGATACCACCTCACGCCAGTCAGAGTGGCCAAAATGAAGAAATCAGGAGACTATAGATGCTGGAGAGGATGTGGAGAAACAGGAACCCTCTTGCACTGTTGGTGGGAATGCAAGTTGGTGCAGCCGCTCTGGAAAGCAGTGTGGAGGTTCCTCAGAAAATTAAAAATAGACCTACCCTATGACCCAGCAATAGCACTGCTAGGAATTTATCCAAGGGATACAGGAGTACTGATGCATAGGGGCACCTGTACCCCAATGTTTATAGCGGCACTCTCAACAAGAGCCAAATTATGGAAAGAGCCTAAATGTCCATCAACTGATGAATGGATAAAGAAATTGTGGTTTATATACACAATGGAATACTATGTGGCAATGAGAAAAAATGAAATATGGCCTTTTGTAGCAACATGGATGGAACTGGAGAGTGTGATGCTAAGTGAAATAAGCCATACAGAGAAAGACAGATACCATATGGTTTCACTCTTATGTGGATCCTGAGAAACATAACAGAAACCCATGGGGGAGGGGAAGGAAAGAAAAAAAAAAAAAAAGA
>NC_064817.1:22759695-22816113 GCF_023721935.1 Panthera uncia | reverse complement strand
AGTAAATTTCATATATTAAAAAATAAAAAAAAAATAAAAAAAATAAAGAAAAGCTTTTAACTTTTCAGTTACAAATGAAATGTTTTTCAGCAAAGCAGCAGTTTTTCCTCATTATCAGAAAGACTCTTCATATTTACTTCTCAAAGTAAAAAATCAGAGAAATTGTAAAGTAACCCAAACTTAGAAGTTTGTTGCCTGAACAAAAATTAGGCCAAAGTGAAAGTAAATTAAGCTGAGGGCAATCTTATAATAATACTACATATGATTAATAGGATAATTAAAACAATTTATGCCATGGATAAAAATTTGAAAGTTTGCTTAAAAATATCAGAAAAGCTTTTAGTTACTGATAGTTTATTAGGCTAAAATCCAGTAACATTAAAAAATGACTTAAGATGCCTTTGACTTCTAGTTACATTAAGCTATGGTAGAACCCTCACTAACCCTGAAATTTGAGAATGTTCCTTATCATTGCCTTGAGAGATTTCTATTGTATAAATCTTACCTGTAGATGTTATATTTGAAAGTTGAGGGACCAGTATCAAGGAGTAAGGGAGATTTTAATTAAGCAATGTGGATAATATACTTTGGAGGCAGAAAGATCTGGGATCACATCCCAATTTAGGCACTTAGAAGCTGCAGACAAGTTTTATTTAAATTTCCCAGTCTTGGCCTCAGGTAGGCAAGGAACCACTTTGAAAGACCTTAATAATTATGAAAATTAAAGGAAAAATGCCCAGCAGAGTTTCCAATTCATAGTAGGAGGTAAGTAGTAGTTATTGTTATTATGAAGTTGACTTTTCTTCCAACTAAATCTGATGTCATAATTCTTCCTTTCCCCCATCTTGATGTAACTGAACTTGGTATTCGTGTCTCTTCCCATATGTGAACTTTCTACTGCTAATTTAAAAGAGAAAAAGGAAGGGCCCTTGGGTTTCTCAGTTGGTTAAGCATCCGACTTCGTCGTTGGAGCCCTGCATGGGGCTCTGTGCTGACAGCTCAGAGCCTGGAGCCTGCTTTGGATTCTGTGTCTCCCTCTCTCCTTGCCCCACCCCCGCTCATACTCTGTCTCTGTCTCTCTCAAAAATAAATAAACATTAAAAAAACTATTTAAGAGGAAAACGAACTGTCGTAGCTTTAAGGAAAAGGTAGTGTGAAACCTGAATCATGGTCTTAGAATACATCCTGTTGTAATCTCCAGAGTCTGAATAAGTTGTCTTATATGGCTAAAGTGACTTTACAGATCTGTTTACATGAAGTACTTTCTGCTGAGAGATGACACTGGAATATCCAGCTGGGCCTGATGTACTCATGTAAGTACTTCCCAGAAGGACACAGGAAGGGTTAGATTCAGAGGACAAGATGGTGTAATGCCAGAAGCAGAGATTGGAGTGATGTGCTTTGAAGATGGAGAAAGGGGCCACAAGCCAATGAATATAGGCAGCCACCAGAATCTGGGAGAGACAAGGAAATAGATTCTCTCCTAAAACCTCCACAAGAGATCAGTCCTGCCAACACCTTGACTTTAGCTCAGGAAGACTAATTTAAGAATTCTGACCTACAAAACTATAAGAGAATAAAGTTGTGTATCTTAAAACCACCGAGTTTATGGTAGTTTTTTACAGTGGCAACAAGAAACTAATGCAGGTAGAGATGAAGTCATATGAGGTCTGTATCTGTTAGTTTATGTAATAAAGCACCCTAAATCACAGCAACTTAAAATAACAAGCATTTATTTAGCCTATAAGATTGCAAGCTGTAGGGCTCTGGTGATCTGGTCTGGGATTGGCTGATCTCAGAGGGCTTGTTCATACATGTCAGGTCACATTGCCAGATATGCTGTGTGCTGGCTGGTCTAAGGAGGCCTTAGCTGGGGAGGGAAGAGTCATCTCTGTTTGCTCTCCAGAAGAGCTAGCTTAAGCTTGTTCAAATAGTGGGTTGGCCAGATTTCCAAGAGAGAAAACAGGAAGGCTGCTTGATCTCCTGAGGCTTAAGCTCACAAGTGACACAGTATCATGTACACCACATGCTATTGGCCAAGGCAGGTCACAAGGCAAGCCCATGTTTTAGTAGTTAGGGAAACAGACTTCACTTTTTAGTGGGAGATGCTGTTGTCATATGGTAAACGGTGTGGATACAGAGAGGTGAAGAATTGGAGTTATTTTTGTAATCAATGCACTCTTGGAAAAACATTTATCTTGAGTTTCACCTGATTTCTCAGCTCCTACATTTGGTCATCCCCTAAACCATCTCCTAATTTCCTCTCTCTGTAGAATACCCATATGCTGATAAGTTTTTCATAGCCCACTGTTGGCTATTAGTTTTTGAAAATCTCTAATGAATCAATTCATTTGAATTCATAGCTATTTACCTAGTGAAAATTTGCTCCCCTCCAACCCTCACTTATATTGACTTTTTAATGGCAAAATGTCTAACAATTTTGACAAATTGCTTTTTCAATATTTGATCCCAGGTTTAACAAGCCTCAGCCATGTGGAATTACTAACGGGGTGTTATCTCAACTCTTTTCTGAACTCTTTCTAACACAGCTTAGCTGAGGACAAAAGAGACCATATGCTGCAGGCTGCTTTTTCGACATAAGATTTTTCCTTTCTGTTTCTTTATCCAGGTGTTACTTGTTTTTAAAGCAACAATTGTACGGGCACATATGCATATTCGTATTAGAGTCAAAGAAGTTATTGGGCCTGTGTCATGCAAGCTCCAGAGTCCAGATGGGTTGGTGTGGCAGCTGTGACTCGATCAACTGTGAAGGTGTTTCTCCCAGGAAGCCTTGACAACAGAAATACCAACTCCCTAAGAGCCTTCTGGGTTAGTTCTTATTTATTTTTTTTTGTTGTTCTTCTTAAAATCTCATCAAATGCAGAGAACAAATGATGAAGCTCACTGATGTCCCTGCAATTGCTGAAATCTACTTCCTTGAAATTTCTGTATTCTAGTAAAACTAAATCTGTTGAACCCAGCTTGGAATTATTTAAAATCTTTCAAGAAAAGGGAAAAACAGAGAGGCAAATTGGGAAACAGACTCTTAACTATAGAGAACAAACTGACGGCTACCCGAGGGGAGGTGGGTGCCTGGATGGGTGAATTAGGTGATGAGGATTAAGGGGTGCACTTGTGATGAGCATCAGGTGACGCATGGAAGTGTTGAATCACTATATTGTACACCTGAAATTAATATTACACTATGTGTTAACTAACTGGAATTTAAATAAAAATTTAAGGGGCACCTGGATGGCTCAGTCGTTTAGGCATTCAACTCTTGATTTCAGCTCGTGTCATGATCTTCCGGTTCTTGAGATCCAGCCTTACATTTGGCTCTATGCAGAGCCTGCTTGAGATTCTCCCCCACCACCCTCTCTCTCTCTCTCTCTCTCTCTCTCTCTCTCTCTCTCTCTCTGCCCCTCCCCCACTCACACACATGCTGTCTCTCAAAATAAACTTAAAAAATAAACAAAAATGAATAAAAATTTAAAAATAAATAAAATCTTCTTTAGTCTCATTGCCACTTAGTTAACTTCATTATCAATTAAACATGTATTTTTAAATTAACATATAGTAAAATTAACATTATGGTACATAGTTCTACTAATTTTAACTCATGTATAGATTTGTGTACCTCCCACTGTAATCAGAAAACAAACAGTTCCATCTGTGCATGAATGTTTAAAGCAGCTCTATGCACAATCTGCAAAAACTGGAAGCAACACAAATGCCCTTAAATGGGTAAATGGATAAACAAATTGTGGTACATCCATGTAATGGAATACTACCCTGTAATGAAAAGGATGTACCTACTGATACAACAACTTGAATGAATCTTACAATCATTATGATGAGTAAAAGAGTCTAGTTTCAAAAGGTTGCATGTTGTAAGATTCCGTCTATATACCATTATTATGCTTTGCTTGAACATTCCAATCCTTTGTTCTTTGGTTCAAGTTCAGTCCTGCTCCAGTTTCCAAAATAGCTTCTGGCCTATGTGAAGCAAATGGTCTTTTGTTTGTTCGTTTGTTTGTTTAATTTTTTTAATTTGTATTTATTTCTGAGAGAGAGAGAGAGTGAGTGAGCACAAGCAGGGAAGGGGCAGAGAGAGAGGAGGACACAGAATCTGAGGCAAGCTCCAAGCCCTGAACTGTCAGCACAGAGCCTGACACAGGGCTCAAACTCACAAGCTGTGACATCATGACCTGAGCTGAAGTCGGATGTTTAAGTGACTGAGCTACCAAAGCACCCCAAAACAAATGGTCTTTAAAAATAAAAACAAAGATCATACCAGAAAATTGCTTAAACCATTTCAATGATTCTACAAGTTCTTGCATATGATTTTTTTTTTGCTTCAAATTTTTATTTGAATTAAACTAAATTCTAGTTAGTTAACACATAGTGTAATATTGGTTTCAGGAGTAGAATTTAGTAATTCATCACTTACATAAATCACCAGTGCTCATCACAACAAGTGCCGTCCTTAATCCCTGTCACCTATTTAACCCATCCCCCATCCACCTCCCCTCCAGCAACCTTCAGTTTGTTCTCTATAGCTAATAGTCTCTCATGATTTGCCTCACTTTTTCTTTTTTCTCCTATATTCATTTGTCTTGTTTCCAAATTCCACAATGAGTGAAATCATAGGGTACTTGTCTTTCTCTGAATGATTTATTTTGCTTAGCATAATACACTCTAGCTCCAAACACATCATTGCAAGATTTTATTCCTTTTTTATGGCTGAGTAATATTCCATATGTGTGTGTGTGTGTGTGTGTGTGTGTGTGTGTGTGTGTATGTATATACATATGCCACAGCTTCTTTATCCATCAGTTGATGGAAATTTGGGCTCTTTTCATAATTTGGCTATTGTTGATAATGCTGCTATAAACATTAGGGTACATGTACCCCTTCAAATCAGAATTTTTGTATCCTTTGGGTAAATACCTAGTATTGCTATTGCTGGGCCATAGGGTAGTTCTATTTTTAACTTTTTGAGGAACCTCCATACTGTTTTGGAGAGTGACTGCATCAGTTTGCATCCCTGCCAACAGTGTAAGAGAGTTGGGTTCCCCTTTCCCCACACCCTTGTCAAAACCTGTTGTTTCTCATGTTGTTAATGTTAGCCATTCTGACAGGTAAGGTGATATCTCATTGTAGTTTTGACTTGTATTTCCCTGGTGATGAGCGATGTTGAGCATCTTTGTATGTGTCTGTTAGCTATCTCAATGTTTTCTTTGGATAAATATCTATTCATGTTTTTTGCCCATTTCTTAACTGGATTATGTGTTTTTTGGGTGTTGAGTTTGATACTTTCTTCATTGATTTTGGATACTAACCCTTTATCAGATATGTAATTTGCAGAAGTCTTTTCCCATTCCATAGCATGATTTTTACTTCTGTTGATTGTTACCTTTATTGTGCAGAGGCTTTTTATCTTGATGAAGTCCTAATAGGTCATTTTTGCTTTTTTTTTCCCCCTTGCCTCCAGAGACATGTTTAGTAAGAAGTTGCTATGGCCAATGTAAAAGAGGTTGCTGCCTGTGTTCTCCTCTAGGATTTTTGATGGTTTCCTGTCTCACATTTTAGGTCTTTAATCCATTTTGAATTTATTTTTGTGTATGGTATAGAAAGTGGTCCAATTTCATTCTTCTGCATGTTGCATTTTCCCGGCATCATTTTTTGAAGAGACATTTTTTCCATTTCATATTCATTCTTTTTTGTCAAATGTTAGTTAACCATATAACTGTGGGTCCATTTCTGGGTTTTCTATTCCATTGCATTGATCTATGTGCCTGTTTTTTGTGCTAGTACCATACTCTCTTGATGACAGCTTTGTAATATAGCTTGAAGTCGTGTATTGTGATGCCTCCTGATTTGCTTTTCTTTTTCAAGATTGCTTTGGCTATTTAGGGTCTTTTGTGGTTCCATACACATTTTAGGATTGTTTGTGTTAGCTAGTGAAATTGCTGGTGGTATGTCTTGCATAAAGTTCTTTAGGATGTAGGTCTTGCCTGCTTCTCCAGATTAATCCCCTACTTCATCTGTCTGATGACCAGTGTTCTAATAGTCATCATCTATTATTATTGCTCCTTGCGTGCATCATCCTCTCCAGCTCTTCTGTGTCTTGTCCCTCTTATGTGGAAACCCCCACATCTCTCCATCCACCTCATTGTCTTATTTAGCCCTTAATGGTCTATGTCAAGCATTCAAGAAACATCTCTTCTGAAAACAAATACTCTGATTTCTTTCATGGAGATCATGGGGAGCCTCAAATTTCTCAGTTTGTGCCTGTGATTATAGAGGTGGTTAAAAACAAAGCCTGCTTGTGAATCCATTAACATGATCTAGAAAGGGTAGGATTGGCAGGTGCAAAGCCTCTTTAAGGCAAAGTGAATTTCAGCTTCTTCATTTAAAGCTTCTAGAGATCACAGTTTAGGTCCCTGCCCACATTTACAAATGGAATACACTGAGGAGGCATAAACACTTACTGAAACCCTTGTAGGAGCACATTTTGCCTGCCAGCAACTCTTTGCCAAGCAAACATTTTGAAAACACTTGGACGATCCTGGCTGCCCCAGTGTTTTCATAAATATTTCCATCCGGCAGTCACAGAAGCCTTGCAGAAGAGAGTGGTCAACAGGAAAACTTGAAATGGAAGAGGTTCAGTGAGCAGCTGCTGAGTTGTGAAAATGTATGCAAAAGCATATGGCTGTCTTTGGGGCCTTAAGGCAACATTTTAATTTTTAAAATTTTTTTACCCTGCAAAAATCAAAACATATGATTCCATTTCAGTAGGTTTTCTTGTAAACAAACTCTTCACTTTCTCAAAGAGTGCATGAATGTTTAACATGACATAAATATTTTTTTATCTAAAAATGTGCCTTAATGTGAAGCAACGATTTTAATATAATGTAACCTATTGGTCATCATGGATTTTTGATTGTCTCTTTGGCATTCTTGGTTTCTTCTGCGTCCACCCTTATTTGGGAATATGTAACGTTTAGTTTTCAACCATTTAAGCTGAATTGCAGAAGCATATCCAGGTGAAAAGTGTTCAGAATTTGATGCTGGTGCAGAATGCTGCAATTTGCTTACTTGATTGTAAATGCTGAGCTTTCAAAGCTTCTATATAGTCAGCTATGTTTTGCATTTAATTCAGGTATTGAATTATATCTACAAATACTTCCACTGTTAAGTTCCCAAATCTGTAGGTCATTCTTCTTATGTATTGGAATGGTGTTGGTTTAGCCACTAAGGATAAATCCTCTGCAGTGTGTCTCTTTATGTAGGCAAGAAATTCCCCATGGTGATCCTTTTCTTCATGCTGGGAAAGGTCGGTTTTTCTGATTTGGGCAAGAAATCTCCAGGCATAAAGTAGATTTAAATTATGATAGCTTTTTCCTCGTTTCGTTAGGTGACCCATTTGAAAAACTTGGTATATATAAGGGTCCAGCTTCCTCTTCGAGTTTAGCACTGCCCTTTGACTACTAGTCCCTTGGAATATTTCACCCCAGAAGTATTCCATTGGCCAAATAAATGTAGGGGATTTTGTAACTGTACCATACTTAAGATCTCATTAACATGTTAAAGCTCTAATTGCCAGTGCATAAAGATAGCACTTTTTCATTTGTTTAACCCAATATTTCCCAACTTTTTTGACAGTGGAATCAATTTTTTACACACAGCATTTATTGTTTTATGCAAAGCTTCCTGGGAAATGTGGTTTTAAAACTTTGATGGAATTTTTAATAACATGAAGTCTTCATCCTTTTCCATAATGCTAACTTAGTGGCAGTTGCTCATTGTCCCAAATTTTTTAAAAATGGGCAAAGCAACCAAAAAAATCGCTAATGCTCATTCTTTTATGTATAATGCACCTAATCATATTTAAGTCTTCTAAGCCATTGGAAACATTTTTACAGCAGGCTGGGGTGGGAAATGTCTCCTAAGTTAGTTTACCTTCTTCAGACACAGATGGGAAAACAGTAGACATGATGAGGTCAGACAGTGAGCAACAAAGGTGGAATAGGAATTGAAATGTCTGCATTTCCAATCCATCACCTTTTCATTCGCATGATAAACACCCAATTTAAATGTTTAGAAATCATAGTAATTCTTAGTAACTGAGCTCCATTCCTGAAACTTTCCCAGCACAATCTGTAACTGTATCTTAAATCTCTGAACAAGGATATACTAACATCTTTTCTGTTTTACCATCATAGTTCAAGAAATGCTTATTAAATACCTACTTAGTACAAAAATATGTATTTTCTTCTCTGTAGAGATGTCTTAAGCTTTACGAAACTTAGGCATGTATTTAACACGTTTTTAAGTAAAAAATGATTAAACAATTTATAATAATTTCTGGTTGAAATTGGATTTTTGTACATTCAAATATATAGCCTGATAAGTGATTTTTTTAAATGAAGAAGATACCCTAAAAGACATCAGGAAGTTCACTTACAAGGGCTTTTCCAAGATTAACACTTCCAGTCTTATGCCCCAGACACATTTCTCCCACTGGTTGAAGAACACAACTTTTACTACCTATGTTTCAAAGTGATTGAGGTAATTGATTAGACGCCAGTAAAAACGGAGCATTGTGTCTTCTTTCCTTCCCTCATGTGAGGCTGTGTTTCTTGGTGTGTCAGCTCTGAAATTTTCCTTAAAACTATTATCCAAAAGTCTGAATTGGAGAAGAGTGAGTTAGAAGCAGGACCAGGGAGACTTAAGCCCGCTTGGCCCTCACACTTCAGCTTCTTTGGTCAAAGACTTGATAGGGCCTTGCAGAATATTGCCACAATCTAAGGCTTAAATGTATAGAACCAAAACTTCTCAGAGCTAAAAGTTCTTTAAATGTCTTCTGGTCTAAGGACCATTTTGCTAAATGATATCATCACAAGTTGAACACACTTTTGAGACCAGTCCTGCCCCAAGTGTACTGTGGGTTTGGACCACTTGGGAATTTTGCTAAAATGCAGTTTCTGGTTTAGAGATCACAGGTTGGGCCAGTTCTAAAATGCTCCCAGGTGATATCAATGCTGTTGGACAACACTTTAAATAGCAAGGGCCTAGAGAACAGGCAAAGGGAACAGGTGGTCTCAATGAGGAGCATAAAAGAACTTCATGATTAGCTCTCGAATCTTCCAAGCTCTTAAAGTAAAGTTACTCTTGGTGATTTTTTCAGGCCTTGGTGTTTTGCAAGTCTTCTGGCTCCAGTTGCCGCATGTAAGTAGAACCACAAGAATATATCCTGTCTCATATTGTACACCCAAAACTAATGCAAAACTGTATGCTAACTGGCATTTAAACAAAAACTTTAAAGACTTAAAAAAAAAAAAAAAAAAAAGAATGTATCCTGTCTGAGCGAAGGAGATTTTCTCAATTTTCTGTGAATTGAGGGGTTGGAAAGAAAACAAAAAGCTAGTCTCCTGGGGCGGGATCTGGGCCGTTTGTTTCCCAGACCACAGGGTTGACCTTCGTCTAGGCCGGTAACTCGCCGTTTTTGATGTTGCTTTTTCTTCTGTTCAACAAAGTAGATCTTTTCATTAATTTAAAAGTATCTTATTTATACACAGGGAGAATAGGCAATAGGTTAACTGGTTCCTTGAAATCCCGAAGGTTTTGTATGGAAAGCCCTGTGAAGGTACATCTCAGGAAAAGGTTTTGAAATTCTGGGAGCATAGGGATGGAAAAAGGGGGTAAGAAGGAAACAGTATCTACAAAGAAATTTTTTAAGAGGCAAAATGTACCTAGTGGGCTGACGATTAAGATAAGAATATAGGTTTTAGGTCATATGTAAGTTTTCAGTGGAAAATGGCATATTTGCTTAGTCTTGGTGGCAGGGAATCAGAAATACTCTTGGCAATGATTTTGATATTATGAATTGCACATAAACTCCTTAAACAATTTTCTGCCGGTTTATTTTATTCTCTATCAGAAGTAGTATGCAAATAGAAGGAATTTTAATTTCCTTTAATGCTCTGGGATATTGGGATAAAAAGGCATCATCAAGTATTTTTATGATTATAAGTTCACATTCGTTGCTCTATGGTAGAATAGCATTAGAATAGAATGCTCTCAATAACTCACCTCCAAAATAGTTTTTTTTTTCCCCCTTGGAAAATGCTTGTTTTCAGTTTGGAACTGAAAATACGAAACATTTAAAAAGGCTCTCCAGCTTTCAAATGAAGGAGAATGTGGTTGTGTGCCTTCCCTTTGGCAGATAGCGTTGTTAGAGACTGAATGACAGAGAAAACATTCGGTGGTATTATGTAAGGAGCGACTCCAATACCTCCCCCAAGCAGTTTCAAGTTCATCTTAAGCTAAGAAGTAGAGGGGTGATGGCCAGGGTGAAAGTCATTTACAAAAAAGACCCCTCCTCATGTGTATTTACATACATTCTTTGATTTTTAGCATCCTTCATTTTTTTGCAGATGCGATTTCCAAAGCATGTTTACCAACTGAAAGCCCGGATTCTGTTTAACAATGTCAATTTAATATAACTTAGAGCAGCAGTGTTTTGTCCCCTTCCATTTATGTTGTGCAGAAAAACAGACTTCTGTGTGGTGAAAGTGTGTTCAGATGAAAGCTTTAAATTGGTGGCTAGTAGCCCAGTTAAGAGAAACTTGGCTGCCTGCTGCTCCTTAGTAATGTGTTGTGCAGGCTGTTGTTTTCTCCTGATCGCCTATTTACAGTGATTTACTCCAAATATGTGGGCGTCTTAAGTATATGGGTGTTGTCCCCCCAAAAAAGTCAGTTTATTTTAAAGGATAAAATGAGAGGCACTATACAATAGTTTCTGTTGATCCCCTACTAATTCTCAAATTGAAAAAACCTGTCTTAGAGGCTTAGAGGCCAGCAGAGGTATCAGTTAAGAGGGAGGGAACCAGTAACAAGAAAATTATCATGCGAAAAGGGCACACTCACTGTGGGCATAGCTCTGAAGTTGGTGATATGGGCAGAGGGAAAGAAATAGATAAAGCGTGAACTTTTGAGAAATTTATTAATCTAGTTCATGTATTTGAACACCACCCACACAAAATGATGAGCTCAATTGAGAAGCAAAATAAAAGTCCTACTGTACCAATTTAATATATTCTGATCCAGTGTTGCAAGACAAGGTGACACTTCTTTCTAGGGTTAAAAAACTTGCTCAGAATGAAAAATCCCAGGGTGATTCTAATTGAGCATGATCTTCATTTTGTATAGACCCATTAATCGGCGCATTTGCGGTTAATATTAGTCAATTAAGTTTACCTAGCCATGTCATAATACAACATTAGATACTCAATTTTATTGAGCACACCTGCAGTATGACAAGCATTGTGATAGGTCTTAGGGCTCTATGGAAAAATGCATTTATTGACATTCAGACCTCCAAATTCAGTGGGATGAGAGACAGGCATGTTAAAATGTAACTGTAAACTGATGGGATATTTATCATATAAGAATGAACAAAATGATATGGGAGCGTAGAAGATATCAGGTGTACTTGAGTGGTCAGGGCAGGGTTCTCAGAGGAAGTTACAGGAGGGAATTTTGTTCAATGTTTGCTGAGTTGCAAGTACACTATGAGTATGGGATTGAACTGATTTTGTGGTGTAAAGTCTCTGTTAAGAAACAATGTTACCCTGCCATGACATGCATTTGGTAATTGAATGCCAGCTTTGCATGATCACTTTTGTTCCACTTGAACATGATCACCTCTTGTTGATTTAGTTGTTGTGGAATTTTGCCATGGCTCAAGATTCTAGCTGTAGGTCGATAATACAAAAACCTAACATTTTCCAATTCTGATCTCTTTAAAACTTTGTGTATCTTTCTAGGTTCAGTCCAGTGAGCTGACAATTGTATGTATTTGAAGGAGAAAGGGATTTAATACAGAGATTTAGGTGTTTAAAAATGGAGGAGTACTGGTGAGCAGCCTGGCAGTGGACTCACCGTAGCTGAGATCCAAACATGAGGAAGATGTTTTTGGCACGATATCTGCTGTGTCACATCTGTCTCTGATACCTATGAGTTACTGACTTGTCACAGAGACTGTGTCAGGCCACAAACAGGCATGTCTTTATGAACATTTTACAAATATTGACAGCAGCCATAGTAAAAAGATGATTTCTGCGCCATTTTGATCCTTAGAATGGGTCTCACTGGTGGAGCCTTGTTCCCATTCAGAGACCTAGTTCGAAGAGAGTATGAGAACATCATTTTAGCTCTCTGCATTGTGGTATGTGAAGGAAATTACAGCTATTAATCAAATGTATTTATCTCACTTTTATTCTTAAAATGTTACCAACACCTTTTTTAGAATTCTGTCACCTTTGACGATAAGTTATTTCACGATATTTAACCTAAATACTAAACAGGTTTTACTAGCAAGTGGCTTCCCTTACTCACCAGACCTATTTACTGGGAACTAACACTGTGCCAGGCAAGTTCCCAGCTGTTGAGGATGCAGCTATGTATTGAGTACACTGTAGTCCCTGTCCTCAAGGGAAGACGGGCTATAAGAAATGATCATCCTAAAATGTTTATTTAAGGTTATTGTAGGAAGAAATAGGAGGTAAGTTAAAGCATCAAAACAAGGGAGTATAATTTTGGTTTGGAGGGTCAAAACAGTTTTTTTTTTTTTTATCCTAAAAGAGTAACATCTGAAAGTTTTGGAGATCGTCAAGGAAGAAGAAGTGGAGGAGGGGCCAGGGAGGAAGAAGGTTGCAGGCCAAGAGAACAAAAGCAGGGGCTGGAGATGAGAAAGATCCTGGAGACTTCATGGGATCATAAAAAGGTCTGTGGCTAAGGGAGGGTGGAAAGACTTGCTAACACATGATGAGCTCTGTTTAACTGTGATAAAATGCACATAACATGGAAATTACTGTGTTAATTGTTTATGTGAGATACATATATATATATATTTTTGTAAAACACACATACAATTTTCTCTTAACCACTTTTAAGTGTATAGTTTCATAGTGTTAAATACACATTGGTGTGCAACCGGTGTCCAGAACTTGTTCATCTTCGATCTTCCCCAACTGAAAATTTATACCCATTTAAAAACACCTCCGTATTTCCCTCTCCCCTATTGCCTAGCAACTACCATTTTACTTTGTTCAGGTTTTTTGTTTTTTGTTTTTTTACTATTAGCTAGAAAGACTTTTCAGTATGCAAGTGGATCTCTTCCAAGAATTCCCCCAGGGTGATCTCAAGAGTCCATGTTAACTCCTTTTCTGGAAACTTGCTTGTCTTAGTTGTTGTGTTCTCAAAGAGCCTGGGCCCTGAAGATTTTGCCCAAGTTTTGGGCAGTGAACTCCTTGATGTTCTGGCTTTAAGTGTGTTTCTATGAATTTGACTTTACTACATACCTCATGTAAGTGGAATCATGCAGTATTTGCCCTTTGGTAACTGGCTTATTTCACTTAGTGCAATGTTCTTAAGGTTCATCTATGTTGTAAGATGTGTTATAATTTCCTTCCGTTTTAAGGCTGAGTAATATTTGGTTGTATGCATATACCATATTTTGCTTACACATTCATCAGTGAACGGATACTTGGGTTGCTTTCACTTCTTTGCTATTGGGAATGCTGCTATGAACATGGGTGTAGAAATACCTTTTTGAGAGCCTGCTTTCAGTTAATTTGGTTGTATATCTAGAAGTGGAATTGTTAGACCAGATGGGAATCAGGTTTGTAATGGTACAAGGAAGCTTCCTGCTGTTTTCCATAATACCTCCACCATTTTATAGTCCTACCTGCATTGCATAGGAGTGTGAATTTCTCCACATCCTCACCCACACATTTTTGTTTTGTTTTTTGATTGCTTTTTTTTATACTAGCCATTTTAATGGATGTGAGGTGGTTTTCATTGTGGCTTGATTTACATTTTCTTAATCATTATTAATGTTAAGCTTCCTTTCATGTGCTTATTGGCAATTTGTATATCTTTGGAGAAATGTCTATTCAAGTCATTTGTCCATTTTGTTTTGGTTTTGAGGTATAGTTCTTCATATATTCTGGATATTCCTTATCAGGCAGATGATTACAAATATATTTTTTTATTCCTCCACTTACCTTTTCACTGTGTTGACTGTGTCCTTTCAAAGAAAAAGTTTTAAATGGTGATATTTGTCTATTTTTTAAATTACCCGTGCTTTAGTACAATACACAAATCATTACTAGATTTACTGTCAAGAAGCTTTTCTCCTGTTTTCTCAAAAGACTTTTATATTTTTTGGCCCTTTTAAGTCTTTGGTCCATTTCAAGTTAATTTGTGTATATAATGTAAGGTCCAACTTCATTTTTTTGGATATGGATATCCATTTTTCCCAACAACCTGTTTCGAACACCTTCCTTTCCCCATAATTGTTTTATTTAACAAAAAATGTAAAGGTTCTTAAAATGGCCTTTTATTTCTTTGCTTTCTTAATATTTGGTTTATGTAAACATTTGAAAATTGCTTAAAGTTTTTGGTGTTGACAGTAGTTTGTTTTTTTCTTTTTTTTTTTTCTTTTTTTTTTTTTTTTGAGAGTACTTAAAAAAAATCTCCTTTCATACTTGGAGCTGTCCAACATTGTTCTTAGGGAGACTGGTCGCCCTTCGTTTAATCCTATTTATTCTTAGGGTAGTCTTCTGTCCTTTATTTCCTCCTCTATGATTCCTTGTGTCTTTTCACTACCAAAAACGCTGAGATGCTTGGGTAACACTCTTGCCACCATTTTATTTGGAGCATGGCATTTGTATACATGGATTCTACTGAATGGGCATTCCTGCGTTTGCTTTTTACAGGCTTCTCTTAAGAGCTTTCCTTACTTAGTCTTCATTCTTGTACATTTCACCATGACTCATTTTACCTTAACAATTTTCTACACCCTCTCCCCACTCTGACATCCTGATATTACATTGTTCTGAATCACTGGATTTCAATTTGAAATGATCTACTAGTCATCTCATTATGTGCATGAGATATAAAGGAAAAAAACTATAGTACTCCTGATCAATGACTTCTGTACACCTCAGGATTTTTTTTCTGCCTCTCTACTGTAGTCCTTAGTTCCCTGTTCTTTTCTTTGCCCCCTTTCCCCATATTTGAATTACACACATTCCTTAATGGGCAGTGGGCCTTTATGCTTCAGAGACTGTAGCACAAAGTTTTGTGTAGAGTGGGTACTAATATACATGATTTAAATTATGGAATGTCTCTAAAGAACAGGATTAGATTGATGATAGGATAAAAAGGTCAAATAAAGAAACCGACTACACACTGTCTGTTGGAGCAGGAAGAAAATGAACCATAATAGCAGGCATAAGAAGTTAAAATAGACTAAGGTGACAATAAGTAAGATATTAAATAATACCCCTACAGATAAGGGAATTTTTAGAGAATTATTTCAGAAGCCAGGAAAGGATCAAGTTGGAAAGTTGAAGGTGTTGAGAATGAAGAACTTAAGATAGAAAAGCACTACCACATTTTGAAAAGGCAACTTACGCTTGGTTCCTATGGCCTCAAAACTGAGTTCTCCAAGATTCTGCAAGATGACTCAGCTGCAATATCCACATACTTTTTAGAGAAAGGTGAAATGAAACAAAGTGGGTAATGGGAGTGTTTTAGTACTTGGAAGTCACTGACATTACTAAGCATTATTCACAAGATTCTTAGAGGAGTCAGGATTGAAACAGGAGCAAGAATAGCTCATGGAATGATACATGAGATAGAAAGGATGTTTTTGAAGATTTTTATAAACAAACACCGGTAGGGTTATATTAGCCTTTAGGCAGGAGACTGGATCAAGTGATTTAAAATATAAAACAAAACTTACTTTAATGTTTTTCTTAGAGGCAGATTATAGAAACACTTAATATTAAAAAATTGAACCATTAATGAGAACAACATAAAATGATGTTTGTTACAGACTCTATTATGGAGTCTGTAATTTTATCACAGACCAGTAACCCTCAGTGTCCTCCAGGTTTCCAACTCCCTTTTGAAGTAAGCAAGAAGTGACTCTACTGTCCCAGACAAAAGTGATGGGATCATGATCAATTGTGAAAGCAAAGATAACTAAAGCCTGGACCAGGAGCTAAATAGGTAGCCTACCATAAGAACTCTACCCAGTGTGGGCACGGAACACCCTCCTGGGTCTAAATACCAGGCTCAGCAGGATCGTGTCACTTAGCGAGTTGTGGTACACAAACCAAAGTGGTAACAACGACAGAAGCAGAGTACATAGGAAAAGAAATAATAGGTAAAAATTAGACAAATAGAAATAAAAAGTGAGAGGGAAGGCAAGAAAAGGAGACTCCTTAGAGAAGACAATAGGTACCTCTTAATGGAGGGGTATTGAAACAACCGATTCTCAGAACTGCTTTCCTATCCTGAGTTGTGAAGGACTGTTGTCTTGTTTATTCATGAGTTCTGAATAGGAATGTGTTGACCAGGGTTTTCCATGGCTCCTCCTCTTGCTGGGCATATATTATCATAAAATCTTATTGCCTCTGTAAATTTAAGCAATTTTTATGGCTAACAGATTCTAACACGGAATCAGGATTTGCATTCTTTGAAAGTTTTTTTTCCCCCCATACAACCGTGAGTTATGAACATGTTATTTAATCAGTAAACATATTTTCAGAGTATCTTGATCGTGGCTGCATAGTAATTCTTCTCATGGGTGTACCATAATTTATTCAAATCATACCCTTTCCTTAGATACTTAGATTATTTTTTTTCTTGATCACGTCATACTTTATTTTTATTTATTTATTTTTTAATTTACATCCAAGTTAGTTAATATATACTGCAACAATGATGTCAGGAGTAGATTCCTTAATGCCCCTTACCCACTTAGCCCATCCCCCCTCCCACAACCCCTCCCTTAACCCTCTGTTCTCCATATTTAAGAGTCTATTATGTTTTGTCCCCCTCCCTGTTTTTGGGCGAAGGGATACTTTGATAATTTCTGATGGTGGCTTTTAAATAATGCTACAATGGACATATTGTGGCTCTAGGCATTTCCTTAGGATAAATTCCTTGAATTTTTTTTTGTCAAAAGCTAATACCATTTTAAAGACAAATTGCTCCCTAAAAAATTGTATGAATTTATGTACTTAATAGAAGTATATAAAACTACCTTTCCTTTTAATTCACATGACGGTCAATGCTGGATAGTAACAGTGCATTAAAAGATGAACCATGTAAACGGTAAATACTGTGATTGCTTCAATTGTACTTACTTACTAAATGGTAAACCTAACATTATTTTTTACATTATTGGCCATCTTTGCTTTTTTTAAATTACCTATTCCTATCTTACAATATTTCTTATACAAAGGTAATTTTTGCCATTTTGTTGGTGAGAACATTCATGTATTAAAATAATAATGCTTTGTCCTAATGCTTAATTTTTTCTCTTAGATTATAATTCGCATTTCATTTCAAAATGTTCATGGCATACAGGCTTCTTACAAATTAATCCTGAAACCTGTCACTTTATATTTTGAGATGGTTTCTTGATTGTGATTCTGTAGTGCAAGCTAACTCTTGAGGGGGTAATATTTTAATTTATTTCACTTGGTTATAAATGCCATTTAAAGATAAAAATCAGATAGCTTCAGACATTTTCACATAATACTGTACATCTTTGTGAGTTGAATGACATACTTGACATAAACTAGTAGCTAAATATGAGAACCAATCCTTCTTAAATTTTGGAACAAAGGATTCTCTCAGAATTGCAAATATGTTACTAAACTCTCAAGAGTCCAGCATTGTGTTGTTTTCGAAATGGTATCAATGCTGTATTCCTTTGTAATGTGTGTAATCTAATGGATAAAAGTATATATTCAGAAGGCAAATTACTTAGATAAGGTAAGTGATGGGAAGTAGGAAAATTACTAAACTAAATCACATGGAGTCAGGCTATCAAGGAAATCTGTATATGCCCTTGATGTCGGAAAAGCCTTTTACAGTACATCTGATAAAAGTTATTTTTTACTTGTTTTTCCTTTCACCCATTATTTCCTCTGGGAATAGCTTGGATGATGCAAGAGCCTTATTGCAGACAGGATGGCTCTGCTTACTGTAATGTTGAATTTCTCTGAAGTTTTAAAAACACCGCTTCAAAAAATTCTCAAGGAAACATTTGTTGTGGGAGCTCCAGTGGAAGAATTAATCACCACATTGTTGACAATTATTTCAAATACATTTGTATATGTTTTCCTTAGAGTTCTACATCACTCTGATGAATTTATATTTGTAACCCTGGTAAATAGGAATGCTCTAGAGTGTGCATATTGCATCTTCCAGTGTACAAAATGAACTGAAAAAAATCTTTTGGAGAGGAAAAGAGTAAAAATGCATGCACGCAGACACACACACACACACACACACACACACACACACACACATTGATGGGTACACTATCTTCAGTTTTATATGTTAGTTCCAAGTACTGCCTTTTCACTACCTAAATTGCAAAGAAAAGTATACAGTACTTTGCTGTGCCATAATTTTATGAGTTGATTATAAACTAGAGCATTCTATTTGCTCCTCACTTTAAAATTCCAGTCTTGTGTTTCCATCTGAACTACGGATACTGATATTTCATTATATAATCCGCATAAACTAGCATATTTCCAAAAGTATATGTATCAGGTGCCATACAATTCTCTTCCTGGAACAACCCACTTAGCCAAATGTAGTTGGTGACAGATAATACACATTTTACTTAGTTTTCTTGTTGTGCGTTTACCTGAAAATAGACTTTGAAAGCATCTTTGGAGAGTCTATTTGGGGAGCCAAGCTACTCCTATTCCCTTCATTAAATAATGTGCATCGTTTATGTGAGATGTTCCTTTCTTTCCGTTTAGTGTGTAGGTGATAACCTGTAAAATGAGCCAACTGGATATGAGTGGTCAGGGGGATGACAAATGTGGAGGTGGATTTCCCTTGCATCAATATCTGTTTATGTCCTAATGATAAAGTTCTTGGTTTGGTATTTTCACAATTCTAAGAAGGAACTTGGGTTCAAAGAGGTTAATTGGCCCAAGTATACGCCACTAGTAAGGTAGAGTGCTATTTTAAAGCAATGTCATTCTGACTCTGAATCCCACGTATGTTTCCACAAAACCATATTGGTAGGTCACTGATGCTTGAAAGGATGAGCCAGCCTCTTCATGAAGGAAGACCCGTTGAACTGGGGCTTACAGGATGAAGATTTCTGGGCCTGAGTGTGAATGAGGAAAGGGCACTTCTGGTGAAGGACATAGTGACTATATGGCATATTTAAAGATCCACACAACACTTGCATTCTCTTGGTGAAATCTGCATCTTTAGTTCATCTAGAGCATGGTTTCTGAACCTCTGCGCTATTGACATTTGGGAATGGATAATCATTTGTTGTGAGGGCCTGTCCTGTCCATTGGAGGATGTTTAGCAATACCTATGGTCTCTATCCACTGTATGCCAGTAGCATTGCCACCCCTAATCGTGACAACCAAAAATGTCCTCAGACACTTCTCAATGTTCCCTGGGAACCAAAATTCCCCAAATTGGAAACCACTCATTTAATGTGTAGAATATGATGGGGGGCAGAGATAGAGTTGAGAAGGTAGAAACGGGTCATTAGGGCCACCTGAATAAGAAGTAGAATGCAAGTGGAAATGGCTAAACAAGAGAGTTACATGATTGGATTTCCATTCTGCAGTGCTGAGTAGCAGTTAGGAAACAATGGAACAGTTGAAGAATGAATTAATGAGGGCCTAAACTAAAATAGTAGCTGTAGAAAGGGAATGAATGGGTGAAATCTGAGAGAAGTCTTAACTGTTCAGAGTTGGGGATTGGCATTAGGGATTGAAAAAAGAAGTTGCTTTGGCAAAAGAACTAAGGAATCTCATTTTGAGAATGTAAATTTAGAACAGCTGGTATTGTAATAAGGAAAAAAACCTGGTAAATATTCCTAGATATTTGGAAAGAAGTCCATAAATAATCAACATTTATGTGGTTAGTGGATCGTGTGGGAAAAGGTGAGCCCATGTACAGTGAGGGGGAGAAAGGAAGGATCACAGGTACTGGTGATACAGGAAACACCAGTGCCAACTGTTGATGAATATTCCTTTATGATAGGTACTCGGTTTTTGGTCTTTGGTGGCATGTAGGTCTTTAGTACTTTAATAAGAACTCTTTTAATGGAGTGCAAAAGACAGAATCTAGTTGGCTTTGGGCTACTCAGAAGCCCAGGGAATCTAAAGCATGAAGGGAGTGAAGCGGTTCAGCCTCTGAGCTCACAACAACACCTGACTATGGGAAACTCAAGCTATTCCTGTTATTTTGGCTGTGAGATATAAATGGACTGCTACAAACAGGCATGACCTATTAGGGTCTAGAGGTAATTCATCCACCACACTTTGTGTTAATAGGACCCATGGAAGGACATTTTGTCCAGGTTTACTCACATCACCATCAAAACGACTCGTAGTCACTTGTTAAAAGTGATCAAAGGTGCAGAAAATAACTCCTATGGAGGAAGGCTAAGTTTTGCAGGTATTTTTAGCCTAGAAATGAGGAACCTGTAGCGTGACTTAATTACTATTTTCAAAAATATGAGCTTTGTAGGAAAAAGGTGCATGTCAGACACTTCCACGCTCACATAAGAGCAAGGGGCTTAAATAAAATTAAATCTGTTCTGGAAATGGCTATCAAAGGAAATTCTCAAATGTGTATTTTTCAGAAGATAGTGCCTATTATGTATTCCATTAAAGAAATTTACCAAGTAAAATACATTTCCTTGATTTATTAATATTAACTTTCAGGATTCTGATTTACATGCATTAACATCCAAGAATCAGGTGCAGTGCTCTGATTTATATATCATGCATATAAAAGTTCTTATTAATGAATCCTAAATTTTAAAGTTGTGATTTAGTATGTTAGTTTATAAATCTTACCTTTTAAACTTCCAATTTAGTGCTGTGATTTATGGGTGCCAAGTTTTATGATGTTTATGAATCATAATGTTAAAGTTTTGATTTAATATGATAGTTACTGTAAGAAGCATTAGTACAATAAAATGTGCAATTCCTAAGGGACCAAGATAAAATGGATCAATATTCTTCTCTGCAGCATGGTGTACATAGGCTCAGTTACAGAGCCATCCTCGGTGTGTTTTGAAAAGAATGCTAAGGCTAGGTGAGAATACAATAGAGTTTTAATAAACCATTTTGAGGAACTGTATTCCTTTTTTATTAGACCCTTCATGGTAAAAGTGAGTAGTCTGAAGCTGTTGTAGCTCTTAAAATTTATTAAGTAGGCAACAAAAGATATTCTCAACTGCTAAAACTGACTAATGTCTTCTTAAGATAGATGGTCAAGGGGCTCCTGGGTGGCTCAGTGGTTAAGTGTCCGACTTCGGCTCAGGTCATGATCTTGCGGTCCCTGAGTTCGAGCCCTGTGTTGGGCTCTGTGCTGACAGCTCAGAGCCTGGAGCCTGTTTCAGATTCTGTGTCTCCCTCTCTCTGACCCTCCCCTGTTCATGCTCTGTCTCTCTCTGTCTCAAAAATAAATATTAAAATAAAAAAATAAACATTAAAAAAAAGTTTTTTAAAAAAAGATAGATGGTCAAGTGATCTTAGTACACAGACCCACATCTTTGGTTAATGAGGCTTATTGCAGCTTTGAAAATGATTGTCTGATCTCATTCAGCTTTCAGTCGAAGCATTTAGTCACAAAATGTATGTGAATGCCACGTCACAGCCTCCTAACCTGTTTCACCTTCTCAATTCTTCTTCCTCATCCTCCCCATTCTCCACACCTTCCCTGTTTAGCATGGTAGCCATTAACCATATCTGGCTATTGAGAGCTTTGCAATGTGCCGGGCTGGTCAGAAGGAAGATGTACGGTAGGTAGAAAATACATACCAGATTATGGAGAGGAAAAAAATGTAAAATACAGCAACAATTGTTATGAGTTCTAGATAAATCAGAATGAATAAAATACATTAAAATAAGCTTCACCTGTTTTTACCTTACTAATGTGGCTACTAAAATATTTAAAATGTAGTGTGAGCCTACATGGCTCACGCTGTAGTTCTGTCAAAAGGCAGGCCTCTCGTCCTTTCACTGTTTCTCAGGATGGAGGAATCTAAAAGCTACAATTCCTTCCGTACAGCTCCGTCATGTTACAAATAGCATATTTAAAAGAAGGGATGGTCAACCCAGGTTATGATTTTTTCGTGTCCTTCAAAATGACCACCTGGATTCTCATTAAAGTAAAATCTCTAAGTGGAGACCAACGTTTTTGCTGGTTAGTGTGTTTTGCTTTTCCTTCCTGGATGTCTTGTAATTTCACCTAACAATATTTATAAATTATCATTTATTGTCTACTTTGAATTGAATGCTATATGAAATGCTTTATATATCCTTTCATTGGATCCTAGGAATACTCTGAATACATTGCTTCTATGAACATGGACTCAGAGGCACAGATAAGTAATATGATAAACATCACACATAGGCAGAGTTCACAGTCAAACTTAGAATCTGTTTTCTACAGCCCATACGTTAAACAGCCGTTGGAAATAGACATTTGGATTCTGCAGCTGTGAGCCATGAACCAACTTGTTTATCAAAAAGGGATATGTAAAGTGGAAATGTCAGGATCTCAGCCCAAACCCCTTTATGCTTTATGTTCTTGCCTTTCTCTTGGACTAGAAATATGTGAGGAAGATCGTCCGAGGCAGTCTGAGCAAGGGGTAGGTTTGTCAGGCCGGCTATCTGGTCATGCAGAACTTAAAAATGGTGGGGTTCCAAATAAATTTAGAGGGACACAAAGTCTGCATTCTGAAGGTAGGACAGAGCGTTTGTGTTACTGTTTTTCTAACAGAAATGGCCTATGTGGCCTTGTGGGGCTTCTGCCTTAATTAGAAGAAACCACTCAGGTGATGGTAGCTTATCTAATCCTGCTGCACATGTTTGAGAAAAGGAGAACAGGAGGTTGGCGGCTTCACAATTTTAATTTGGTGGCATTCCATGTATCTTTTAAAACCATAGTTATTCTGCTTTGCTTTACTACAAATCCAAGAGCAAACTCTAACTTTGGTTTGCATGTTTTGTTCTCAAGAGACAAATATCTAGAGTTCAGAGAAATTCACTGAAATATTTAATAATAACATACTTGGAATTGGAAGATGAATGGAATTTTGAAGTTACATCTGAGCCAGGAAATCTCTTTCAAACTCACTGAAGGAAAAAAGTTGTGCCTAACACGGAGTGGCTGTAACAACATCAAACAAAAAAACCAATAAAACCTCCACAAAACACAACAAAAAACCAACCCTACCCAAACCCAACGAAACTAATAAGTGAAAGCTTCAATTATTAAAAACTAAAAGCTGCATGATGACAAAAAGTAAAATTTAATAACATCATCTTAAGTAAAAATCTTTTAAAATTCAAACAAAATAGAAATCATGCACAGTATTGTTTCTTTCCTGCAGATGGAAAACATAGAACGAAGTGATAGATGGAATCCTCTGCATTAAAACACAAAATATACATTGTCAGAAAACTCGGCTCTACAGATACTTTAGGGTCTTAGTTAAATTCCTTGAGGCAATTATTAAATAAAAGTTTAATTGTCTTGTGCAACTATTCTTTTTGTACTAAGCTAGTTCAAAAGCACCATATAACAATGAGTTTAAGTGGTTTTTTTTAAATATACTGTCAAGGATCATTCTAGGACCAATAATTTCACCATCAATGAAAGCTTTAATTAAAGCAGGAAAAAATAAAAATGGCACTTAACAACATACTAAACTTCAGCTCTGTGCGCACATCCTGTCAACTGACATACTTCTGAGGATGATGCCTGGCATAAGAATATCACCTTTTGAGGGAATGTCCATGTTAATTTTAGCTTTCAGAGAGCATGATAAAGGGTGAACACATGTATTTTTTAAAATATTTATTTTGGGAGAGTTCATGCATGTGTGCATGCAAGCAGGGGAAGGCAGAGAGAGGGGGAGAGAGAGAATTCCAAGCAGGCTCTGCAACATCAGCCTAGAGTCCGTAGCAGGGCTCAGTCTTGCAAACCGGGGGATCATGACCTGACCCAGAATCAAGAGTTAGACACCAAACAGGCTGAGCCACCCACTAGCCCCAGAGCACGTGTTAATTTTTATTTAAAATTTAACTTTAAAAATATATTTAGTTTCGGGACACCTGGATGGCTCAGTTGGTTAAGCGACTGACTTTAGAAGCTCAGGTCATGATCTTGCAGTTTGTGAGTTTCAGCCCTGCGTCGGGCTCTGTGCTGACAGCTCAGAACCTGGAGCCTGCTTCAGATTCTGTGTCTCCCTCTCTCTCTCTGCCCCTCCTCTGCTCATGCTCTGCGTCTCTCTGTCTCTCAATAATAAATGTTAAAAAAAATTAAAAAATATATATTCAGTTTATTCCTTAGAGTATATTAGATATCTTTGATACATGCTGAATAAACTAATAAATTGAGAGCTGATAATAGATCAAGATACCAAAATGAGGCTAGATTTTAGCGATTTACACATAGGCTGATCACTTGGACGTTGACCATTTCAAAATCTTACCAAAGTTCATGCAGCTTCTCCAACCTTCTCATTTTCCTTTACTTAACAGTGTCCTGGGCTCCTGGGTGCCTTAGTCCGTTAAGCAACCAACTTCGACGCATATTAAGATCTCACAGTTCCTGAGTTCGAGCCCCATTTCAGGCTCCGTGCTGACAGCTCAGAGCCAGGAGCCTACTTCCAATTCTGTGTCTCCTCCTCTATCTCTCCCCCTCCCCAGCTTATGCTTAGTCCATCCGTCTGTCTGTCTGTCTGTCTCTGGCTCAAAAATAAAAACTTTAAAAAAATTTAAAGTGTCTTTTCAAATCTGCCACTTCTCTGTCGTTCCTTGTCCTTGCGTGAAAATTGAGTAGGATATTAAGTTTCTGGAGGGTCTTGGGCAGAAAATATGTAATAGATTACGGTACTGTTGAGACAATCTTCATTCCTCTCCCTCACCCCATCCCATTAATGATGGGCATGCCATGTCATTACTTTGAACAGTGGAATGGGAGGCGGAGTGACAGTGTGCCAGTTTTAAGTTACAGCAGTCATGAAAGGAAGCCTTAAGAGGTATCTGAGTTTCTGAAAGCCCTATTTAAACTCCCACCTCTCCATGAGAACACTCCCTGGAGAAGTTTGTTCACCCTGGGTCCCAGAATGAGAAGTAATTTGAACTTCGACCTGGAACTGGGTCATCGCAGCTAACCTATGGATCCATGGTCAGGAAATGTTTTTTGTGAAACACTGAGATTTTGGAGTTGAATATTCTACAGAACTGTAATAGATGCTTTTACAGAATATAAGGAGAGTAAGGGATGTCAGTCTAAGAACGATCCTGGAATTATCACAGTTGAACCGGCAATTGCATAAGATGGTTAGAGTTCAGACTTGGACTTGTTGCCTAAGTGATGTTTCCTCGCAAGGTTAGAAAAGCAAAAGTAGTTATTATGTGGCAAAAGATAGGAAAATGGCCTTCTTATGTCCTGTTACTGTGATTTTGTTCAAGTATTTAAATATTTACATACCTTGGTAAAACTGTCTATGATTTATCTAGTCTCAAAGCCCGTAAAAGCAAATCACAGGGGAAGCAAAATCTTCAGAGAGCGCTCTGGTAGCTTCCCTAATATAATGGTGGATGTAGCGATGGAGTCTGTGAGTATCTTTCTGGTTGTGAAAACAAGTCCGTGCTGGAGACACAGCAGTGCCTGTAACTCATAGACAATGTATCTGCTCTTGACTCACAACCCTCATGTTCTTCACAGAGCATTGTGCATGTTGGGTCGTGTAAAAATATATTTGGACAAGTAACTCCCATGATATTACATGCCCTTGAATTTTAACTGAGGGTATTTGTTAAGTTTTAAGGAAGCCATTATAATTTAGATTCAATTTCACAGGCCCAAGAAGTTGCATGCTGGGGAGTTCTCTTGCCTCAGCAACAATCATGATTAAAAACCTGAAGTAAGGCTGTTTCTCTCTGCTTGAGTTTCCTTGTATGTAATTACTTACTTGGGACCATATTAACCAGCCTGGTCAGGATTAATTTAGGAATTTTGGTTAGGGGTTTTGAAAATATGAAGCAATATAAAAATGTATTCTGAAGTCCTAATATTACAAAGTAGATGGATTTTTTCTTCTAAAAATTGCTATTACAAAATATTTAAAATAAATTTTGATTCGCTCTCCAGAAATGAAGGACTACTCTCAAAAGTTGAGGTCAAACCCCCAAAGAGAACCCGAGCAAAATGTTTGATACTCTTGGAAATGCTTGCAATTTAGTGACGTGTGCTAAAATTTACACATTTGCTCAAACCAAATCGCATCATGTGGTATGTTTGTCATTTTATTATTTGAAATTACACAGTCCACAGCTTTGCCACAAACTGTTCTTAGCATCAGTGATACAGAGTGAGTTGAATTCGGTCTGTCTTGGTTGACCGTAACTCCGGCTAGCATCACCAGTAGAAGATGATTCATCAGTAGGATGCAAGAAGAGCTTAGAGGGAAACCAAGGAGCCCAATGGACCTCTGCAGAAAGAGCTTGAGGAGGTAATATGAGTAATTCAAATAGCATACCTCAACTGACTCTTACCTTCTTCCTTTCTTGAAATTACCAGGGGAAAAATAGCTTATGGGCCTAGTTTTGGTCCTGATTCCACCCAAAGATCATTCAGGCATAACTGAAGATCTGGGGTCACAAAATACAAGTGAATTTCCCAGAAAGCAGGCAAGTTTTAGACAATGGGAAGTCCTTGGAAGCAGGACCAGGCAATTAGCACAGGAGGTACCCATTTCAAATGCTTCCATGCAAGTTCTATTTTGATTGGAGGCTGTTTCTTGTTTGAAGTTAAATAAAAATGTAATAGGTCAGTAATGTCACAAACACATTTTAAATATAATTAATTGCTTGGAATAGTAAAATATGCTTTTGAATGTGAATAAGGGGCATAATTGTTTTCTCCCTCCTTCGTTCCTTTCCTTTCCCTTCCCCTTCCTCCTTATATTCCTTATCATTGTCCTTTTTCTATTTTAAACATAGGGCCTGGAGATGGATAGACTTCTACACATGTGCGACATAGACACACAACAGTTTTCCAAGCTCTTGTGTACTTCCATATATATATATATATATATATATATATATATATATATATATATATAAATGTTTGTTTAATTTTGAGAGAGACGGAGATAGTGTGCAAGTGGGTTAGGGGCAGAGAGAAAGAGAGAGAGACAAAGAGTCCAAAGCAGGCTCCAGGCTCTGAGGTGTCAGCACAGAGCCCGACGCAGGGCTTGAACTCACGAGCTGTGAGATCATGACCTGAGCCAGAGTCGGATACTCAACTGACTGAGCCACCCAGGTGCCCCACGTACTTCCCCTTTTATAATGTCAACACAATTTCAGCTCTTAATAATGAGTCAGTATCTGCACACAGGTCATTTTCCTCACCCCCACTATTCTGTTTAGCCTGAAACCTGCTCTTTCCCAAACAGTCACATTGCTGGAATCTCAGTGTGCATTGTTTATTCCAAATGCCTCCATTACTATACTATTTTAAAATTTGTAAAGCTTTGGAGAGATGATTTACTTGGCATGTATCTTCTTTTTAAGCTATCATAGAAAGTTTGGACAAATGCCTTATGCTCTCCATGAATATATTTCTAGCAAGCTGATTCATCCAAATCCTTTCCATTGACCTTAGTGGTCCATCCATGATAGTTGGGGCAATAAATGTTTGTTGCTGTTAGTGATGCTGGTTTAGTATTTCTTTATCTGAACAGCATTATAAAAGATCAAATACAACTTTTATTCTTTCCTACAGTTTTAGTCAAGGATACAGTTGGTTAGGAAGAATATGAAGTAAGTTGTGGAAGGAAACACTTCCAAAAAGTGGATCACTTTTTATTCTCTTGTCACCGTTGTGGAGAGGTGATGCACTGTATATACCTATCCAAGTCATTCTCAGTTTTGTAGAAATTTATAAAAATAATGATTGACCCTGACCCTAATTTTTATATGAAAATTTTTATTGAATTATAATTGACATAGAATATTATTTCAGATATACAACATATTGATGGGATATTTTTATAAATTAAGTGTTCACCTTAATAGATCTAGATACCATCTGTTGGCTATGCAGAATTATTACAATATTATTGACAATGTTCCCTGTATTGAATATAACATCCTGTGACTTGAATATTTTATAACTGGAAGTTTGTACTTCTGAATCCTTCTTACCTATTGAGCCTGACCTCCCTACCTCCCTCCTTTCTGGCAACTAGCAGTTTGGTTTTTCTGTCTATAAGTCTGATTCTGTATGTTCATTCATTTGTTTTTTTGGATTCCACATGTAAGTGAAATCATACAGTATTTGTCCTTCTCAGTCTGACTTTTTTCATTTAGCCTAATACCCTTTAGGTCTACTCATGTTGTCATAAATAGCAAGATGCCATTCTTTTTTCTAGTTGTGTAATATTCCATTATATGTATGTGGACCATATCTTCTTTAACCATTCATCTGTTGATGGATGCTTGAATTGTTTCCATATCTTGGCTGTTATACATAATGTTGCAATTACATACAGGTATGTATATCTTTTTGAATTAGTGTTTTGGGGAGTTTTTTTGATAAATAGGCAGAAATGAAATTACTTGATCATGCAGTTCTAGTTTTCAATTTTTTGAAGAACATCCATATTGTTTTCGTTAGGAACTGTACCAATTTACATCCCTCCCAACAAAGCACAAGGGTTACTTGGCATCATATGTATAGTTGAATTTGGTTTGCTAATACTTTGTCGAGAAATTTTCCATTTATCTTCATCAAGGATATTGGTCTGTTGTGTGTGTGTGTGTGTGTGTGTGTGTTTCATGTCTTTGGTTATAGTATCAGAGTAATGCTGGCACCAATGCTGGCACTATTTCTTCATGATTTCTTGGAAGATGGTATGTTTCTAGGAATTGATCTATTCTAGATTGTCTAATTTGTTGGCAAATAATTGGTTATAGTATTAACTTGAGTATTGTTGTCGTATTGATTGTAATTTTTCCTCTTTGATATGATTTTATTTATTGGGCTCTGGCTCTTTTTTTTTTTCTTGGTGAGTCTGGCTAAGAGATTGTCTCTTTTATTTCTTTACAAAGAACCAGTGAACCAGCTCTTCATTTCACTGATGTTTTCTATTATTTTTTAGTCTCTATTTCATTTATTTCTTCTGTGATCTTTAAGTTTCCTTCCTTCTATTAACATTGGACTTTGTTCTTTGTTTTCTAGTTCCTTTAGATGTTAAGTTAGGTTGTTTTATTTGATATTTCTCTTGTTTGTTGAGATGGGCCTGTACTGCTATGAACTTTTCTTACAACTGCATTTGCTCTGTTCCCCAAAGTTTGTACCATCGTGCTTCCATTTTCATTTGTCTCAAGTGCTTTTGATTTCCTTTTTGATTTCTTCATTGATTACTTGGTTGTTAAGTGGCATGTTGTTTAGTTTCCACATGTTTTTGTTTTTTCCAGTCTTGTTGTAATTGGTTTCTAGCTTCACACCATTGTGATCATAAAAGATGCTTAATGTGATTTTATTCTTCTTAAATTTATTGAGGCTTGTCTTGTGGCCTAACATGTGATCTATCTGGAAAATGTTTCATGTGCACTTTAATAGAATGTGTATTCCACTGTTTTTGGGTGGAATAGTCTGTAAATGTCTTTTCAGTCCATGCAGTCCAATGTGTCATTCATAGGTGATGGACACCTCATTCACAGAAGCACTTGTGGCAACGCAGACAATGTCATTGTCAGGCTTCTACAGGAAATATAACTCAAGTACTCAGCCTCATGTTCAGCTACTCACTCTGGCAGACATGTATGCGTACAAGGAAGTGAAAGACGCTGTCCCTGTGTGGTAGTTACTTCCGCTTTTCTAAAGGCCATTAGAGCATTGGCCAAATATAGGGCTCCCAAGCTAAGACTTGATAAGGCAGGAGGCAAAGTTTTGCCTGAGAGAGTTGACAAGAGGGGAATCTTGATCCCAAGAAGGTTCAGGGAATGTCACCTAATGGTATCTACATAGGAAGTGCTGAAAATTAACTGTACAAAAAAGTAATAATCTATGTTACATTGCTTTCAGTCACACTTGAGCAAAATAAAAACAAAATATGAACTTTATTCTTCTTTGTCTAATACTATAACATTTGACTATATAAACACAAGAGTTTTGTAAAATCTATCTTTAATTTGGAGGATGAACAAGGAGAAAAAGGAGACTGGGGCAATTTTTAGCCTTAAAATGAACCATGTAATTTTAACGTGGAAAGGAATCGATCAGAAATCCAAAATGATTATCCTCAAAGTAATTGACAAACCGCAGTCAGAGTGAAATTTTAACATCTCTCTTTTAGCCTTTACAGATCAGTAGACATGCTGATCAGATTTAAAAATAAAATAGACAGTAAACAACAGACTCCATACGGCAAAAGTTCATATAATGAATTTAAAAGATTGACCTGAGACATTTTCTCAGAAGTCAGAAGAAAAAGTTAACGAAATGAAGGTGATGAGTAAAAAGATAAGAGACCTGGAGGACAGATACAGGAAATTCAATATATATAATAAGAATTCCATAAAGAGAGAACAAAGAAAACCAAAGGTAAGCAAAAAAAAAAAAAAAGTTCCACAAACATAAAGAATTGAACTTGAAATAGAAAAGGTCTTCTGAGAATAGGAAAAAGTAAACTATAGTAGCTACAGTTTCTTTAGCCCTTACTTAAGATAATGGAACTATATTTTTTTAAGCCACTAAATTTGTGGTGATTTGTTAGAGCTGTAATAGGAAACTAATACAGAAATAGAGGATAAACTGAAGAAAATGACAGTCATGGCAAAATATTTAAAGCACGGCAATAAGTTTTGAAAGACCAAGTTATAAGGAAATACAGGAAATAACATAATAAATCGTTTATATAACAGGATATTAAATTGAACTATTTAATCTCTGTGCCATTTATGCTCAGGGTGAGTCACAAAATGACCATACAGAGTTAAGAAAGAAGAAACTTAAAAATAATGAGTTATATTACTTGTAATTTCTCATCCACATGTAGTAAACAAGAAATATATCGAGTACCGAGAGGATTATTTTTTTTAAAAAAAAGATGTAATTGTTATGCTTTTTAAGTGATGTGCATTATTAGAGGAACAGATAAGGGAAACCTAAGGGGGAGAGGATTTCTGAATTTACAGAGCTTTATGGGCAAGCAAGAAAACCTCTGCAGAAATAAGGTTTAGGACAATGGGAAGGATATTGAGTTTAAACTATGGAGAAGCCCTCAACAGCTTCAAGGGAATTATTAGTAGGTAATCTCCTTAGAGGACAACTTCGAAAAAATACCTTTTAGATAGCGTGAGTACTTCACACAGCCATAGAAAGCCAGTGATACATGAAGACCAGTCAAGTGAACCCTTTCTGGACCCCTAATCACTCTGTTCCCTCCTTCCTTATTACCAGAGGAGCCAGAGACAGCGTAGATAGGGGGAGGGATAGCAAAAATGCCTGGAGAAATTTGGTATAAAAGAAGTGAAAACAGTGTTTTGATAACAGGGTAATTTTATAAGGGAAGAAATAACTCTCTATGTCATACTGCACACCATTTTACAAAAGGAGAAAGACTTAGTTGTACAAAAAATAACAAAAAACAAAATTGGCAGACCTTTGAAAGAATTCTTAGACAATCAGGAACCTCCTACTTTGGCCACAATGTAGAAGCCACCTATGAAAGACTGGTAATTCAAGGACATATCATTTAAAAATCTCTGCAGCAAAAAATACCATAAGTAAAGTTAAAAGACAAAAGACTCATATGCCAAGTGAGAAGATATTTTCCCTAATAAGTGAATACCAACCATCCCCCCAAAATGGTTAATGGACAAAAACAGGGAATGTAAATAAGTCTTAAATATATAGAGGGATTCTGTTTCACTCCTAAAAGTAGATGTAAATTAAAACATACTGAGATATTTTTCACCAATTGGCTTTGAACACAGCCCTGGCAAGGCTACAGGGTAATATGCACTTAGTTTGAATTGGAATTAAATTTTCTACAAGCGTCTGGCAATAACTAAGAATTATACCCTCTGGTCCAGCAGTTTCACTCTTGGGGATTTATCCTGTAGGAATATTCACTATGTAAAAAGGCTTTATTCTTCCATTGTTTAAAAAAATACTAAAATCAAAAATGAAAAAGATGAATATGTCTGTCAGTAAAATAGTAGTTAAGTTTATCGTGGTAAATACATCAATAAAATGAAGCTGATTAGAAGAATACAAAAGCTCTTTATAAGTTGTTAGAGAAAGATACCCAAAAATATTAAGTGAAACAAAAGTGGTGCACGGAAGTTATTTTAATAGAACAGGAAGAGGTTAATACATCTTCATATTTGCTCGCATTTGCTTTTGAATCTTTGAAAGGATACACAAGGATTACTAATAGTGACTACTCAGGTAGGAGGAAGTGGGTTGTTACCCAGATGGGAAGGAGGGAGATTTTTCACCCTACAACTTGTTCTATATATTACCTTTAATTTTTGACTCATGTAAAAAATTATTATTTACAAAAATGTTAAAAATAGAATAAAATATACATTACTAAGAATAGTTAAATTTTTATAAAGAGCAGAGGATGAAATGATACAGTTAAAATAAATTGGAAAATCGTAAAGTAATAGAATTTAGAACTTGAACAATGAATTCAATAATACTTGGCCAATGCTGACCTAGAAGAAAGAACTAAAGATGAAACATGAGATAACCAGAGCGAAAGATACATAACTACATGAACAAAGGAGTTTGTAAATAAAAAAGGAATTGCATGGCAAATAGTCCCTATACTTTTTCCTGGCAAAAATCTTATCAGTTTTATTCCCACATTCAATAAACCATCTATATGTTTTCATACCATTGTGGCTCCCCTTACAAACATTATATTTATGACAGCATCCTCACTAGAAACTTCTATTCATAGAAGTTAACTGCCCCAGGAAATAGATTACAGGAAGCACAGGCTTTCTTCATGCGTTGTGAAATTGTCTCCTTTAAAGTGAATTTTTTTCTGAGCACACAGATAAACTGTGACATTGCCTTCTCCTTGTCTTCATAAAAGTCTTGAGTTTCATTTGGGAACTAGGTTTTTATGTTGTAATTACAAAGTGGAGTAGTTAAGACCTGTATACTTTTAATTAATCCAAATTAACACAGTGCAAAATAAAGTTTACTGATACAGTCCTTGAAAATTAGTATATTTATTATTTTCCAGGCTTACCTAAAAAAGTTTGAAATATATATACCATAACTATAGAAACATAAATCTCCTTCATTCAATTAAAAATATAATAGGGAAAATAATATGTTCTTTATATTAAGAACGGACACAGAAGAAATAAATACAGTCATAATTTATATACACTAGAAATACTTGAACTTACACAAGTTAGGCTGTATGTATTTCTGAAGTGTCTGCTCGTTTGTGACAAGTGATTTGATGATGTTGAATAAACACACAGAATACATGAAAGAGATAAAATTCTGTCAGTAATTAGTTGGAGCTTTGCTGTTGGGCATTATCTAATTTGTAATATGGAGTAACATTGTAGATTCTCTTTTATAAGCCAAAATTTCAAGATTTTCATGTGTTATGGTTCTAAGGTTTAATGTCATTAGTCACCAATATTTTGCAATTTTAAAAATCCCCAAACACAGCAATAAGCAAGTGGAATTTGAAATTAAAACACAATATCCATTTATATTACCACCCAAAAAGTGAAATATTTACATACAAATATAACACAGTATGTACAAGATCTATTTGAGGAAACTACCAAACTGATGAAAAAAAAAAAAAAACAGCTAAAGAAAGAGCATGTACTCCATGTTTATGAATAAGAAGTCTCAATATTTTCACAAGTCTGTTCTTCCCAATTTGGTCAATGGAATTCCAATAAAAATACCAAAAAGTTATTTTCTGAATATCAATAAAGTGTTTCTAAAGTTTATATGGAGAGGAGAAAGACTGAGAATAGTTAAAACAATGTTGAAAGAGAAGAACAAAGTTGGAGGATTGTCATTAATGGACTTAAAAACTTATTCTAAAGTTTCAGTAATTATCATGGTGTGGTATTGGTAAAAGAATGGAAAAACACATCAGTGGTACAGGATAGGTAGTTCAGAAATAGATTGACATAAACATAGTCACTAATCTTTGACAAAGGAGTAAAGACAATAAAATGGAGCAAAGATCATCTTTTCAAAAAATGGTGCAGCAACAAATGGACATTTACATGGGAGAAAAATGAATCTAGGCACAGATCTTAGACCTTTCACAAAAAATTAAATCACAGACCTACCAAAATGCAAAATGGAAAACTATGAAACACGTAGATAGAGCATAAGAGACAACCCAAATGACCTTGGACATGGTAATGATCTTTTAGATACAACACTAAAGACCCAATTCATGACAAAAAGAGTATGTTGGACTCTTGTAAAATTAAAAATTTCTGTTCTCTGAAAGACCACATCAAGATGATAAAAAGACAAGCTACAGACTGGGAGAAAAATATTTGCAAAAGTTGTCTCTGATAAAGGACTGTTACCTTAATTATACCAGGAAGTTTTAAAACTCAACAATAAGAAAACGTGATTCAAAAATGTGCTAAAGACTTTGACAGACCCCTCACCAAATATGATAAACAGATGGTAAATAAACATATGAAAGGATGCTCCACGTGTTCTGTCTTGAAGGCAGTGCAACCTAAAAAAATGAGGTACTGGTGCATTCCTGTTAGAATGCCCCAGATCTGGAACACTGACAATACCAAATGCTGTTGAGGATGTGGAGGAACAGGAATTCTTACGCATTGTTGATAGAAATGGAATATAGTACAACTACTTTGGAAGGGAGGTTAGCAGTTTCTTACAAAACTAAACCTCTTACTGTATGATCCAGCAGTAATTCTGTCTCGTATTTATCCAGAGGAATTGAAAACCTGTCCACACAAAAACCTGCGTGTGGATATTTATAGCAGCACTATTATTAATTGCTAAAACTTGGAAGAAATCAAGATATACTTCAGTGGGCAAATGTATGAATAAACTGTTGTACTTCCAGACAGTGGAATATCATTCAGCACTGTAAAGAAATGAGTTATCAGGCCATGAAAAGACATGGAGGAATCTTCAAAGTGGAAGGAAGCAATCTGACACGGTAACATGTTTTCCAACTGTGACGTTTTGGAAGAAAGCAAAACTCTGGAAACCAACAAAAAATGCATGGTTGCAGTGAGTGATAGGGTGGAGAGATGAATGGAACACATGGGATTTTGGGGGGGGAATTGGAAATAGTCTGTATGATACAGTGATGAATATGTTAATATACATTTGTCCAAATCCTTATACTATAAAAAAACCAAGAGTGCGCTCTAATGTAGCTTATAGACCATGGGTGATAATGATATGTAAATGTAGGTTAATCACTTATAACACATTTTTAATCAGGGAAATGTTGATAATGAGGCTAGATATGTCTCAGGGCGGGGAGTGCATCAAACATTTCTATCTTACCCTTCAATTTTGCTGTGATACTAATAGTGCTTTATAAAAATCAAAGTCTTTAAAAAATCGTAAAATACATCAAAGTATAAGTGGAGGTAAGGTTTAGATACTCCTCTGAGTAATCTAGATATTATTCTTACTCAATTTTCACTGTTTATTCTGATTTAAATAGGTTTTGTTTTTCTTTGGAATGTTCGGACTGTAATTCTTATTTTCCATAGGCTGATCCAATTTTTCAACCTCATCTCCCACTACATTTCACACAAATTTCTTCAGACAAAAACTCCTCCCTCCCCCCACCCCCAGATATATAATCTTATTCCAAAGTTTCTTTCCTTCCAAATTCTTTATACCTAGAACACAATTTTCCACATTCATTTCTCAAAATATTACAATTCTGGTAGCACTATCTAGTTCTGTGATGTGTTCTCAAGAGCTTAATAACGTGATTTTCTCATATATATATTTTGACACATACACAAAGTTAAGTATATGGCCCTAGTTTTTTAATATTTTGTGTATTAGACTTGTCCCTGAAAATAATAGAAATTTACTGAGGGCAGTAGCCTTTGCAAACACAGTTTTGTTTTTAAATTTTTTTCTGTTTTGAGAGGGACAGAGTGTCAACAGGGAAGGACAGAGAGAGAGGGAGACACGCAATCTGAAGCAGGCTCCAGGCTCTGAGCCGTCAGCACTGAGCCTGATGCGGGGCCTGAATCCAGGAACCCCGGGGTCATGACTTGAGCCGAAGTTGGATGCTTAACCTCCTGAGCCTCCCAGGTGCCCCACAAATACACTTCTCTACTCATCACAGCCCTTAACATACTAGTTCTCAAAGTGTGTTTGAAACCATGGTATCAGCATCACCTGATGTTGGGACTGAACCGTGTTTCCCAGAAATTCGCATCTTGAAGCCCTAATCCCCAATGTGACTGTATTTGGAGATAGAGTCTTGAGAGTGATTATCAAGGTAAAAAAACATAAGGATGGGAACTAATGTGATAGGATTTATGTCCTTACAAGATGAAGAACAGACATGTGAGATCTCTTGCTCCAAATGCACATAGAGAAGTAGTCCTGTAAGCACACAGCAAGATGCCTGCTACCTATAAGCCCAAAGAAGAGGCATCAGAAAGAAACCTACCCTGCTAGTACCTTGATTTTGACTTGGAAGTTCTCAGACCTGCGAGAAATAAATTGCTGCTGTTTAAGCCACCGGGTCAGTGGTATTTTGTTACGGCATCCCTACCAGACCAATAAAACTGAGAACTTGATAGAAATTCAAATTCTTGGGCCCCATCCCAGACCACAGGCTCTGGAGTTGAAGCTAAGGAGTCTGTGTTGTAACAAACCCTTCAGAGGATTCTGATGCAATCAGGAGTTTGAGAACTCCTGACCTGACATTAGTATATTTGTGTGTGTTGAGGGATTAGAGGAATACACTTGATACTTTGACTAAAAATATATATATATTTCTCATAGAGGTTTTAATTTTTAAGACTTTGATATTGTATATTCATAAGCCAATTTTGCAAGGCAAGTGAATCACATTTTAACAACTACACCCTAGATACCTACTTTTGAACACTCTTGAATTTTACCATTACATTCTCATTCGGACCTCTAAAACTATCTCCTTCAAACTGGGTTTCGGTTTTGTCACTGCTCATTTGTCCCTCCCATTGTTACTCTTCGTTTCTTTTCTACATTTTTATAGTGTGGAAATGGCTGCAAGAGATTAGGATAATTCATTTCCCAAATAAATAGCTTCTGGCTTTAGTCTTCACATCCAATATTTAAAAAGCTTGAAGACTTTTTAGAGACTCCATGTAAGTATGAAGAAAAGGTTTCACTGGAAATCAAAATGGGTTAGTGAGAAAATCTGCACCCTATTGATAGTGGCACTTTTGTTCTGAGGGCCTGGTAATATGAGAAATTGAAGAATGCCATTAGAGTTACTGACTTGAAACATATCCAGCATTACTTTGTTAAGGCATTGTGCACTGCAGAAAAAATATATTTTTAATAGACACTTTGCCATCTTCACTGCATAAATATGATTTTAAATGTTATGGAAAAGACCCCGTGTAAACATGTGCCATTATGCACACTTGAAAAGAAAGAATTTACCACTTGGCCTTCTTTAGCAATATCTTCTCTTAATTATAGAATACAAAAGTTGTATTTCAAAATTTGTCATTGTGTGAAAGGAACTCAAGTAAAATGCAGTCCTCCAAAACATTTAAAGATCTATAATTAAAGAGCTGTCTGCTGAACAATTGAGTTTATTCATGATGCAAGTCTTTCACCTTCACATGCCTTTTACTATGATAGATAGGGGAAAAAAACCTAAGAATCAAGTATTTCTATGCAATTCAGATTCCAAAATATACTAAATACTTGGACCAACTCATACTTTGAAAACATTTGAATAACTTGTTTAAAAAAAATTGTGACACAATGTTCATGAAGCCCAACAGATTTCCAAAAGTAAAAGTTTTCTTTTATGCTTTTAAAATCCTCTTGAAACAGTTTCTAGTGCATTGTGACCTCAATTCCAATTAAGATGAATTCACTAGATTTAAGTGGATTATGACTCCTTGTTGGCAGCCCCATACCTTCTTTTTCTTTGTCTCCCATAATAGAGAGCCTGGGGCTTGAAAGATAGCTGTTTTAAGTTATGATTATGAATATGATTATTAAGTAGGCTTCACACCCAAAGTGGGGCTCACTACTGGGCTTGAACCGACGACCCTGAGATCAAGACCTGAGCTGAGATCGAGAGTCAGGGGCTTAACCAACTGAGCTCCCAGCTACTGCTAAATATTACTGAATATGTTTGAATTAATAGAGATGCAAAGAAAGTGTAGAATCCCTTTAAGTTGATTGAGAAAAGCTTGTTTCCTAGATGTACATAAACTAGGATTAACTGAAGAAGTGTACATAATTAAATTGAAACAATGACTTGTAGAGGGGTTTCATTATCAAAAATCATGATATGGTTCTTTGAATTTTCAGAACAGTCAATCATATACTCCTCACTACTGCTATCAGCGATGGATCAAAATTTCAAAGCTACCTACTGGTGTGTGTGCGTGCACGTGTGTGCGTGCATGCATGCACACGCAAGCATGCATGCGTGTATATGCCTATACCTCAAGTAGGACATTGTGTTTAATTTAGAACAGATGACTCAGACTATTCATCACTAATAATTATTTTGTCTTATGAGCTGAAAGGTAGGAGTCAATTTGAATGATTCTGCTCATGAGTTTCTCGTGGATTACAATGCATTTGATGCTATTTTCTGGATTTGACTTTTTTCTGACTGATAAATTTTTAAAAATGTGTTTGAGAGAAGACTGCCTTTTCTGACTTTGAATATGAACTTTTTCTTTTGTCTAGAAATGTTTTCATTTCGTTCTTGTAAGTCTGTATTTCTGTCTCCTGTGAACTCATTTTGGCACACCATATTTTCTCACTCATGACTCTCATTTGAAGTTTTGGATTGTTTTGTGGTAATTGAATTTAAAAATGTAAGGTTTCTGTAAACGATAGCTTTATTTTAAAAATGTTTTTAAATGTTTAAATGTAAAAAATTCCAACACGCCATCAAGATTTTACAATAATTTCTTTCTCTGTAAAACTAATCAGTTAAAAGTGGTCCCCAGGGTGGCTGTGTCAATACAGAGACATAATGGGAATACAGAAACATCTTCAGATGATCTCTGCTATTCAAGTGTATTTTTCTGAAGGGATAAATGTTATGTAAAGTTACAGCAGAGGACTGAGGGTGGGACAGAGACAAATGTAGTAGATTCACAATAGGCAGTTGGAAAATTGACAAAAACATGACCATCAAAATAATTGCAATCCACTAGTCTACTTTGGGGCTGAACTTTTACAAAATTTCCCTTATCTTTCTTTCCTTGCCAACCATCAAGACTCTCTGTGGAAGGAATCATAAAGCCACAGGCCCTCCCTAAGCAACTTTTATAGGTAGCATTTTTCTCTTCACTCCCTCTAGCATTCTCCCACACCCCAAGATAACATAACATTTGGAAAAATAATTTCTTACTGGAAAAGTCAGCAAATTGTTTATTTGAAGTAAAGTAACATGATTATACTAGGAAAGATGCTGTTAGTAAGGAAGGTCTCCAGATCAAGAGAAAAAATAATCCTACAATTTTCACGATTTAGTATTTACTTACTGGATTTATGCCCCCCCAAAAAGGTGTATGTGGTGGGGGAGGAGGGATGGAATCTGAGTTCAAACAAGCTTGAAGGCACCAGGATAAAGCAGATGAAAGAGATTCCACGACCACAGGGTTTGTCAGAGCTAAGTTACGTAGAGAAGAACCAAGAGAGGGGTAGGCCACTTCTAATAGGCCATGGAACATTCTGTCACGTGGGGGTTATGCTTTTTGTGTGCATTTCTTTTCCCTAGAGCATCTTTTCACATACAAATTAAAAGTATGACACCTCATGAAAGCTTGGTAGTTCAAAACTGCAAAAATCACTTTTAAATGTTGTAGCATATTACGGCTTACGAAAAAAGAGCTTAAGCTTTGAAGTAAGACCTAGTTTTAAACTAGATTGTTTGAGATACAATCTCATGTAACTTTGGAAGAATTGTTTAGCCTCTTTGAGCTTTGTTTGTTTATGAGACAGGGTAATAAAATCACCTTGTCTACAATACTTGTACCCCATTCTATTGTTTTCCTTGGATTGTAGGAATATTAGATTTTTAAAAATCATGTCCCATAAGTTTCATGTTCTTTTCCATATTTACATAATATTCTTCACTTTGTGGCCTTCTGAAATATCATTTGTCTTCTGTTCACTTATATTTTTTCTAGACGTTCTGTTCCATGGTTAAAACCACCTATTTCTCAATTTTGATTATGGTATATTTCTGTTCAAAATTTGGTATTTGATGTATTTGTATATATATTTTAGCTTTTTAGAAAAATTCTCTACATTGTCGTTTATTTTATTGGATATATTAATCATCATTATCTTAAAATCTGTGTGCTAAAACCAGTATTTGTTTTATCTTTTCCATTTGTATATGATTTTTTTCTGTTGGTATTTGGTTATTTTTGTCTTCCTGAAATGAGCTATAATTTTCCATGAAATGCCTGCCACTAATAGAATTTAATTTTCTTCTGATACATAATTAGTTCAAAGCAGATCATTATGATTTCTTACTATATTGATATGACTCAAGGCTGTAGATTTTTTGTATTGAGATATAATTGACATGCAGCATTGTTTCAAGTGAACAACATATAGTGATTTGATACTTGTATAAGTGTGAAATGATCACCACAATGTGTAGTTACCAATCATTAACAGACAAAATTAACTTTTTTTCCTGTGATGAGCACTTTTAGGATTTACTCCCCTTGGACTTTGAAGTATGCAATACAATATTACTGAATATAGTCACCATGCTGTACATCACTTCTGCATCACTTATTTAAAATTAGAAGTTTGTACATCTTCACCCCCTTCAACCATTTTACCCACTCGCCAAACTACTCTTTCACTTAGCTTGGCTCCCTCAAGGTGCATCTGTGTTCTTACAAATGGAAAGATTTCTTTTTTTTTAATATTTGAGTAGTATTCTATTGTACATCTGCATCTGTAGTACAACCAACTGAGCCACTCAGGAGCCCTGTTGGAGGTTTTTTGATTACTGACTCAGTTTTATTCCTAGTAATCAGTCTGTTTAGAATTTCTAGTTCCTCCTGATTCAGTCTTGGAAGATTGTAGTTTCTAGAAATTTATCCATTTTTCCTAGGTTGTCCAATTTGTAGGTATATAATTTTTCTTAGTAGTCTCTTATAATCCTTTATATTTCTGCAGTATCAGTTGTAATTCCCCTCTTTTATTTCTGATTTTTGAGTCCTCTTTTTCTCTTGAGTCTATCAAAAAGTTTATCAATTTTGTTTATCTTACCAAAGAATCAGGTTATAATTTCATTTTTCTGGGTTTTTTTTTTTTGTCTCTATTTCATTTATTTCTACTCTGGTCTTTATTTCCTTCCTTCTGTGAACTCTGTGCTTTGTTGTCCTTTTTCTAGTTTATTTAGGTGTAAAGTTAGATTGTTAGAGACTTCTGTTTCTTGAGGTAGGTCTGATCACCATAAACTTCCCTCTTAAAATAGTTTCTGCTGTTTTGAATCACTGTGTTTCCATTTTCATTTGCCTCCAGGTAATTTTTCCTTCTCTCCTTTCTTTGTTGACTCATTGGTTGTTTAGTAGCATTTGCTTAGCTGCATGTATTTTTTTGCCAATTTTTTTTTCATAGTTGATTTTTAGTTTCATACCTTTATGGTTGGAAATGATGGTTGATATGATTTTAATCTTTTTCAATTTACTGAGACTTGTTTTGTGGTCTAACATGTGATCTATCCTGAACAATGTTCCATGTGCACTTGAAAATAATTTGTTTTCTACTGTCTTTGGAATATATTAAGTATATATCTACACTTAGTATTTGTATGTATTTATTAAGTCCATATGATATAATGTGTCATTCAAAGCCACTATTTCCTTGCTGATTTTCTGTATGGGTAATCTACTCATTGATAGAAGTGGGGTGTTAAAATCCACTACTATCATTTGGGTACCTGGATGCCTCAGTCAATTGAGTGATCCTTGATTTTGGTTCAGGTCTTGATCCCATGGTCATGGGATCAAGCTCTGCTTTGGGCTTTATGCGGATCATGGAGTCTGCTTAAGATATTCTCTCTCTCCCTCTGCCCTCTCCCCCCACTCATGTGTACTCTCTTGCTTGTTTCCTCTCTCTAAAATAATAATCATAATCATAATATCCCCTCCTCTCATATTACTGTCAATTTCTCCCTTTAGGTCTGTTACTATTTGCCTTATATATTTAGGTGCTTCTTTGTTGGGTTCCTAGGTATTTGCAATAGTTAAATCCTCTTGTTGGCTTGATGCCTTTATTGTTATATAATGCTCTTCTTTGTCTCTTATTACAGTCTTTGTAATAAAGTATATTACAGTTTTATTACAGTCTTTTAAAGTCTGTTTTTTCTGTTAAAAGTATTGCTATGCAAGCTTTATTTTTTGCTTCCATTTGCATATGATATCTTTTGCTATCTTTTCACTTTTAGTCTGTCTTTAATTTTGAAGTGAGTCTCTTATAGGCAGCATATAGATTTTTTTTAAGCATTTACTCACCTTAAGTGTTTTGATTGGAACATTTAGACAATTTACATTTAAAGTAATTATTAATAGTTATGAACTTATTGCCATTTTGTTAATTGTTTTCTGATTGTTTTGTAGTTCTCTCTTTCTTTTCCTCTCTTAGCTTGTGATTGATGACTTTCTTCAATGCTATACTTAGGGGTGCCTGGGTGGCTCAGTTGGTTAAGCTTCCAACTTTGGCTCACTTCATGATCTCAAGGTTCCTGGGTTTGAGCCCCACATTGGTCTCTGTGCTGACAGCTCAGAGCCTGGAGCCTGCTTCAGTTTCTGTGTGTCCCTCTCTCTCTGCCCCTCTCTTGCTTGTGCTCACTTTTTTGCTGTTTTTCTCTGTCTTCTTCTCTCCAAAATAAATAAAAAGATTTTTGTAAATGTTAGATTTTTTCTGGTTACTTTTTGTGTGTCTATTATTTATTTTTGATTTGTGGTTATCATGAGATTCATATATAATATCCTAACTATATAGCTGTTGTATATAAGTGATGGTTGCTTAAGTTTCAATATATTCTAAAACACTGTCTTTTTTACTCTCCACAATGTTTAATGTATGTTCTTGGATTTGACATATTTTTATTTTGTGAGTCCTTTAACAAATTTTTTTATATAATTGATTTTTACTAGTTTTGGCTTTTAACATTCATACTTGCTTTATAAGTGATTGCTGCTAGTATCTTTACTGTATGCTTTTTCTGATTATGCCTTTCTTTTCTGCTTGAAGAAGTTCCTTTAATGTTTCTTGAATGACTCATCTAGTGGTGATGAACTCCTTTAACATTGGTTTGTCTGAGAAACACTTTCTCCTTCAATTATGAATGGTGACCTTGCCAGCCAGAGTAAGCCTGGTTTTTTAGGTTTTTTCCTCTCAGCACTTTGAATATGTCATGCCACTCCCTTTTGGCCTGTGAGGGTTCTGTTGAAAATGAGCTGATAGCTTAGTGGGGTTTCCTTTGTGTGTAACTTGTTGCTTCTCCCTTGCTGTTTTTTTTGTCAATATATGAAGATTATTGTCAAATTGGTTTCCATACAACACCCAGTCCTCATCCCAAAAGGTGCCCTCCTCAGTACCCATCACCCACCCTCCCCTCCCTCCCACCGCCCATCAACCCTCAGTTCTCAGTTTTTTTTCTTTTTTTTTCTTTTTACTTTTATTTAATTTTTTCAATATATGAAATTTATTGTCAAATTGGTTTCCATACAACACCCAGTGCTCATCCCAAAAGGTGCCCTCCTCAATACCCATCACCCACCCTCCCCTCCCTCCCACCCCCCATCAACCCTCAGTTTTTTCTCAGTTTTTAAGAGTCTCTTATGCTTTGGCTCTCTCCCACTCTAACCTCTTTTTTTTTTTTTCCTTCCCCTCCCCCATGGGTTTCTGTTAAGTTTCTCAGGATCCACATAAGAGTGAAACCATATGGTATCTGTCTTTCTCTGTATGGCTTATTTCACTTAGCATCACACTCTCCAGTTCCATCCACGTTGCTACAAAGGGCCATATTTCGTTCTTTCTCATTGCCACGTAGTACTCCATTGTGTATATAAACCACAATTTCTTTATCCATTCATCAGTTGATGGACATTTAGGCTCTTTCCATAATTTGGCTATTGTTGAGAGTGCTGCTATAAGCATTGGGGTACAAGTGCCCCTATGCATCAGCACTCCTGTATCCCTTGGGTAAATTCCTAGCAGTGCTATTGCTGGGTCATAGGGTAGGTCTATTTTTACTTTTTTGAGGAACCTCCACAGTGTTTTCCAGAGTGGCTGTACCAATTTGCATTCCCACCAACAGTGCAAGAGGGTTCCTGTTTCTCCACATCCTCTCCAACATCTATAGTCTCCTGATGTGTTCATTTTGGCCACTCTGACTGGCGTGAGGTGATATCTGAGTGTGGTTTTGATTTGTATTTCCCTGATGAGGAGCGATGTTGAGCATCTTTTCATGTGCCTGTTGGCCATCCGGATGTCTTCTTTAGAGAAGTGTCTATTCATGTTTTCTGCCCATTTCTTCACTGGGTTATTTGTTTTTCGGGTGTGGAGTTTGGTGAGCTCTTTATAGATTTTGGATACTAGCCCTTTGTCTGATATGTCATTTGCAAATATCTTTTCCCATCCTGTTGGTTGCCTTTTAGTTTTGTTGATTGTTTCCTTTGCTGTGCAGAAGCTTTTTATCTTCATAAGGTCCCAGTAGTTCATTTTTGCTTTGAATTCCCTTGCCTATGGGGATGTGTCAAGTAAGAAATTGCTACGGCTGAGGTCAGAGAGGTCTTTTCCTGCTTTCTCCTCTAGGGTTTTGATGTTTCCTGTCTCACATTCAGGTCCTTTATCCATTTTGAGTTTATTTTTGTGAATGGTGTGAGAAAGTGGTCTAGTTTCAATATTCTGCATGTTGCTGTCCAGTTGTCCCAGCACCATTTGTTAAAGAGACTGTCTTTTTTCCATTGGATACTCTTTCCTGCTTTGTCAAAGATTAGTTGGCCATACGTTTGTGGGTCTAGTTCTGGGGTTTCTATTCTATTCCATTGGTCTATGTGTCTGTTTTTGTGCCAATACCATGCTGTCTTGAGGATTACAGCTTTGTAGTAGAGGCTAAAGTCTGGGATTGGGATGCCTCCTGCTTTGGTCTTCTTCAAAATTACTTTGGCTATTCGGGGCCTTTTGTGGTTCCATATGAATTTTAGGATTGCTTGTTCTAGTTTCAAGAAGAATGCTGGTGCAATTTTGATTGGGATTGCATTGAATGTGTAGATAGCTTTGGGTAGTATTGACATTTTGACAATATTTATTCTTCCAATCCATGAGCACGGAATGTTTTTCCCTTTCTTTATATCTTCAATTTCCTTCATAAGCTTTCTATGGTTTTCAGCATATAGATCGTTTACCTCTTTGGTTAGATTTATCCCTAGGTATTTTATGTTTCTTGGTGCAATTGTGAATGGGATCAGTTTCTTTATTTGTCTTTCTGTTGCTTCATTATTAGTGTATAAGAATGCAACTGATTTCTGTACATTGATTTTGTATCCTGCGACTTTGCTAAATTCATGTATCAGTTCTAGCAGACTTCTGGTGGAGTCTATTGGATTTTCCATGTATAATATCATGTCATCTGCAAAAAGTGAAAGCTTAACTCCCCCTTGCTGCTTTTAAGGTTCTTGCTTTATATTTAATATCTGACATTTAAAAAAATTTTTTTTAACGTTTATTTATTTTTGAGACAGAGAGAGACAGAGCATGAATGGGGGAGGGTCAGAGAGAGAGGGAGACACAGAATCTGAAACAGGCTCCAGGCTCCGAGCAGTCAGCACAGAGCCCGACACGGGGCTCGAACTCACATACCGCGAGATCGTGACCTGAGCCGAAGTCGGACGCTTAACCGACTGAGCCACCCAGGCGCCCCTAATATCTGACATTTTAATAATTATGTGTTTTGGTATGGACCTCCTTGAGCTCATCTTATTTGGGCCTCTCCTTGATTCCTAGACCTGGATTTCTCTTTTCTCCAGGTTAGGGAATTTTTCAGTTATTTCCTCAAATAAGCTTTCTGCACTTTTCGGTTTCTCTTATCTTGGGACCCTTATACTGTGAATATTCGTGTGATTGATGTTGTTCCAGAGGTCTCTTCACCTGTCTTGTCTTTAAATGTTTTCTCTTTTTGCTCTTCACCTTGTATGATTTCTGCTCCCTATATTCCAGATCACTGATCTGTGTTCTCTCATCTGCTGTTGATTCCTTCCAGTGTGTTTTTCATTTCAATTATTGTATTCTGCATCTCTGATTGGTATTTTAAATAATATTTTCTGTCTCTCTGTTGGAAGTTCTGACTATGTTCATCCATTATTTTCCTGGATTCGGCGAGCATCTATATGACCATTACTTTGAACTCTTAATCAGGTAGAGTGCTTAGCTCCATTTAATTCAATTCTTTTTCTGTCTTGTTCTTTGATTTGTAACATACTCCTCTGTCGCCTCATTTTGTGTTACTCTTTGTGTTTGTTTTTGGTAGGTTAGCTTTGTCTCCTGGCGTTGAAAATTGTGGCCTTGTTCAAGTGTCCCGTAGGGGCTAGCACAGTCCCCCTGGCCACCAGAACCAGTAACTTCTGTGTGGGCTGCATATACTCTCCTCTTTTCACTGAGGCATGACTTTTTTGAAAGGGATGACCCCCAGCCCAGATGACTGCAGTGACTGGCTGTGCCTACTGTGGGTGCACTGTGGGCACAGCCAGTCCTGACACATCTGGCTGAAAGGCCTAGCTGTAGCAGACATGCTAGGTTTGGCTGAGACGCCTGGCTGCAGCTTCTGTGTATGTGATGGTGGATGGGGCTGACCCCCCTCCCTACCTGGGTCACGAGTCATTTTGGTAAAGTGTTGGTTCTGACTGCATTGCCCACCACATGTGTTAGGGCAGTAGTCACTTTGGAAGGATGGATGCTGGTCCTGACTAAGTCTGCCTACCTGGGATGGTAGAGTGGGAGTCACTTTGAAGGGGTGCCTGCCAAGATGGGCAGTTTGGGAGGGATGGGGATGCGAGAGAATGCTGGGGTGGGTTGAGTAGTGCTAACAAGTTAATGGGGAGCGGCAGAACAGATTCCCATTGGCATTGGGCCAGCTAGACTGAAGAAAGGCCACAAAATGTCACTTACCAGCATTTCCATTTCCAGAGAAAGTTCCTATAGATCCTTGCACCTCTGGCACACAGTCTAAAATTAGGCAATATCTCTTTCATGTTTAGCCCAGGTTCTTTTTCTTTTTAAATATTTTTTGAATCTTAGTTTATTTATTTTGAGAGAGAGATGAAAAGGGCAAGCGGGGGAGGGTCAGAGAGAGAGAGAAAGAGAAAGGGAGAGAATCCCAAGCAGACTCCTTGCTGACAGCATGGAGTGTGATGCAGGGAGGGCTTGAACCCATGAACTGTAAGATCTTGATCTGAGTGAAAATCAGGAGCTAGATGCTTAACTGACAGAGTCACCCAGGTGCCCCTAGCCCAGATTCTTTTTAAACTGCTGCCTCTAGGGGACACCTGGGTGGTTCAGTCAGTTAAGCCTCGAACTTCAGCTCAGGTCATCACCTCATAGTTGGTGAGTTCGAACTCTGCATTGGGCTCCATGTTGACAGCTCAGAGCTTGGAGTCTGCTTCAGATTCTGTCTCTGTCTCTCTCTCTGTGCCCCTCCCCTGCTCATTCTCATCCTCTCTCTCTCTCAAAAATAAACATTAAAAAATTTTTAAAAAGCTTTAAATGGCTGCCTCTTGGCTAGTTCTTGGAGTGAGTGATAAAGCGTATGGGCCCTTTAAGAGCAGAGTCTCCATTTCCTATAACTCTCCAGCTTTCCTAGAGTTAAATCTAGCTGGTTTTCAAAGCCACACGTTTCTGTTGAACCAAAATTGACGATTCTACTGGCGTTTGGACAAGGGGATCTGGAAGTGTCCCTTGAGTGATAGTTAGATAAATCGTTGCTCCAGACAAGTGTATATGCTCCTTTATTGGAGGTACAAGGAAGCTGTAGTGGGGCCTGGGGAGAGAACAAAGACTGTGTTCCCCAGCTTGTGTTCCCTGAGAGCACCTCTGTACTCTCTCGATATGTAGCACACCTGAAGCCTGCCCCCCAGGATGAAGCTCCAGGACAAGTAAGTGAGCCTTTTAAATAGGAAGAGTGGGGGTGTATTTCATTCATTTGCCTGTGCAGTGCCCTGGGCATGGTAACTTGCCAAGAACTGTCTCACTGATTGTTACAATTCTGTGAGACTCACCAGTGCACCAGAACCAGGCTATTTAGCAGAGAGTCCTTTGTATCGTTTATGCATGTCCCCTGACGTTCATGGGCACCTGAAGAATGTAGAGTCAGGGCATGCCCATCAGCTTTAGCAGGGCAGTGTATGAGTGCAGGAACTGTGCACCCCTGCTGGGTTCAGTATGGCAGCTGGGGAGTCCAGGGGCCGGTGCAACTGTTGACTTTCTGCAGGGCAGTGGAAGTTTGCATGTACTTCATGCTGTGACATGAGCAGAGCAGCAGGTGATTTAATGATCTGTATATATCCTTTGGCACTAGCAAGTCAGAGAGAGAGGGCAATGATGGCACCTGCCAGTACCTCTGTCTCAGACTGAGTTTCAAGAGGCTCCTACCTTTTCAGCAGATAGTTTAAGATTGGCAAATTGATTTCCTTCAGGAATAGTTAGACACTTTTTAAAACTCCTGCTTTTGCACCAGCCCCTGGAGCAAGTGGATCTCTTGTGAGCCATTTGAGAGCAGTATCTCAGTTCCCTACAGCCTTTGGATCTCCTTAGGTAAAGCCTACTGTTTTTTCAAAGCCAAATGCTTTGGGGGCTCATCTATCTTGTACAGGTCCCAAAGATGGGGGTCTGCCGTGGCACATGAACCCTTCACTCCTCAGGGAGAAATTCCTGCCTTGTGAGATACCTCCATATTCAGGGTCACTGAGCTAGGGGTCAAGTTTCTGGTTGGACTGCATCTCTGCCTTTCCTACCCGTCTTGATGTGGCCCTTTTATCCTTTCTTGTGGAAGAGCTGTGCAGCTAGTCTTCAGAGAGAATTGTTCTCTATGTACTTGGAGATTTGCTGTCTCCATGGGAGGAGGGTAAGTCCAAGATCTTCCTATCCTGCCATTTTGGACTGCCCTCATAAAGTTATGTTTGAAGCTTAAAAAAGAAGACAAAGTTGGACTCACACTTCTCTTTTCTCCATTTCAAAACTTAACTACAAAGTTTCAGCAATCAAAAACTATGCCAACTGGCATTGGCATAGTGTAGTTACATAGACCTTTGGAATATAATTGAGAGTCTAGGAATAAACCCTTACATTTATGGCCAACTGAATTTCATTGACTATATCAAGACAATTCACAGGGGAAAGAATAATAATTTGAACAAATGAGGCTGATAGAATTGAATATCCACGTGCATAAAATGAATAGACACTGTTACATCACACCATGCATAAAAATTCATTCAAGGTGAAACATAGATTTAAATTTCAGAACTAGAGTTATTAAACTTTTAGAAGAAAACATAAGAGAACAATTTTTTGACCTTCAGTTAGGCTGAGTTCTTAGTTATGATCCCAAAATCATGATAAAAGAAAAAAAAAACTCATTAAGTAGACTTAATAAAACTCTAAACTTTGATGCTTCAAAACACACCTTTGAGACAATTAAAAGACAAGTTTCAGGCTGGGAGAAAATATTTTCAAATCCTGTATATCATGAGGGATATAAATCCAGATATCTAGTGTTGCAACTCAGTAGTTAGACAAATAGCCCACTTGAAAATGAACAAAAAAATGTGTATAGACATTTCACCAAAGACACAGGAGTAGCTAATAGCCAAATGAAAAGTTGTTTATCATCATTGCTTAGTAGGGAAATAAAAATTAAAACCACAATGAAATACCACTTTATACCTCTGAGAATGCCTACAGGGCAAAAGACAGACATACTCCTTGCAAGGGTATATAAAAACTAGAACCCTCATGTATTGGTGGTTTCTACTTTTTAGAAATAAGATGAGTTTCTTTCTTTAAAATTTATTTATTGAGGGAGAGAGAGGGAGAGAGAGAGAGACTAGGCACAAGCTAGGGAGGGGTAGAGGGAGAGAATCTTAACCAGACCCTTAACTGACTGGGCTAACTAGGCATCCCAAAAGCAATTGGATTTCTTTTAAAAAAAATTAAACATAAACTTACTATTCATCTCAGCAATTGCACTCCTTGAATCTACCCAAGAAAAATGAACACATGTCTATAAAAAGACCCATACATAGGTGTTCATAGCAACATTATTCACAATACCAAAAACTGGAAATAATCCAATTGTGCATCAAGTCTTGAGTAGAAGAAGAAAATGTATTATATTCATGTAGCAAAATATTACACAGCAATCAAAAGTAAACTCCTGAAACATACATCACATCACACTAAGTGAATGAACACAGATGCAAAATATTACATATTGTATGATTCTCTTTGAAAATGTTTGGAAAAGAAAATTCATAGAGACAGAAAAGAGATTAATGGTAACCTAGGGCTGGTCATGGGAGTAAAGATTAACCACAAATGGGGATGGGGAAAACTTTTGGAATGGTGGAAATTTCTAACATTGGTTTATGGAGATGTTTATACAGCACTGTTAATTAACTAAAGTCACTGAATCATACCAGTTAAATGGGTGAATTTTGTAGTATGTAAGTACAACTCCCTTAAGCTATTAAAACATATTGGAAACCATTTTAGGCAGCAGTATTTTAAGTGGCCATGAATTTTTCTGTTGCCTTAAGTTCATTAGTTTGCATAGCTTTAAACAAAGGCCAAAGCACTTGAGGATTTCCTAAGAGTAGTTGGAAGGTTTTAGTTAGTTCATATTTGTATAGAATTTATATTCCTGAAAGGCAAGTCCTATTAAAGGATGATAATCATAGCCCGTATTATATCCTCAATCACTTTGGGATATAAACTCTTTTATCCATTTAATGTTCTCTCTGTAAGCCCTTGTCTGGAGAGTTCTTCTCACAACTTTTGTGAGAATTGGAACTAATGAATAGAGTTACATCTCATTCTTGCTCCTTTAAGAGATAATACCTTCTCTGAGGAAGAACAAATTGCATTACAAATGTCCTCATTAATTCTTACAACAGGCTTGTTCAGAGAAAAATAAAGTATGTCCTTAAAAACAAATGCACAGTTATTTCAAAATGTTGCTTGCTTTTTAGACTTCAGGAGTTAATATTGGTATCAGCGTAGAAATGACAAGGAGTTAGTCAACTGTTTTAACTTGGCAAGTGTTACATTTGTAAATTTTTTAAAATAACCTTTACTATTCATAAAATATGTAAAATTAACCAAGAAGGGAAAGATTTTAAATCTGCAGGTTATAAGTACTCTACTTTAAGAAAAGCTGTAATTAGAAATGCATTATGCTTAATATAAGTGGCCAGCCTTACTTTCTTTGAAAAAAAAAACAAACAAGTCGCCTACTTTTTCTTATCTTCAAACATTTTTTCATTCATTATAATTGTTTCTAGCTTTATAAAAAATGATCTTAAAATAGCACTTTCAGAAGGAAAAAAAGAATATGTTGAATAGAGAGAGCCAGATTGAATAGAATCCTCTATCACATTCTTGGCTATCTGGATACTCTCATACAAACACAGATTTTTCTGTCATTTTATAAAAGCTTTACATGGCTAAAATTAGATTTTGGCTGTAAGCTTTAAATCATCATTAAGGATAGATACTCACTACATATCATTTTTAGTTTTCAGAATTTTATACTTTTCATTGGACTTACGGGGTTACAAAATACTACTCTAACTTAAATGTGTAATCATCCCAATATTTTGTATTTGACTCAAACAAGATTTGTCGGAGATAAAGAGACAGATGGTAAGTACAAAAGATGGAGTCATGCAAGAAACACTCATTTAGTGCCTACTGTGTATTAGATAAAAAGAGTAAATGAGAAGGGGATTTTTAAAAATTATTTGTTGGATATAGTTGACAAACAATGTTACATTAGTTTCAAGTATACAATTTAGTGATTCAACAAGTTTGTACATTATGCTGTCCTCACAAGTGTAGCTACCATCTGTCATCATGCAACGCTATGACACTATCATTGACTGTATTCCCTATGTTGTACCTTTTATTCCAGTAACTTATGCATATTCCATAACTGGAAGCCTGTATCTCCCACTCCCTTTGCACTTTTTGTCTGCCCCCCTACCCTTTCCCCTCTGGCAACCATCAGTTCTTTGTATAATCGGTTTATTTTTTGCTTTTAATTTATTTGTTTTTGGATTCTACACATGAGTGAAATCATACAGTGTTTGTCTTTCTGTGACTGACTTATTTCATTTAGCATAATAACCTCTAGATCCATCAATATTGTCACAAACGGCAAGAATTCATTCCTTTATATTGCTGCATAATATTCCGTTCTGCATGTATACCACATTTCCTTTATCCATTCATCAATCAGTGGACACGTGGGTTGCTTCCACAGCTTACTATTGTAAATAGTGCTGCAGTAGATATATGGGTGCCTATATCTCTTTGAATTAGTGTTTTCATTTTCTTTTGGTAGATACACTATAGAGGAATTGCTGAATCCTATGGTATTTCAGTTTAAAATTTTTTTGAGGAACTTTCATGCTGTTTCCCATAGTGGTTGTACCAATTTACCAGAAACAGTGCACAAGCGTTCCCCGTGATGAAAAGGGGATTTCACTTGTGGGGAAAAGTCACTATTTTATATACGGTGGAAGGAACTATCTTTTTAAAGTAGTAACATTTGAGCGTAGGAATTGGAGAGTATTTATGTAGTTATTTAGAGGAAGAGCATTCCAGTACTGGAAACAGCAAGTGAAAAGTCTCTGACAGGGAAGAGAGTAGATGGATGTGAATCACACATTTTTTTCCAAGAGATGAAGGAGAAAAACTTCTTTGGTTATATAGAGTGCTTTTAAGTAAACCTTGTAATCCTAGAAAAATAGCAGTGTTTAAAAAGTCCTTCAGTGTTTTGTATCCTGGACAATGGCTTAATGAAAAGAAACGCTCTTCCTCCTGTCTTAGATAAAAACTCACAGATATCCTGCCTTGTTTACCTATGATAAGGCCAGACACAGAGCCCCAAGATTTCTCATTCTTCACCTCAGAAATCATTAATTGAACACTTACCTGTTACCAGTCAGAACTGAATACCTGTTAACTACAATGAAGCTCAGTTTCTCTACTCCCAAATCCCTGAATTCTGACCCACCCTCAACCTGAACAAGCATACAACCCCTCCTTACTTGCCCCCTCCAAGTATAGGCTGACTTCAGGATAAATCATACTCTGATCCCATCATGCCACCCTCATTCATGCTTGCACTGCCTGGTTCATTCCAGGCTTATTGACTTGTCCCTGTTTTTTTATAAAGCCTTGTTCTGCCTAACTTTGGAGATAACTTGAAGATCTCTGTCCTGCTCTCCCTGCTGAAGTAATGCTTTTAAATAAAGTCTTTGCTTACCAATGTCTGTACTGAGAATATCTAGCCAAAGAGCATTCCAGGAATGTTTGTCTTAGTCTCTTTGGTCTGCTATAACAAAAATGGTATAGACTGAGTCGCTTAAACAAAAACGTGTGTTTCTCAAAGTTCTGGAGAGTGGGAAGTTCGTGATCAAGTTGCCAGCAGATATTGTGTCTGGTGAGAGCCTCATAGTTCATAATCTTTTCTCTGTGTACTCAAGTCATGTGAAGGCTAAGAAACCCCTCTGGGCTCTCTGCTAGGAGGCATTAATCCCATCATGAAGGCCCCACCTGCATGACCTAATCATTCCCCAAAGGCCCTGCCTCCTAATATCACCTTGGAGATGAGGATTTCTATACAAGAATGGGAGGGGCACATTTAGTCCATAACAAAGTACAAAGCTAGGTAGTAATGTGCTTGTAGTATTTTAGAAATCACCAACGCGCCAATGTAGTAGGGGCAGGATGCTCTGCAAGGAGAGGAGATAGATGGATATACATACATTCCCTAATACAGAAATAAAGTCTTCTTTGGTAATAATCATTGGTGTCTCGCTAGGTCCTTGGGTCCCTCCATTTTTGAGACTCATTCTGTTAAATCAATGTATTTTTATTTCGAACAGCTGAATGCTTGAGTAGTTCATGGATTGCAAGACTTAGGTACATTTTAGTAGCATGTGGTCCAGGCTAATAGTTTGTGTTGCCTAGCTAGTTTGCGTTATCCTCGAATGTTCTTTGCCAACATGAAGATTTAGAACACAAATCCTTAAATGCTCTAGCAGGATTTTCATTTTCAATTGGTAGAAGAATACCTTATCATGTAATCTCCCTCCCAATATCTAAGGAAATAAACAAAAGGTTTAAAAGTCACAAGTAGTACTCTATATAAGGTAAGGGATATGAAAGACATAATGTACTAATACAGTGATTATATTCAGGCTACTACAGTAGGGAGAACACTTATTAGAGAAGAACTTCTCAAAAAAAGTGGAAGAAAACTTTGGGTTTTATAAAGCAGGAGAGTTACTGTGGAATGTGGAGGTGGGAGTTACCTTGGAGGATGCAAGGGCGGGTTGATCCTTTGCAGTTAGCCATTTCTGGGAGACAAAAGGTGGGAGGTTTCCTTTTTTTAAGTTTATTTATTTATTTTGAGAGTGATGGAGACAGCATGAATGCAGGAGGGGTAGAGGGAGAGAGAGAGAATCCCAAGCAGGATCCGTGCTGCCAGCTCAGAGCCCAACGTGGGGCTTGAACTCATGAATCATGAGATGATGACCTGAGCCTAAACCCAGAGTGAGACACTTAATCAACTGAGCCTCCCAGGCACCCCAAGGTGGGAGGTTTCTTAACCATTATTTTTTGAGAGCTCAGGAATCAGGTGAAGTTCAGTATTGTCAAGAGCATAATCCAAGATAGTGGCCAAAGAAAGAAGAAAAGAATTCTAGGTTGGCTTTGAGGTGTACAACTTTGACTCCACTCCGCTATCCCACTCCCAAGGAACTATATATATTGGTAAATTAAAAAACATTGTGAAAATTCTTAAACACTCAAATTTGGAAATAGGAATGTGGGTGTTTTTATCTTCTGCATCTTCTGACTGTGGACTTAGGCAGAAGATCACTGGGAAGAAAGGGAAAGACAGTTGACAGTTCTTAATGGGAATCAAATTTCCAGGATTTACCAAATTGAAAGCAACTTGAATTCTGAGGTTTGAGAACTGCAAAAGCTTGGAGTGTAACCACTGCATCCAAAATGTGCACTAAGAGACTTGACCAACTCTACTAAGGCTTTGTAGGTGCCTAAGGTGATCCCTGGCATGGCCCAATCCCCTTTTGAGTTCCTGTCTCAGAAAACTTAGGGTTGTCAAAAGAATTCACTGTTCATTCTAGACAACAACTAAAGATAGTCCACTGACCTACTTTTCTTAGAGCATTTACTAAAAATGTCTTGTAATTGTGAATCCTTCCTTTATCTCTTTTTTTAAAATATTTAAAGAATAGTTGACAATAGTGTTTCCGTTGTTGCAGGCATAAAACATAGTCACTCAACTTCTCTATACGTTATGCTCACCACACGTATAGCTACCATCTGTTACCCTCCAAAGCTATTACAATGTTATTGACTATATTCCCTCTGCTGTGCTTTTTATTCCAGTAACTCCTTCATTCCATGACTGGAAGTCTGTATTTCTCACTTCCCTCACCCATTTTGCCCATCTCTTTACCTCCCTTCTCTTCTGGAAGAGATCAGTTTGTTTTTTGTATCTTTAGGTCCAATTCTTCCATATAAGTGAAATGATATAGTATTTGCCTTTTTCTCACCGACCTATTTCACTTAGCATAATACCCTCCAGGTCTATCCATGTGGTCACACATGGCATGATCTCATCCTTTCTTATGGCTAATACCGTGTCATATATATATATATATATATATATATATATATATATATATATATATATATACACACACACACACACACACACACACACACACA